>NW_027448289.1:0-354702 GCF_038048845.1 Mixophyes fleayi
TGAATCATGCATCATGAATTGAATCATGAATCATAAATCGAATCATGAATCATGAAATGAATCATGAAATGAATCATGAATCATGAATTGAATCATAAATCCTGAATTGAATCATGAATTGAATTTTGAATCATGAATCATAAATCGAATCATGAATCATGAAATAAATAATGAATTGAATCATGAATTGAATCATGAATCATGAATCGAATCATGAATCATGAAATAAATCATGAATTGAATCAAGATTCATGAACCATGAATTGAATCATGAAATAAATCATGAATCATGAATTGAATCATAAATCATGAATCATAAATTTAATCATGAATCATGAATCGAATCATGAATTGAATCATGAATCATGAATCATGAATTGAATCATAAAAATATGAATCATGAATTTAATCATGAATCATGAATTGAATCATAAATCGAATCATGAATCATGAATCATGAATCGAATCATGAATCATGAATTGAATCATGAATCATGAATCACGAATCATGAATTGAATCATGAATCATGAATTGAATCATGAAACATGAACCGAATCATGAATCATGAATCATGAATTGAATCATGAATCATGAATCATAAATTGAATCATGAATTGAATCATGAATTATGAATCATAAATGGAATCATGAATTGAATCATGAATTTAATCATGAATCATGAAATGAATCATTAATCATGTATTGTATCATGAATCATGAATTGAATCAGGAATCATGAATCATGAAATGAATCATGAAATGAATCATGAATCATGAATTGAATCATGAATCACGAATTGAATCATGCATCATGAATTGAATCACGAATCATGAATTGAATCATGAATCATGAATTGAATCATGAAACATGAACCGAATCATGAATCATGAATCATGAATTGAATCATGATTCATGAATCATAAATTGAATCATGAATTGAATCATGAATTATGAATCATAAATGGAATCATGAATTGAATCATGAATTTAATCATGAATCATGAAATGAATCATTAATCATGTATTGTATCATGAATCATGAATTGAATCAGGAATCATGAATCATGAAATGAATCATGAAATGAATCATGAATCATGAATTGAATCATGAATCACGAATTGAATCATGCATCATGAATTGAATCATGAATTATAAATCGAATCATGAATCATGAATCATGAATCAGGAATTAAATCATGAATCATGAATCATGAAATGAATCATAAATCATGAATTGAATCATGAATTGAATCATGAATCGAATAATGAATTATGAAATAAATCATGAATTGAATCATGAATTGAATCATGAATCATGAATCATGAATCGAATCATGAATCATGAAATAAATCATGAATTGAATAAAGATTCATGAACCATGAATTGAATCATAATTCATGAATCATGAATTGAATCATGAATCATGAATCAAATCATGAATCATGAATTGAATCATGAATCATGAATTAAATCATGAATCATAAATCAAGAATTGAATCATGAATCATGAATCGAATCATGAATCATGAAATAAATCATGAATTGAATCAAGATTCATGAACCATGAATTGAATCATGAAATAAATCATGAATCATGAATTGAATCATAAATCATGAATCATGAATTTAATCATGAATCATAATTCGAATCATGGATCATGAATTGAATCATGAATCATGAATCGAATCATGAATCATGAATTGAATCATAAATCATGAATCGAATCATGAATTGAATCATGAATCATAAAATGAATCATGAATCATGAATTGAATCATGAATCATAAATCGAATCATGAATCATGAAATGAATCATGAAATGAATCATGAATCATGAATTGAATCATGAATCACGAATTGAATCATGCATCATGAATTGAATCATGAATCATAAATCGAATCATGAATCATGAAATGAATCATGAAATGAATCATGAATCATGAATTGAATCATAAATCCTGCATTGAATCATGAATTGAATTTTGAATCATGAATCATAAATCGAATCATGAATCATGAAATAAATAATGAATTGAATCATGAATTGAATCATGAATCATGAATCGAATCATGAATCATGAAATAAATCATGAATTGAATCAAGATTCATGAACCATGAATTGAATCATGAAATAAATCATGAATCATGAATTGAATCATAAATCATGAATCATAAATTTAATCATGAATCATGAATCGAATCATGAATTGAATCATGAATCATGAATCATGAATTGAATCATAAAAATATGAATCATGAATTTAATCATGAATCATATATCGTATCATGAATCGAATCATGAATTGAATCATGAATCATGAATTGAATTATGAATTGAATCAAGAATTGAATCATGCATTGAATCATGAATCATGAATTGAATCATGAATCATGAATTGAATCATGAATCATGAATCATGAATTGAATCATGAATTGAATCATGAATTATGAATCATAAATTGAATCATGAATTGAATCATGAATTAAATCATGAATCATGAAATGAATCATGAATCATGAATTGACTCATGAATCATGAATTGAATCATGAATCATGAATCATGAAATGAATCATGAAATGAATCATGAATCATGAATTAAATCATGAATCACAAATTGAATCATGCATCATGAATTGAATCATGAATTATAAATCGAATCATGAATCATGAATCATGAATTAAATCATGAATCATGAATCATGAATTGAATCATAAATCATGAATTGAATCATGAATTGAATCATGAATCATGAATCGAATCATAAATCATGAAATAAATCTTGAATTGAATCATAAATCATGAATTGAATCATGAATTGAATCATGAATCATGAATTGAATTATGAATTGAATCAAGAATTGAATCATGCATTGAATCATGAATCATGAATTGAATCATGAATCATGAATTGAATCATGAATCATGAATCATGAATTGAATTATGAATTGAATCATGAATTATGAATCATAAATTAAATCATGAATTCAATCATGAATTAAATCATGAATCATGAAATGAATCATGAATTGAATCATGAATCATGAAATGAATCATGAATCATGAATTGAATCATGAATCATGAATCATAAATCAAGAATTGAATCATGAATCATGAATTGAATCATGAATCATGAAATGAATTATGAATTGAATCAAGAATTGAATCATGAATTGAAACATGAATCATGAATTGAATCATGAATCATGAATCATGAATTGAATCATAAAAATATGAATCATGAATTTAATCATGAATCATGAATTGAATCATAAATCGAATCATGAATCATGAATCATGAATCGAATCATGAATCATGAATTGAATCATGAATCATGAATCACGAATCATGAATTGAATCATGAATCATGAATTGAATCATGAAACATGAACCGAATCATGAATCATGAATCATGAATTGAATCATGAATCATGAATCATAAATTGAATCATGAATTGAATCATGAATTATGAATCATAAATGGAATCATGAATTGAATCATGAATTTAATCATGAATCATGAAATGAATCATTAATCATGTATTGTATCATGAATCATGAATTGAATCAGGAATCATGAATCATGAAATGAATCATGAAATGAATCATGAATCATGAATTGAATCATGAATCACGAATTGAATCATGCATCATGAATTGAATCACGAATCATGAATTGAATCATGAATCATGAATTGAATCATGAAACATGAACCGAATCATGAATCATGAATCATGAATTGAATCATGAATCATGAATCATAAATTGAATCATGAATTGAATCATGAATTATGAATCATAAATGGAATCATGAATTGAATCATGAATTTAATCATGAATCATGAAATGAATCATTAATCATGTATTGTATCATGAATCATGAATTGAATCAGGAATCATGAATCATGAAATGAATCATGAAATGAATCATGAATCATGAATTGAATCATGAATCACGAATTGAATCATGCATCATGAATTGAATCATGAATTATAAATCGAATCATGAATCATGAATCATGAATCAGGAATTAAATCATGAATCATGAATCATGAATTGAATCATAAATCATGAATTGAATCATGAATTGAATCATGAATCGAATAATGAATTATGAAATAAATCATGAATTGAATCATGAATTGAATCATGAATCATGAATCATGAATCGAATCATGAATCATGAAATAAATCATGAATTGAATAAAGATTCATGAACCATGAATTGAATCATAATTCATGAATCATGAATTGAATCATGAATCATGAATCAAATCATGAATCATGAATTGAATCATGAATCATGAATTAAATCATGAATCATAAATCAAGAATTGAATCATGAATCATGAATCGAATCATGAATCATGAAATAAATCATGAATTGAATCAAGATTCATGAACCATGAATTGAATCATGAAATAAATCATGAATCATGAATTGAATCATAAATCATGAATCATGAATTTAATCATGAATCATAATTCGAATCATGGATCATGAATTGAATCATGAATCATGAATCGAATCATGAATCATGAATTGAATCATAAATCATGAATCGAATCATGAATTGAATCATGAATCATAAAATGAATCATGAATCATGAATTGAATCATGAATCATAAATCGAATCATGAATCATGAAATGAATCATGAAATGAATCATGAATCATGAATTGAATCATGAATCACGAATTGAATCATGCATCATGAATTGAATCATGAATCATAAATCGAATCATGAATCATGAAATGAATCATGAAATGAATCATGAATCATGAATTGAATCATAAATCCTGAATTGAATCATGAATTGAATTTTGAATCATGAATCATAAATCGAATCATGAATCATGAAATAAATAATGAATTGAATCATGAATTGAATCATGAATCATGAATCGAATCATGAATCATGAAATAAATCATGAATTGAATCAAGATTCATGAACCATGAATTGAATCATGAAATAAATCATGAATCATGAATTGAATCATAAATCATGAATCATAAATTTAATCATGAATCATGAATCGAATCATGAATTGAATCATGAATTATGAATCATGAATTGAATCATAAAAATATGAATCATGAATTTAATCATGAATCATATATCGTATCATGAATCATGAATCGAATCATGAATTGAATCATGAATCATGAATTGAATTATGAATTGAATCAAGAATTGAATCATGCATTGAATCATGAATCATGATTTGAATCATGAATCATGAATTGAATCATGAATCATGAATCATGAATTGAATCATGAATTGAATCATGAATTATGAATCATAAATTGAATCATGAATTGAATCATGAATTAAATCATGAATCATGAAATGAATCATGAATCATGAATTGACTCATGAATCATGAATTGAATCATGAATCATGAATCATGAAATGAATCATGAAATGAATCATGAATCATGAATTAAATCATGAATCACAAATTGAATCATGCATCATGAATTGAATCATGAATTATAAATCGAATCATGAATCATGAATCATGAATTAAATCATGAATCATGAATCATGAATTGAATCATAAATCATGAATTGAATCATGAATTGAATCATGAATCATGAATCGAATCATAAATCATGAAATAAATCTTGAATTGAATCATAAATCATGAATTGAATCATGAATTGAATCATGAATCATGAATTGAATTATGAATTGAATCAAGAATTGAATCATGCATTGAATCATGAATCATGAATTGAATCATGAATCATGAATTGAATCATGAATCATGAATCATGAATTGAATTATGAATTGAATCATGAATTATGAATCATAAATTAAATCATGAATTCAATCATGAATTAAATCATGAATCATGAAATGAATCATGAATTGAATCATGAATCATGAAATGAATCATGAATCATGAATTGAATCATGAATCATGAATCATAAATCAAGAATTGAATCATGAATCATGAATTGAATCATGAATCATGAAATGAATTATGAATTGAATCAAGAATTGAATCATGAATTGAAACATGAATCATGAATTGAATCATGAATCAAGAATCATGAATTGAATCATGAATTGAATCATGAATTATAAATCATAAGTTGAATCATGAATTGAATCATAAATTGAATCATGAATCATGAAATGAATCAAGAATCATGAATTGAATCATGAATCATGAATTGAATCATGAATCATGAATCTTGAATTGAATCATGAATCATGAATTGAATCATGAATCATGAAAGGAATCATGAATCATGAATTGAATCATGAATCATGAATTGAATCATGAATCATGAATTGAATCAGGAATCTTGGATCATAAATTGAATCATGAATTGAATAATGAATCATTAATTGAATGATAAATGATGATTTATGAATCAAATCATGAATCATGAATTGAATCATGAATCATGAATTGAATAATGAATCATGAATCATGAATTGAATCATGAATTGAATCATGAATTATAAATCATAAGTTGAATCATGAATTGAATCATGAAATGAATCATGAATCATGAATCATGAAATGAATCATGAATTGATTTATGAATTTTGAATTAAATCATGAATCATGAATTGAATCATGAATCATGAATTGAATCATGAATCATAAATCGAATCATGAATCATGAATTGAATCATGAATCATGAATCATGAATCGAATCATGAATCATGAATTGAATCATGAATCATGAAATGAATCATGAATTGAATCATGAATTCAAACATGAATCATGAATCGAATCATGAATTGAATTATGAATTGAATCAAGAATTGAATCATGAATTGAAACATAAATCATGAATCGAATCATGATTCATGAATTAAATCATGAATCATGAATTGAATCATGAATCATGAATCATGAATTGAATCATGAATTGAATCATGAATTATAAATCATAAGTTGAATCATGAATTGAATCATGAATTGAATCATGAATCATGAAATGAATCATGAATCATGAATTGAATCATGAATCATGAATTGAATCATGAACCATGAATCTTGAATTGAATCATGAATCATAAATTGAATCATGAATTGAATCATGAATTGAATCATGAATCATGAAATGAATCATGAATCATGAATTGAACCATGAATCATGAATTGAATCAGGAATCATGAATCATAAATTGAATCATGAATTGAATCATGAATCATGAATTGAATGATGAATGATGAATTATGAATCAAATCATGAATCATGAATTGAATCATGAATCATGAATTGAATCATGAATTATGAATCATGAATTGAATCATGAATTGAATCATGAATTATAAATCATAAGTTGAATCATAAAATGAATCATGAATTGAATCATGAATTTTGAATTCAATCATGAATCATGAAATGAATCATGAAATGAATCATGAATCATGAATTGAATCATGAATCATGAATTGAATCATGAATCATAAATCGAATCATGAATCATGAATTGAATCATGAATCATGAATCATGAATCGAATCATGAATCATGAATTGAATCATGAATCATGAATCACGAATCATGAATTGAATCATGAATCATGAATTGAATCATGAAACATGAATCGAATCATGAATCATGAATCATGAATTGAATCATGAATCATGAATCATAAATTGAATCATGAATTGAATCATGAATTATGAATCATAAATTGAATCATGAATTTAATCATGAATCATGAAATGAATCATTAATCATGTATTGTATCATGAATCATGAATTGAATCAGGAATCATGAATCATGAAATGAATCATGAAATGAATCATGAAATGAATCATGAATCATGAATTGAATCATGAATCACGAATTGAATCATGCATCATGAATTGAATCATGAATTGAATCATGAATCAGGAATTAAATCATGAATCATGAATCATGAATTGAATCATAAATCATGAATTGAATCATGAATTGAATCATGAATCGAATAATGAATTATGAAATAAATCATGAATTGAATCATGAATTGAATCATGAATTGAATCATAATTCATGAATCATGAATTGAATCATGAATCATAATTTGAATCATTAATCATGATTCAAGAATTGAATCATGAATCATGAATTGAATCATGAATCATGAATCAAATCATGAATCATGAATTGAATCATGAATCATGAATTAAATCATGAATCATAAATCAAGAATTGAATCATGAATCATGAATCGAATCATGAATCATGAAATAAATCATGAATTGAATCATGAATTGAATCATGAATCATGAATCATGAATTGAATCATGAATCATGAAATAAATCATGAATTGAATCAAGATTCATGAACCATGAATTGAATCATGAAATAAATCATGAATCATGAATTGAATCATAAATCATGAATCATGAATTTAATCATGAATCATAATTCGAATCATGGATCATGAATTGAATCATGAATCATGAATCGAATCATGAATCATGAATTGAATCATAAATCATGAATCGAATCATGAATTGAATCATGAATCATAAAATGAATCATGAATCATGAATTGAATCATGAATCATAAATCGAATCATGAATCATGAAATGAATCATGAAATGAATCATGAATCATGAAATGAATCATGAAATGAATCATGAATCATGAATTGAATCATGAATCACGAATTGAATCATGCATCATGAATTGAATCATGAATCATAAATCGAATCATGAATCATGAAATGAACCATGAAATGAATCATGAATCATGAATTGAATCATAAATCCTGAATTGAATCATGAATTGAATTTTGAATCATGAATCATAAATCGAATCATGAATCATGAAATAAATAATGAATTGACTCATGAATTGAATCATGAATCATGAATCATGAATCGAATCATGAATCATGAAATAAATCATGAATTGAATCAAGATTCATGAACCATGAATTGAATCATGAAATAAATCATGAATCATGAAATTGAATCATAAATCATGAATCATAAATGTAATCATGAATCATGAATCGAATCATGAATTAAAAATTGAATCATGAATCATGAATCAAATCATGAATCATGAATTGAATCATGAATCATGAATCTAATCATGAATCGAATCATGAATCATGAATCATGAATTGAATCATAAATTATGAATCATGAATTTAATCATGAATCATATATCGAATCATGAATCATGAATTGAATTATGAATCATGAATTAAATCATGAATCATGAATCATAAATCAAGAATTGAATCATGAATCATGAATTGAATTATAAATCATGAATTAAATCATGAATCATGAATCATAAATCAAGAATTGAATCATGAATCATGAATCGAATCATGAATCATGAAATAAATCATGAATTGAATCATGAATTAAATCATGAATCATGAATCGAATCATGAATCATGAAATAAATCATGAATTGAATCAAGATTCATGAACCATGAATTGAATCATGAAATAAATCATGAATCATGAATTGAATCATGCATCATCAATTGAATCATGAATCATAAATCGAATCATGAATCATGAAATGAATCATGAAATGAATCATGAATCATGAATTGAACCATGAATCATGAATTGAATCAGGAATCACGAATTGAATCATGCTTCATGAATTGAATCATGAATCATAAATCGAATCATGAATCATGAAATGAATCATTAAATGAATCATGAATCATGAATTGAACCATGAATCATGAATTGAATCAGGAATCACGAATTGAATCATGCTTCATGAATTGAATCATGAATCATAAATCGAATCATGAATCATGAAATGAATCATTAAATGAATCATGAATCATGAATTGAACCATGAATCATGAATTGAATCATGCATCATGAAATGAATCATGAATCATAAATCGAATCATGAATCATGAAATGAATTATGAAATAAATCATAAATCCTGAATTGAATCATGAATTGAATTTTGAATCATGAATCATGAATCGAATCATGAATCATGAAATAAATCATGAATTGAATCAAGATTCATGAACCATGAATTGAATCATAAAATAAATCATGAATCATGAATTGAATCATAAATCATGAATCTTAAATTTAATCATGAATCATGAATCGAATCATGAATTAAAAATTGAATCATGAATCATGAATCAAATCATGAATCATGAATTGAATCATGAATCATGAATCGAATCATTAATTGAATCATGAATCATGAATCATGAATTGAATCATAAATTATTATTTGAATTATGAATTGAATCAAGAATTGAATCATGCATTGAATCATGAATCATGAATTGAATCATGAATCATGAATTGAATCATGAATCATGAATTGAATCATGAATTGAATCATGAATTATGAATCATAAATTGAATCATGAATTGAATCATGAATTAAATCATGAATCATGAAATGAATCCTGAATCATGAATTGACTCATGAATCATGAATTGAATCATGAATCATGAATCATGAAATGAATCATGAAATGAATCATGAATCATGAATTAAATCATGAATCACAAATTGAATCATACATCATGAATTGAATCATGAATTATAAATCGAATCATGAATCATGAATCATGAATTAAATCATGAATCATGAATCATGAATTGAATCATAAATCATGAATTGAATCTTGAATTGAAACATGAATCATGAATCGAATCATGAATCATGAAATAAATCATGAATTGAATTATAAATCATGAATTGAATCATGAATTGAATCATGAATCATGAATTGAATTATGAATTGAATCAAGAATTGAATCATGCATTGAATCATGAATCATGAATTGAATCATGAATCATGAATTGAATCATGAATCATGAATTGAATCATGAATTGAATCATGAATTATGAATCATAAATTGAATCATGAATTCAATCATGAATTAAATCATGAATCATGAAATGAATCATGAATTGAATCATGAATCATGAAATGAATCATGAATCATGAATTGAATCATGTATCATGAATTGAATCATGAATCATGAATCATAAATCAAGAATTGAATCATGAATCATGAATTGAATCATGAATAATGAAATGAATTATGAATTGAATCAAGAATTGAATCATGAATTGAAACATAAATCATGAATTGAATAATGATTCATGAATTGAATGATGAATCATGAATCATGAATTGAATCATGAATTGAATCATGAATTATAAATCATAAGTTGAATCATGAATTGAATCATAAATTGAATCATGAATCATGAAATGAATCAAGAATCATGAATTGAATCATGAATCATGAATCTTGAATTGAATCATGAATCATGAATTGAATCATGAATCATGAAAGGAATCATGAATCATGAACTGAATCATGAATCATGAATTGAATCAGGAATCATGAATCATAAGTTGAATCATGAATTGAATAATGAATCATTAATGGAATGATAAATGATGAATCATGAATCAAATCATGAATCATGAATTGAATCATGAATCATGAATTGAATCATGAATCATGAAATGAATCATGAATTGAATCATGAATTTTGAATTGATTCATGAATCATGAATTGAATCATGAATCATAAATCGAATCATGAATCATGAATTGAATCATGAATCATGAATCATGAATCGAATCATGAATCATGAATTGAATCATGAATCATGAAATGAATCATGAATTGAATCATGAATTCAAACATGAATCATGAATCGAATCATGAATTGAATTATGAATTGAATCAAGAATTGAATCATGAATTGAAACATAAATCATGAATCGAATCATGATTCATGAATTGAATCATGAATCATGAATTAAATCATGAATCATGAATCATGAATTGAATCATGAATTGAATCATGAATTATAAATCATAAGTTGAATCATGAATTGAATCATGAATTGAATCATGAATCATGAAATGAATCATGAATCATGAATTGAATCATGAATCATGAATTGAATCATGAACCATTAATCTTGAATTGAATCATGAATCATAAATTGAATCATGAATTGAATAATGAATTGAATCATGAATCATGAAATGAATCATGAATTGAATCATGAATCATAAAATGAATCATGAATCATAAATCGAATCATGAATCATGAAATGAATAATGAAATGAATCATGAATCATGAATTGAATCATGAATCACGAATTGAATTATGCATCATGAATTGAATCATGAATCATAAATCGAATCATGAATCATGAAATGAATCATGAAATGAATCATGAATCATGAATTGACTCATAAATCCTGAATTGAATCATGAATTGAATTTTGAATCATGAATCATAAATCGAATCATGAATCATGAAATAAATAATGAATTGAATCATGAATTGAATCATGAATCATGAATCATGAATCGAATCATGAATCATGAAATAAATCATGAATTGAATCAAGATTCATGAACCATGAATTGAATCATGAAATAAATCATGAATCATGAATTGAATCATAAATCATGAATCATAAATTTAATCATGAATCATGAATCGAATCATGAATTAAAAATTGAATCATGAATCATGAATCAAATCATGAATCATGAATTTAATCATGAATCATGAATCGAATCATGAATTGAATCATGAATCATGAATTGAATCATAAATTATGAATCATGAATTTATTCATGAATCATATATCGAATCATGAATTGAATCATGAATCATGAATTGAATTATGAATTGAATCAAAAATTGAATCATGCATTGAATCATGAATCATGAATTGAATCATGAATCATGAATTGAATCATGAATCATGAATCATGAATTGAATCATGAATTATGAATCATAAATTGAATCATGAATTGAATCATGAATTAAATCATGAATCATGAAATGTATCATGAATCATGAATTGACTCATGAATCGTGAATTGAATCATGAATCATGAATCATGAAATGAATCATGAATTATGAATTAAATCATGAATCACAAATTGAATCATGCATTATGAATTGAATCATGAATTATAAATTGAATCATGAATCATGAATCATGAATCATGAATTTAATCATGAATCATGAATCATGAATTGAATCATAAATCATGAATTGAATCATGAATTGAATCATGAATCATGAATCGAATCATGAATCATGAAATAAATCATGAATTGAATCATAAATCATGAATTGAATCATGAATTGAATCATGAATCATGAATTGAATTATGAATTGAATCAAGAATTGAATCATGCATTGAATCATGAATCATGAATTGAATCATGAATCATACATTGAATCATGAATCATGAATCATGAATTGACTCATGAATCATGAATTGAATCATGAATCATGAATCATGAAATGAATCATGAAATGAATCATGAATCATGAATTAAATCATGAATCACAAATTGAATCATGCATCATGAATTGAATCATGAATTATAAATCGAATCATGAATCATGAATCATGAATCATGAATCATGAATTATGAATTTAATCATGAATTATGAAATAAATCATAAATTGAATCAAGATTCATGAACCATAAATGTAATCATGAATCATGAATCGAATCATGAATCAAGAATTGAATCATGAATCATGAATCGAATCATGAATCATGAATTGAATAATGAATCATGAATCATGAATCAAATCATGAATTGAATCATGAATCATGAATCATGAATTGAATTATAAAACATGAATCATGAATTTAATCATGAATCATGAATCGAATCATGAATCATGAATCGAATCATGAATCATGAATTGAATCATAAATCATGAATCATGAATCGAATCATGAATCATGAAATAAATCATAAATTGAATCAAGATTCATGAACCATAAATGTAATCATGAATCATGAATCGAATCATGAATCAAGAATTGAATCATGAATCATGAATCGAATCATGAATCATGAATTGAATCATGAATCATGAATCATGAATTGAATCATGAAACATGAATCATGAATTTAATCATAAATCATATATCGAATTATGAATAATGAATCGAAACATGAATTTAATCATAAATCATAAATCATGAATTGAATTATGAATCATGAATCATGAATTGAATCATGAATAATGAATTGAATCATGAATCATGAATCATGAATTGAATCATGAATCATGAATCGAATCATGAATTGAATCATGAATCATGAATTGAATTATGAATCATGAATCGAATCATGAATCATGTATTGAATCATGAATTGAATCATGAATCATGAATGATGAATTGAATCATGAATCATGAATCGAATCATGAATTGAATCATGAATCATGAATCGAATCATGAATTAAATCATGAATCATGAATCATATATAGAATTATGAATCATGAATCGAATCATGAATTTAATCATAAATCATGAATCATGAATTGAATCATGAATCATGAATCATGAATTGAATCATGAATAATGAATTGAATCATGAATCATGAATCATGAATTGAATCATGAATCATGAATCGAATCATGAATTAAATCAAGAATCATGAATCATGAATTGAATTATGAATCATGAATCGAATCATGAATCATGTATTGAATCATGAATTGAATCATGAATCATGAATGATGAATTGAATCATGAATCATGAATTGAATCATGAATCATGAATTAAATCATGAGTCATGAATCATGAATTGAATCATGAATCATGAATCATGAATTGAATCATAAAACATGAATCATGAATTTAATCATGAATCATATATCGAATTATGAATCATCAATCGAATCATGAATTTAATCATAAATCATGAATCATGAATTGAATCATGCATCATGAATCTTGAATTGAATCATGAATAATGAATTGAAACATGAATCATGAATCATGAATTGAATCATGAATCATGAATTGAATCATGAATCATGAATCGAATCATGATTTGAATCTTGGATCATGAATCAGGAATTGAATTATGAATCATGAATCGAATCATGAATCATGTATTGAATCATGAATTGAATCATGAATCATGAATGATGAATTGAATCATGAATCATGAATCGAATCATGAATTGAATCATGAATCATGAATCATATATCGAATTATGAATCATGAATCGAATCATGAATTTAATCATAAATCATGAATCATGAATTGAATCATGAATCATGAATCATGAATTGAATCATGAATAATGAATTGAATCATGAATCATGAATCATGAATTGAATCATGAATCATGAATTGAATCATCAATCATGAATCGATTCATGAATTGAATCATGAATCATGAATCATGAATTGAATTATGAATCATGAATCGAAATATTGAATCATGTATTGAATCATGAATTGAATCATGAATCATGAATGATGAATTGAATCATGAATCATGAATTGAATCATGAATCATGAATTGAATCATGAGACATGATTCATGAATTGAATCATGAATCATAAATCGAATCATGAATTGAATCATGAATGATGAATTGAATCATGATTCATGAATTGAATCATGGATCATGAATCATAAAATGAATCATGAATCATGAATTGAATCATTAATCATGAATTGAATCATGAATCATGAATCATGAATTAAATCATGAATCATGAAAAGAATCATGAAATGAATCATGAATCATGAATTGAATCATGAATCATGAATCGAATCATGAATCATGGATTGAATCATGAATCATAAATTCAATCATGAATCATGAATCGAATCATGAATTGAATCTTGGATCATGAATCAGGAATTGAATTATGAATCATGAATCGAATCATGAATCATGTATTGAATCATGAATTGAATCATGAATCATGAATGATGAATTGAATCATGAATCATGAATCGAATCATGAATTGAATCATGAATCATGAATCATATATCGAATTATGAATCATGAATCGAATCATGAATTTAATCATAAATCATGAATCATGAATTGAATCATGAATCATGAATCATGAATTGAATCATGAATAATGAATTGAATCATGAATCATGAATCATGAATTGAATCATGAATCATGAATTGAATCATGAATCATGAATCGAATCATGAATTGAATCATGAATCATGAATCATGAATTGAATTATGAATCATGAATCGAATCATGAATCATGTATTGAATCATGAATTGAATCATGAATCATGAATGATGAATTGAATCATGAATCATGAATTGAATCATGAATCATGAATTGAATCATGAGACATGATTCATGAATTGAATCATGAATTATAAATCGAATCATGAATTGAATCATGAATGATGAATTGAATCATGATTCATGAATTGAATCATGGATCATGAATCATAAAATGAATCATGAATCATGAATTGAATCATTAATCATGAATTGAATCATGAATCATGAATCATGAATTAAATCATGAATCATGAAAAGAATCATGAAATGAATCATGAATCATGAATTGAATCATGAATCATGAATCGAATCATGAATCATGGATTGAATCATGAATCATAAATTCAATCATGAATCATGAAATGAATCATGAATTGAATCATGAATTTAAACATGAATCATGAATCGAATCATGAATCATGAATTGAATTATGAATCATGAATTAAATCATGAATCATGAATCATAAATCAAGAATTGAATCATGAATCATGAATTGAATTATAAATCATGAATTAAATCATGAATCATGAATCATAAATCAAGAATTGAATTATGAATCATGAATCGAATCATGAATCATGAAATAAATCATGAATTGAATCATGAATTGGATCATGAATCATAATTCGAATCATGAATCATGAATTGAATCATAAATCATGAATCGAATCATGCATCATGAAATGAATCATAAAATGAATCATGAATCATGAATTGAATCATGAATCACGAATTGAATCATGCATCATGAATTGAATCATGAATCATAAATCGAATCATGAATCATGAAATGAATCATGAAATGAATCATGAATCATGAATTGAATCATAAATCCTGAATTGAATCATGAATTGAATTTTGAATCATGAATCATGAATCGAATCATGAATCATGAAATAAATCATGAATTGATTCAAGATTCATGAACCATGAATTGAATCATAAAATAAATCATGAATCATAAATTGAATCATGAATCATGAATCGAATCATGAATTGAATCATGAATCATGAATCATGAATTGAATCATAAATTATGAATCATGAATTTAATCATGAATCATATATCGTATCATGAATCATGAATCGAATCATGAATTGAATCATGAATCATGAATTGAATTATGAATTGAATCAAGAATTGAATCATGCATTGAATCATGAATCATGAATTGAATCATGAATCATGAATTGAATCATGAATCATGAATCATGAATTGAATCATGAATTGAATCATGAATTATGAATCATAAATTGAATCATGAATTGAATCATGAATTAAATCATGAATCATGAAATGAATCATGAGTCATGAATTGACTCATGAATCATGAATTGAATCATGAATCATGAATCATGAAATGAATCATGAAATGAATCATGAATCATGAATTAAATCATGAATCACAAATTGAATCATGCATCATGAATTGAATCATGAATTATAAATCGAATCATGAATCATGAATTATGAATCATGAATTCAATCATGAATCATGAATCATGAATTGAATCATAAATCATGAATTGAATCATGAATTGAATCATGAATCATGAATCGAATCATGAATCATGAAATAAATCATGAATTGAATCATAAATCATGAATTGAATCATGAATTGAATCATGAATCATGAATTGAATTATGAATTGAATCAAGAATTGAATCATGCATTGAATCATGAAACATGAATTGGATCATGAATCATGAATTGAATCATGAATCATGAATCATGAATTCAATCATGAATTAAATCATGAATCATGAAATGAATCATGAATTGAATCATGAATCATGAAATGAATCATGAATCATGAATTGAATCATGTTTCATGAATTGAATCATGAATCATGAATCATAAATCAAGAATTGAATCATGAATCATGAATTGAATCATGAATCATGAAATGAGTTATGAATTGAATCAAGAATTGAATCATGAATTAAAACATAAATCATGAATCGAATCATGATTCATGAATTGAATCATGAATCATGAATTGAATCATGAATCATGAATCATGAATTGAATCATGAATTGAATCATGAATTATAAATCATAAGTTGAATCATGAATTGAATCATAAATTGAATCATGAATCATGAAATGAATCAAGAATCATGAATTGAATCATGAATCATGAATTGAATCATGAATCCTGAATCTTGAATTGAATCATGAATCATGAATTGAATCATGAATCATGAAAGGAATCATGAATCATGAATTAAATCATGAAACATGAATTGAATCAGGAATCATGAATCATAAATTGAATCATGAATTGAATAATGAATCATTAATTGAATGATAAATGATGAATCATGAATCAAATCATGAATCATGAATTGAATCATGAATCATGAATTGAATCATGAATCATGAATCATGAATTGAATCATGAATTGAATCATGAATTATAAATCATAAGTTGAATCATGAATTGAATCATGAATTGAATCATGAATCATGAATCATGAAATGAATCATGAATTGAATCATGAATCATGAATTGAATCATGAATCATAAATCGAATCATGAATCATGAATTGAATCATGAATCATGAATCGAATCATGAATCATAAATTGAATCATGAATCATGAAATGAATCATGAATTGAATCATGAATTCAAACATGAATCATGAATCGAATCATGAATCATGATTTGAATTATGAATTGAATCAAGAATTGAATCATGAATTGAAACATAAATCATGAATCGAATCATGATTCATGAATTGAATCATGAATCATGAATTGAATCATGAATCATGAATTGAATCATGAATTGAATCATGAATTATAAATCATAAGTTGAATCATGAATTGAATCATGAATTGAATCATGAATCATGAAATGAATCATGAATCATGAATCATGAATTGAATCATGAATCATGAATTGAATCATGAACCATGAATCTTGAATTGAATCATGAATCATAAATTGAATCATGAATTGAATCATGAATTGAATCATGAATCATGAAATGAATCATGAATCATGAATTGAATCATGAATCATGAATTGAATCAGGAATCATGAATCATAAATTGAATCATGAATTGAATCATGAATCATGAATTGAATGATGAATGATGAATTATGAATCAAATCATGAATCATGAATTGAATCAGGAATCATGAATCATAAATTGAATCATGAATTGAATCATGAATCATGAATTGAATGATGAATGATGAATTATGAATCAAATCATGAATCATGAATTGAATCATGAATCATGAATTGAATTATGAATTATGAATCATGAATTGAATCATGAATTGAATCATGAATTATAAATCATAAGTTGAATCATGAAATGAATCATGAATTCAATCATGAATTTTGAATTCAATCATGAATCATGAAATGAATCATGAATCATGAATTAAATCATGAATCACGAATTGAATCATGCATCATGAATTGAATCATGAATTATAAATCGAATCATGAATCATGAATCATGAATCAGGAATTAAATCATGAATCATGAATCATGAACTGAATCATAAATCATGAATTGAATCATGAATTGAATCATGAATCTAATCATGAATTATGAAATAAATCAGGAATTGAATCATGAATTGAATCATGAATCGAATCATGAATTATGAAATAAATCATAAATTGAATCATAAAATGAATCATGAATCATGAATCATAAATCGAATCATGAATCATGAAATAAATCATGAATTGAATAAAGATTCATGAAATATGAATTGAATCATAAATCATGAATCATGAATTGAATCATGAATCATAATTCGAATCATTAATCATGATTCAAGAATTGAATCATGAATCATGAATTGAATTATGAATCATGAATCGAATCATGAATCATGAATTGAATCATGAATCATGAATTAAATCATGAATCATAAATAAAGAATTGAATCATGAATCATGAATCGAATCATGAATCATGAAATAAATCATGAATTGAATCATGAATTGAATCATGAATCATGAATCATGAATCGAATCATGAATCATGAAATAAATCATGAATTGAATCAAGATTCATGAACCATGAATTGAATCATGAAATAAATCATGAATCATGAATTGAATCATAAATCATGAATCATGAATTTAATCATGAAATGAATCATGAATCATGAATTGAATCATAAATCCTGAATTGAATCATGAATTGAATTTTGAATCATGAATCATGAATCAAATCATGAATCATGAAATAAATAATGAATTGAATCATGAATCGAATCATGAATCATGAAATAAATCATGAATTGAATCAAGATTCATGAACCATGAATTGAATCATGAAATAAATCATGAATCATGAATTGAATCATAAATCATGAATCATAAATTTAATCAGGAATCATGAATCGAATCATGAATTAAAAATTGAATCATGAATCATGAATCAAATCATGAATCATGAATTGAATCATGAATCATGAATCGAATCATGAATTGAATCATGAATCATGAATTGAATCATAAATTATGAATCATGAATTTAATCATGAATCATATATTGAATCATGAATTGAATCATGAATCATGAATTGAATCATGAATCATGAATCATGAATTGAATCATGAATTGAATCATGAATTATGAATCATAAATTGAATCATGAATTGAATCATGAATTAAATCATGAATCATGAAATGAATCATGAATCATGAATTGACTCATGAATCGTGAATTGAATCATGAATCATGAATCATGAATTGAATCATGAATCATGAATTAAATCATGAATCACAAATTGAATCATGCATCATGAATTGAATCATGAATTATAAATCGAATCATGAATCATGAATCATGAATCATGAATTAAATCATGAATCATGAATCATGAATTGAATCATAAATCATGAATTGAATCATTAATCGAATCATGAATAATGAAATAAATCATGAATTGAATCATAAATCATGAATTGAATCATGAATTGAATCATGAATCATGAATTGAATTATGAATTGAATCAAGAATTGAATCATGCATTGCATCATGAATCATGAATTGAATCATGAATCATGCATTGAATCATGAATCATGAATCATGAATTGACTCATGAATCATAAATTGAATCATGAATCATGAATCATGAAATGAATCATGAAATGAATCATGAATCATGAATTAAATCATGAATCACAAATTGAATCATGCATCATGAATTGAATCATGAATTATAAATCGAATCATGAATCATGAATCATGAATCATGAATCATGAATCATGAATTTAATCATGAATCATGAAATAAATCATAAATTGAATCAAGATTCATGAACCATAAATGTAATCATGAATCATGAATCGAATCATGAATCAAGAATTGAATCATGAATCATGAATCGAATCATGAATCATGAATTGAATAATGAATCATGAATCATGAATTGAATCATGAATTGAATCATGAATCATGAATCATGAATTGAATCATAAAACATGAATCATGAATTTAATCATGAACCATTAATCGAATCATGAATCATGAATTGAATCATGAATCATGAATCATGAATCGAATCATGAATCATGAATTGAATAATGAATCATGAATCATGAATTTAATCATAAATCATGAATCATGAATTGAATCATGAATCATGAATCATGAATTGAATCATGAATAATGAATTGAATCATGAATCATTAATCATGAATTGAATCATGAATCATGAATCGAATCATGAATCATGAATCGAATCATGAATTGAATCATGAATCATGAATCATGAATTGAATTATGAATCATGAATCGAATCATGAATCATGTATTGAATCATGAATTGAATCATGAATCATGAATGATGAATTGAATCATGAATCATGAATTGAATCATGAATCATGAATTGAATCATGAGTCATGAATGATGAATTGAATCATGAATCATGAATCGAATCATGAATTGAATCATGAATGATGAATTGAATCATGAATCATGAATCATAAAATGAATCATGAATCATGAATTGAATCATTAATCATGAATTGAATCATGAATCATGAATCATGAATTAAATCATGAATCATGAAAAGAATCATGAAATGAATCATGAATCATGAATTGAATCATGAATCATGAATCATGGATTGAATCATGAATCATAAATTGAATCATGAATCATGAAATGAATCATGAATTGAATCATGAATTCAAACATGAATCATGAATCGAATCATGAATCATGAATTGAATTATGAATCATGAATTAAATCATGAATCATGAATCATAAATCAAGAATTGAATCATGAATCATGAATTGAATTATAAATCATGAATTAAATCATGAATCATGAATCATAAATCAAGAATTGAATCATGAATCATGAATCGAATCATGAATCATGAAATAAATCATGAATTAAATCATGAATTGAATCATGAATCATGAATCATGAATCGAATCATGAATCATGAAATAAATCATGAATCATGAATCATGAATTGAATCATGAATTGAATCATGAATCATGAATTGAATCATGAATCATGAATTGAATCATGAATTGAATCATGAATTGAATCATGAATTATGAATCATAAATTGAATCATAAATTGAATCATGAATTAAATCATGAATCATGTAATGAATCATGAATCATGAATTGACTCATGAATCATGAATTGGATCATGAATCATGAATCATGAAATGAATCATGAAATGAATCATGAATCATGAATTTAATCATGAATCATGAATTGAATCATAAATCATGAATTGAATTATGAATTGAATCATGAATCATGAATTGAATTATGAATTGAATCAAGAATTGAATCATGCATTGAATCATGAATCATGAATTGAATCATGAATCATGAATTGAATCATGAATCATGAATTGAATCATGAATTGAATCATGAATTATGAATCATAAATTGAATCATAAATTCAATCATGAATTAAATCATGAATCATGAAATGAATCATGAATCATGAATTGACTCATGAATCATGAATTGAATCATGAATCATGAAATGAATCATGAAATGAATCATGAATCATGAATTGAATCATGAATCATGAATTGAATTATGAATCATGAATTGAATTATGAATCATGAATTGAATCATGAATAATGATTCATGAATTGAATCATGAATCATAAATCATGAATTGAATCATGAATCATGAATTGAATCATGAGTCATGAATCATGAATTAAATCATGAATCATGAATCAAATCATGAATTGAATCATGAATCATGAATTGAATCATTAATCATGAATTGAATTATGAATCATGAATCATGAATTGAATCATGAATCATGAATTGAATCATGAATAATGATTCATGAATTAAATCATGAATCATGAATTGAATTATGAATCATAAAATGAATCATGAAATGAATCATGAATCATGAATTGAATCATGAATCATAAATTGAATCATGAATCATGAATCGAATCATGAATAATGAATTGAATCATGAATTGAATCATGAATCATGAATTGAATCATGAACCATGTAATGAATCATGAATTGAATCATGAATCATGAATTGAATTATGAATTGAATCAAGAATTGAATCATGCATTGAATCATGAATCATGAATTGAATCATGAATCATGAATTGAATCATGAATCATGAATTGAATCTTAAATCATGAATCATGAATTGAATCATGAATTAAATCATGAATTATGAATCATAAATTGAATCATGAATTGAATCATGAATTAAATCATGAATCATGAAATGAATCATGAATCATGAATTGACTCATGAATCTTGAATTGAATCATGAATCATGAATCATGAAATGAATCATGCATCATGAATTGAATCATGAATTAAAAATTGAATCATGAATCATGAATCAAATAATGAATCATGAATTGAATCATGAATCATGAATCGAATCATGAATTGAATCATGAATCATGAATCATGAATCATGAATTGAATCATAAATTACGAATCATGAATTTAATCAGTAATCATATATTGAATCATGAATTGAATCATGAATCATGAATTGAATCATGAATCATGAATTTTGAATTGAATCATGAATTGAATCATGAATTATGAATCATAAATTGAATCATGAATTGAATCATGAATTAAATCATGAATCATGAAATGAATCATGAATTGACTCATGAATCGTGAATTGAATCATGAATCATGAATCATGAAATGAATCATGAAATGAATCATGAATCATGAATTGAATCATGCATTATAAATCGAATCATGAATCATGAATCATGAATCATGAATTAAATCATGAGTCATGAATTGAATCATAAATCATAAATTGAATCATGAATTGAATCATGAATCGAATCAAGAATAATGAAATAAATCATGAATTGAATCATAAATCATGAATTGAATCATGAATTGAATCATGAATCATGAATTGAATTATGAATTGAATCAAGAATTGAATCATGCATTGAATCATGAATCATGAATTGAATCATGAATCATGCATTGAATCATGAATCATGAATCATGAATTGACTCATGAATCATAAATTGAATCATGAATCATGAAATGAATCATGAAATGAATCATGAATCATGAATTAAATCATGAATCACAAATTGAATCTTGCATCATAAATTGAATCATGAATTATAAATCGAATCATGAATCATGAATCATGAATCATGAATCATGAATCATGAATTTAATCATGAATCATGAAATAAATCATAAATTGAATCAAGATTCATGAACCATAAATGTAATCATGAATCATGAATCGAATCATGAATTGAATAATGAATCATGAATCGAATCATGAATCATGAATTGAATAATGAATCATGAATCATGAATCGAATCATGAATTGAATCATGAATCATGAATCATGAATTGAATCATAAAACATAAATCATGAATTTAATCATGAATCATGAATCGAATCATGAATCATGAATTGAATCATAAATCATGAATCATGAATCGAATCATAAATCATGAAATAAATCATAAATTGAATCAAGATTCATGAACCATAAATGTAATCATGAATCATGAATCGAATCATGAATCAAGAATTGAATCATGAATCATGAATCGAATCATGAATCATGAATTGAATAATGAATCATGAATCATGAATTGAATCATAAAACATGAATCATGAATTTAATCATGAATCATTTATCGAATTATGAATCATGAATCGAATCATGAATTTAATCATAAATCATGAATCATGAATTGAATCATGAATCATGAATCATGAGTTGAATCATAAAACATGAATCATAAATTTAATCATGAATCATATATCGAATTATAAATCATGAATCGAATCATGAATTTAATCATAAATCATGAATCATGAATTGAATCATGAATCATGAATCATGAATTGAATCATGAATAATGAATTGAATCATGAATCATGAATCGAATCATGAATTGAATCATGAATCATGAATCATGAATTGAATTATGAATCATGAATCGAATTATGAATCATGTATTGAATCATGAATTGAATCATGAATAATGAATGATGAATTGAATCATGAATCATGAATTGAATCATGAATCATGAATTTAATCATGAGTCATGAATCATGAATTGAATCATGAATCATGAATCGAATCATGAATTGAATCATGAATGATGAATTGAATCATGAATGATGAATTGAATCATGAATCATGAATCATAAAATGAATCATGAATCATGAATTGAATCATTAATCATGAATTGAATCATGAATCATGAATCATGAATTAAATCATGAATCATGAAAAGAATCATGAAATGAATCATGAATCATGAATTGAATCATGAATCATGAATCATGGATTGAATCATGAATCATAAATTGAATCATGAATCATGAAATGAATCATGAATTGAATCATGAATTCAAACATGAATCATGAATCGAATCATGAATCATGAATTGAATTATGAATCATGAATTAAATCATGAATCATGAATCATAAATCAAGAATTGAATCATGAATCATGAATTGAATTATAAATCATGAATTAAATCATGAATCATGAATCATAAATCAAGAATTGAATCATGAATCATGAATCGAATCATGAATCATGAAATAAATCATGAATTGAATCATGAATTGAATCATGAATCATGAATCATGAATCGAATCATGAATCATGAAATAAATCATGAATTGAATCAAGATTCATGAACCATGAATTGAATCATGAAATAAATCATGAATCATGAATTGAATCATAAATCATGAATCATGAATTTAATCATGAATCATAATTCGAATCATGAATCATGAATCATGAATTGAATCATGAATCATAAATCGAATCATGAATCATGAATTGAATCATAAATCATGAATCGAATCATGAATTGAATCATGAATCATGAAATGAATCATGAATCATGAATTGAATCATGAATCATGAATTGAATCAGGAATCACGAATTGAATCATGCATCATGAATTGAATCATGAATCATAATCGAATCATGAAATAAATCATTAAATGAATCATGAATTGAATCATGAATCACGAATTGAATCATGCATCATGAATTGAATCATGAATCACGAATTGAATCATGCATCATGAATTGAATCATGAATCATAAATCGAATCATGAATCATGAAATGAATCATGAAATGAATCATGAATCATGAATTGAATCATAAATCCTGAATTGAATCATGAATTGAATTTTGAATCATGAATCATGAATCGAATCATGAATCATGAAATAAATCATGAATCATGAATCATGAATTGAATCATGAATTGAATCATGAATCATGAATTGAATCATGAATCATGAATTGAATCATGAATCATGAATCATGAACTGAATCATGAATTGAATCATGAATTATGAATCATAAATTGAATCATAAATTGAATCATGAATTAAATCATGAATCATGAAATGAATCATGAATCATGAATTGACTCATGAATCATGAATTGAATCATGAATCATGAATCATGAAATGAATCATGAAATGAATCATGAATCATGAATTAAATCATGAATCACAAATTGAATATTGCATTATGAATTGAATCATGAATTATAAATCGAATCATGAATCATGAATTTAATCATAAATCATGAATTGAATTATGAATTGAATCATGAATCGAATCATAAATCATGAATTGAATCATGAATTGAATCATGAATCATGAATTGAATTATGAATTGAATCAAGAATTGAATCATGCATTGAATCATGAATCATGAATTGAATCATGAATCATAATTCATGAATTGAATCATGAATTGAATCATGAATTATGAATCATAAATTGAATCATGAATTGAATCATGAATTAAATCATGAATCATGAAATGAATCATGAATCATGAATTGACTCATGAACCATGAATTGAATCATGAATTATGAAATGAATCATGAAATGAATCATGAATCATGAATTGAATCATGAATCATGAATCGAATCATGAATTGAATCATGAATCATGAATTGAATTATGAATCATGAATCATGAATTGAATTATGAATCATGAATTGAATCATGAATAATGATTCATGAATTGAATCATGAATCATAAATCATGAATCGAATCATAAATCATGAATTGAATCATGAATTAAATCATGAATCATGAATTGAATTATGAATTGAATCAAGAATTGAATCATGCATTGAATCATGAATCATGAATTGAATCATGAATCATGAATCATGAATTGAATCATGAATTGAATCATGAATTATGAATCATAAATTGAATCATGAATTCAATCATGAATTAAATCATGAATCATGAAATGAATCATGAATCATGAATTGACTCATGAACCATGAATTGAATCATGAATTATGAAATGAATCATGAAATGAATCATGAATCATGAATTGAATCATGAATCATGAATCGAATCATGAATTGAATCATGAATCATGAATTGAATTATGAATCATGAATTGAATTATGAATCATGAATTGAATCATGAATAATGATTCATGAATTGAATCATGAATCATAAATCATGAATTGAATCATGAATCATGAATTGAATCATGAGTCATGAATCATGAATTGAATCATGAATCATGAATCAAATCATGAATTGAATCATGAATTGAATCATTAATCATGAATTGAATTATGAATCATGAATCGAATCATGAATCATGAATTGAATCATGAATTGAATCATGAATCATGAATTGAATCATGAACCATGTAATGAATCATGAATTGAATCATGAATCATGAATTGAATTATGAATTGAATCAAGAATTGAATCATGCATTGAATCATGAATCATGAATTGAATCATGAATCATGAATTCAATCATGAATCATGAATTGAATCTTGAATCATGAATCATGAATTGAATCATGAATCATGAATTGAATCTTGAATCATGAATCATGAATTGAATCATGAATTGAATCATGAATTATGAATCATGAATCATGAATTGAATCATGCATCATGAATTGAATCATGAATTATAAATTGAATCATGAATCATGAATCATGAATCATGAATTAAATCATGAATCATGAATCATGAATTGAATCATAAATCATGAATTGAATCATGAATTGAATCATGAATCGAATCATGAATCATGAAATAAATCATGAATTAAATCAAGATTCATGAACCATGAATTGAATCATGAAATAAATCATGAATCATGAATTGAATCATAAATCATGAATCATGAATTTAATCATGAATCATGAATCATGAAATGAATCATGAAATGAATCATGAATCATGAATTAAATCATGAATCACAAATTGAATCATGCATCATGAATTGAATCATGAATTATAAATCGAATCATGAATCTTGAATCATGAAACATGAATTAAATCATGAATCATGAATCATGAATTGAATCATAAATCATGAATTGAATTATGAATTGAATCATGAATCGAATCATGAATCATGAAATAAATCATGAATTGAATCATAAATCATGAATTGAATCATGAATTGAATCATGAATCATGAATTGAATTATGAATTGAATCAAGAATTGAATCATGCATTGAATCATGAATCACGAATTGAATTATGAATCATGAATTGAATCATGAATAATGATTCATGAATTGAATCATGAATCATAAATCATGAATTGAATCATGAATCATGAATTGAATCATGAGTCATGAATCATGAATTGAATCATGAATCATGAATCAAATCATGAATTGAATCATGAATCATGAATTGAATCATTAATCATGAATTGAATTATGAATCATGAATCATGAATTGAATCATGAATCATGAATTGAATCATGAATAATGATTCATGAATTAAATCATGAATCATGAATTGAATTATGAATCATAAAATGAATCATGAAATGAATCATGAATCATGAATTGAATCATGAATCATAAATTGAATCATGAATCATGAATCATGAATCGAATCATGAATCATGAATTGAATCATGAATTGAAACATAAATCATGAATCGAATCATGATTCATGAATTGAATCATGAATCATGAATTGAATCATGAATCATGAATCTTGAATTGAATCATGAATCATAAATTGAATCATGAATTGAATCATGAATTGAATCATGAATCATGAAAGGAATCATGAATCATGAATTGAATCATGAATCATGAATTGAATCAGGAATCATGAATCATAAATTGAATCATGAATTGAATCATGAATCATGAATTGAATGATGAATGATGAATCATGAATCATGAATTGAATCATGAATTGAATCATGAATCATGAATTGAATCATGAATCATGAATCATGAATTGAATCATGAATTGAATCATAAATTATAAATCATAAGTTGAATCATGAATTGAATCATGAATTGAATCATGAATCATGAATCATGAATTGAATCATGAATTGAATCATGAATCATGAATTGAATCATGAATCATGAATTGAATCATGAATTATGAATCATAAATTGAATCATAAATTGAATCATGAATCATGAATTGAATCATGAATTGAATCATGAATTATGAATCATAAATTGAATCATAAATTGAATCATCAATTAAATCATGAATCATGAAATGAATCATGAATCATGAATTGTCTCATGAATAATGAATTGAATCATGAATCATGAATCATGAAATGAATCATGAAATGAATCATGAATCATGAATTAAATCATGAATCACAAATTGAATCATGCATCATGAATTGAATCATGAATTATAAGTCGAATCATGAATCTTGAATCATGAATTAAATCATGAATCATGAATCATGAATTGAATCATAAATCATGAATTGAATTATGAATTGAATCATGAATCGAATCATGAATCATGAAATAAATCATGAATTGAATCATAAATCATGAATTGAATCATGAATTGAATCATGAATCATGAATTGAATTATGAATTGAATCAAGAATTGAATCATGAATTGAATCATGAATCATGAATTGAATCTTGAATCATGAATCATGAATTGAATCATGAATTATGAATCATAAATTGAATCATGAATTGAATCATGAATTAAATCATGAATCATGAAATGAATCATGAATCGACTCATGAATCTTGAATTGAATCATGAATCATGAATCATGAAATGAATCATGCATCATGAATTGAATCATGAATTATAAATCGAATCATGAATCATGAATCATGAATCATGAATTAAATCATGAATCATGAATCATGAATTGAATCATAAATCATGAATTGAATCATGAATTGAATCATGAGTCGAATCATGAATCATGAAATAAATCATGAATTAAATCAAGATTCATGAACCATGAATTGAATCATAAATCATGAATCATGAATTTAATCATGAATCATAATTCATATCATGAATCATGAATCAAGAATTGAATCATGAATCATGAATCGAATCATGAATCATGAATCGAATCATGAATTTATGAATTGACTCATGAATCATGAATCGAATCATGAATTGAATCATGAATCATGAAATGAATCATGAATCATGAATTGAATCATGTATCATGAATTGAATCATGAATCATGAATCATAAATCAAGAATTGAATCATGAATCATGAATTGAATCATGAATCATGGATCATGAATTGAATCATGAATTGAATCATGAATTATAAATCATAAGTTGAATCATGAATTGAATCATGAATTGAATCATGAATCATGAAATGAATCAAGAATCATGAATTGAATCATGAATCATGAATTGAATCATGAATCATGAATCTTGAATTGAATCATGAATCATAAATTGAATCATGAATTGAATCATGAATCATGAATTGAATCAGGAATCATGAATCATAAATTGAATCATGAATTGAATCATGAATCATGAATTGAATGATGAATGATGAATCATGAATCAAATCATGAATCATGAATTGAATCATGAATAATGAATTGAATCATGAATCATGAATCAGGAATTGAATCATGAATTGAATCATGAATTATAAATCAAAAGTTGAATCATGAATTGAATCATGAATTGAATCATGAATCATGAATCATGAAATGAATCATGAATTGAATCATGAATTTTGAATTGAATCATGAATCATGAATTGAATCATGAATCATGAATTGAATCATGAATTATGAATCATAAATTGAATCATAAATTGAATCATGAATTGAATCATGAATTGAATCATGAATTATCAATCATAAATTGAATCATAAATTGAATCATGAATTAAATCATGAATCATGAAATGAATCATGAATCATGAATTGACTCATGAATCATGAATTGAATCATGAATCATGAATCATGAAATGAATCATGAAATGAATCATGAATCATGAATTAAATCATGAATCACAAATTGAATCATGCATCATGAATTGAATCATGAATTATAAATCGAATCATGAATCTTGAATCATGAATCATGAATTAAATCATGAATCATGAATCATGAATTGAATCATAAATCATGAATTGAATTATGAATTGAATCATGAATTTAATCATGAATCATATATCGAATTATGAATCATGAATCGAATCATGAATTTAATCATGAATCATGAATTGAATCATGAATCATGAATCATGAATTGAATCCTGAATAATGAATTGAATCATGAATCATGAATCATGAATTGAATCATGAATCATGAATGGAATCATGAATTGAATCATGAATCATGAATCATGAATTGAATTATGAATCATGAATCGAATCATGAATCATGTATTGAATCATGAATTGAATCATGAATTGAATCGTGAATCATGAATCATGAATCGAATCATGAATCATGAAATAAATCATGAATTGAATCAAGATTTATGAACCATGAATTGAATCATGAAATAAATCATGAATCATGAATTGAATCATAAATCATGAATCATGAATTTAATCATGAATCATAATTCGAATCATGAATCATGAATCATGAATTGAATCATGAATCATGAATCGAATCATGAATCATGAATTGAATCATAAATCATGAATCGAATCATGAATTGAATCATGAATCATGAAATGAATCATGAATCATGAATTGAATCATGAATCATGAATTGAATCAGGAATCACGAATTGAATCATGCATCATGAATTGAATCATGAATCATAAATCGAATCATGAATCATGAAATGAATCATGAAATGAATCATGAATCATGAATTGAATCATGAATCACGAATTGAATCATGCATCATGAATTGAATCATGAATCATAAATCGAATCATGAATCATGAAATGAATCATGAAATGAATCATGAATCATGAATTGAATCATAAATCCTGAATTGAATCATGAATTGAATTTTGAATCATGAATCATGAATCGAATCATGAATCATGAAATAAATAATGAATTGAATCATGAATTGAATTATGAATCATGAATCATGAATCGAATCATGAATCATGAAATAAATCATGAATTGAATCAAGATTCATAAACCATGAATTTAATCATAAATCCTGAATTGAATCATGAATTGAATCATAAATCATGAATCATAAATTTAATCATGAATCATGAATCGAATCATGAATTAAAAATTGAATCATGAATCATGAATCAAATCATGAATCATGAATTGAATCATGAATCATGAATCTAATCATGAATTGAATCATGAATCATGAATCATGAATTGAATCATAAATTATGAATCAAGAATTTAATCATGAATCATATATCGTATCATAAATCATGAATCATGAATCAAATCATGACTTGAATCATGAATCATGAATTGAATTATGAATTGAATCAAGAATTGAATCATGCATTGAATCATGAATCATGAATTGAATCATGAATCATGAATTGAATCATGAATCATGAATCATGAATTGAATCATGAATTAAATCATGAATCATGAAATGAATCATGAATCATGAATTGACTCATGAATCATGAATTGAATCATGAATCATGAAATGAATCATGAATCATGAATTGAATCATTAATCATGAATTGAATTATGAATCATGAATCATGAATTGAATCATGAATAATGATTCATGAATTAAATCATGAATCATGAATTGAATTATGAATCATAAAATGAATCATGAATCATGAATTGAATCATGAATCATAAATTGAATCATGAATCATGAATCATGAATCGAATCATGAATCATGAATTGAATCATGAATTGAATCATGAATCATGAATTGAATCATGAACCATGTAATGAATCATGAATTGAATCATGAATCATGAATTGAATCTTGAATCATGAATCATGAATTGAATCATGAATTGAATCATGAATTATGAATCATAAATTGAATCATGAATTGAATCATGAATTTAATCATGAATCATGAAATGAATCATGAATCATGAATTGACTCATGAATCATGAATTGAATCATGAATCATGAATCATGAAATGAATCATGCATCATGAATTGAATCATGAATTATAAATCGAATCATGAATCATGAATCATGAATCATGAATTAAATCATGAATTAAATCAAGATTCATGAACCATTAATTGAATCATGAAATAAATCATGAATCATGAATTGAATCATAAATCATGAATCATGAATTTAATCATGAATCATAATTCAAATCATGAATCATGAATCAAGAATTGAATCATGAATCATGAATCGAATCATGAATTTATGAATTGACTCATGAATCATTAATTGAATCATGAATTGAATCATGAATCATGAAATGAATCATGAATCATGAATTGAATCATAAATCATGAATTGAATCATGAATTGAATCATGAATCGAATCATGAATCATGAAATAAATCATGAATTAAATCAAGATTCATGAACCATTAATTGAATCATGAAATAAATCATGAATCATGAATTGAATCATAAATCATGAATCATGAATTTAATCATGAATTATAATTCAAATCATGAATCATGAATCAAGAATTGAATCATGAATCATGAATCGAATCATGAATTTATGAATTGACTCATGAATCATTAATTGAATCATGAATTGAATCATGAATCATGAAATGAATCATGAATCATGAATTGAATCATGTATCATGAATTGAATCATGAATCATGAATCATAAATCAAGAATTGAATCATGAATCATGAATTGAATCATGAATCATGAAATAAATCATGAATTGAATCATGAATTCAAACATGAATCATGAATCGAATCATGAATCATGAATTGAATTATGAATTGAATCAAGAATTGAATCATGAATTGAAACATAAATCATGAATCGAATCATGATTCATGAATTGAATCATGAATCATGAATTGAATCATGAATCATGGATCATGAATTGAATCATGAATTGAATCATGAATTATAAATCATAAGTTGAATCATGAATTGAATCATGAATTGAATCATGAATCATGAAAGGAATCATGAATCATGAATTGAATCATGAATCATGAATTGAATCAGGAATCATGAATCATAAATTGAATCATGAATGATGAATCATGAATCAAATCATGAATCATGAATTGAATCATGAATCATGAATTGAATCATGAATCATGAATTGAATCATGAATTATAAATCATAAGTTGAATCATGAATTGAATCATGAATTGAATCATGAATCATGAATCATGAAATGAATCATGAATTGAATCATGAATTTTGAATTGAATCATGAATCATGAAATGAATCATGAAATGAATCATGAATCATGAATTGAATCATGAATCATGAATTGAATCATGAATCATGAATTGAATCATGAATCATAAATCGAATCATGAATCATGAATCGAATCATGAATCATGAATTGAATCATGAATCATGAATTGAATCTTGAATCATAAATCGAATCATGAATCATGAATTAAATCATGAGTCATGAATCATGAATTGAATCATGAATCATGAATCGAATCATGAATTGAATCATGAATCATGAATTAAATCATGAATCATGAATCATTGAATTGAATCATTAATCATGAATTGAATCATGAATCATAAATCATAAATTAAATCATGAATCATGAAATGAATCATGAATTGAATCATGAATCATGAATCATGAATCGAATCATGAATCATGAATTGAATCATGAATCATGAATTGAATCATGAATCATGATTTGAATTATGAATTAAATCAAGAATTGAATCATGCATTGAATCATGAATCATGAATCATGCATTGAATCATGAATCATGAATCATGAATTGAATCATGAATCATGAATTGAATTATTAATTGAAACAAGAATTGAATCATGAATTGAATCATGAATCATGAATCGAATCATGATTCATGAATTGAATCATGAATCATGAATTGAATCATGAATCATGAATTGAATTATTAATTGAAACAAGAATTGAATCATGAATTGAATCATGAATCATGAATCGAGTTGTGAAATCTAAAATTCTGACCCAAGTCAGCCTGTGGTGTCAAGTATATCTGGAAGCGCTTCAATCAGCTGGAGAGAATTGACACAGACCAAGTTCTGTATGCAAGGAATATTCTCTAGTTTATTGATACAAAGATACAGGTTTTTATAGGCTACTGAATAAATGAATCCTACGTCATATGCATACAATAGTTTATACCACTAGTTTATGAGAAGCGCTACTGATTAACTTTCTCACGTATTCTTGAGGTGTTTACTTTTCTCCCCCTTCTAAGGACAGATGAGCCTATTATTTCTTATCTCAAGGGGAGTTGGAGATATGCTATGTGCAACACCATGGATACAGCTCCCATACTACCAGCTGGATACGAAGCTCATTATTGTTTTCATAACTGGTTACATTCTTCAGGTGTTCTCTATTAGTTCAACTTCAAGGCCATAGGCTCACATATTGCAAAACTGCAAGTTAACAGAAAAATGAATAATCTCTTCTAGCAAATAATATTTCTATACAAGTTACAATAAAATGGCTGAACAAAGGCCTTATGAGGCCTTAACAAAAAATCATATTTAACATTTCCCATCTTTTATTCAATTTTCGACCCTTTCTCCTCCTACCTACCTAATCCTATCTATAGAACCACATTCTTAATAAGCAGGTACTTATACACATGTAGGAGGCCACATGCATAGAGTTGGTCCCCTTAGGAATCTGTCAACTCATCCCCCACTAATAAGCCTGTGATCCTCCCTGTCCTAACTTGATTTATGAGGAGATGCATTTTGGCAAATGTCCATGTCTAGAAAAGATGGTTTCTTAGAAGATGGTTTCTTAAAAGATGGTTTCTTAAAAGATAGTTAATGAGTCTATAGTAGTTCTGCAGGCCTTGCATGTCCTTTGTTCAATCTTTAGTAGTTTCTTGTTGCAAACTCTGCAGTTCTTTGGCTTTGCTAGTCCAAATAATTCATGACACTCATAGTCTGGTCAGGTTTCAGAAGTAATTTCTGTGATCATCAGAGGTTCGGGATTTTCAGTGGTTCCCTTTTTGGAGAGACAACAATCAAGTGTCAGTAACTTCTTAATCAGCCATATATTTAGTTTCATTATCACCTATACGATCAACAGGATTGCTAAACCATTTGCTACTAATGCCAATATTTCCAATATCCAACATGAATCATTACTGACAACTTTACCAATGAGGTTATGCATCTGCACAAAGACATTTTCAGAGTTTACTCTACTATGAGTGCAAATTGTTGAGCACTCCTTCCCATATGTTTCTCACAGTGGCATAGGCAATATGTCACTTAACTGTCTGTTTCATACTGGGTTAGGGAGGCCTTAATCCCTACTTCAGTCACAATTATTCTGGCAAGACATATCAATACAATGAGACAGTCATTTCTATTTATCAGAACAAGACTCCCCTGATTTGAAGACTTTGCAGTGTTATGCGTGAATCCAGGTGTCTCTTTCCTGTACTTTCACTGCCATGGGAGTCGTCAACAGGACTTGATAAGGACCCTTGTATCTGGGTTCAAGACTTCTCCTGATGTGCTTTCTCACGACCACCCAGCCCCCCAGGGTGCAGTTTATGGGTACCTGTATCAAAATTAGGGTTTGCAATGGAGGAGAATATTTGACCATGTATTTCAGTTAGTTGTTTCTATAATAAGGCAACATAATTCAACAAATCACTATATACATGGTGTAGTTGCTATGGAAAATAACAGCCTGTTCTGTTTGCTGTGCCAAACAATATCTCATATGGTGTTAAACCTGTGTCTTTCCTAGCAGTATTTTTTACTGAGTGCAGGTAAACATGAGATCCATGGCAGACCTGTTTCAGCCATTATTTTCTGCATTTTCAATTTCAGTGTACCATTAAGGCGCTCCATACATCCTGAACTTTGGGATCTGTAGGGGGTGTGATAGTTTCTGGAATCCTTGCCCCGTAAAGTGTATCCCTCTGTCACTTACAATGACCTCTGGTACACCATATCATCAGATTACCTCATTCGCAATTTTCTTGGCTAATGCTTTAGCATTTGCTTTTCTATACAGCCATGTCTCCAGCCAGTGACTAAAGAAGTTGACACAGACAAGCACATTCTCAAAGCCCGAGCATTTGGGAAGTTATAAAGTCTATCTGTATCCTCTTATAGGGATATTATGTCTGGGGTGTGCTTTTCCATAGGACAGACTTACTCGGGTTACTTTGTGCACAGACTAGGCATTCTGCCACTAACGACTGTGCTGCTTGGGCGAACCCTGGTACTATCCATAAGCTGCTAGTGAGTACAACCATAGCATCTTTTCCCAGATGCACTTTCTCGTGTGCTATATTGGCCATAATGGGATAAACTACTTTTGGCAGACACAAACGCTGACCTTTACACCACTCCTTGCACTTCTAGTGCTCCATGTATTGCCCAAGTCTTTTTCTTATTTTCTGTTGCTTGTCTTTCCATAAGTTGGAGTGTGCTCTGGTCAAACAGGGGTCAGGGGGTCACCATGTAAATAGACTCCCCTTGGGGTACTGGGGCTATGGCGGCTTCTCGTGCGGCCTGGTCTATTTCACTTAGCTTCGGGGGTAGTATCTCTGTGTGTGTCTTCATCTTCATCACTGTTTGGAGGACAGCTGGAATGCAGTGAACAATGCCCTGGTATGTTCATCATATTGACTGGTTTGCTTGCTGAACCCATAAGGTCCCTACTTTTCCATACAGGGCCATAATCATGCGCAATTACAAATGCATAACTTGAATCAGTGTAAATATTTACTCTTTGTCCTTTTGCATATATGCATGCAAGTGTCAGGGCCTTTAGTTCAGCTTCTTGTGCTGACATGTGACTCGGTAGAGTCTGTTGAATCACTATTTCTGTGTGTGTTACAGCACACCCTGTATACGGGACAGGATCTATGTGATAGTGTGAACCATCTACAAAAAGAGTGATGTCTGCATCTGGTAATGGTTTATCTTTAATGTGAGATAAAACCAGAGATTCTTGTTTCATTAGTTCTATGCAATCATGTTCAGAAAAATTTTGTTTGCATTTTTTTTTTTTCCTTTCTTTCTGTTCAAGCTGGAATGGAATTCCCCCAAATCCCTAGGGTAACCCCAATATATACAGGTACTTCTCCCATCTTTTGAAACTTGCTGCAATAAGGCAGCAGGATTCAACATTGTGCACTGCTTAAGTGTAACGTTACTGGGAGTAAGCAGTGCTACTTCATTAGGATAGGCTTCAGTAAGGAGCATGTGGAATCCAAGGACAAGGTTCTTGGTTTCTGAGTTCCACAAAGTTTACACTCATTAGATGGAGTGTACAGTACAACGGTTAAGACAGATGTGGTAACTTTAATTCTTCTGGAAGAGAAACACTTAGCTTAAATAACTTGTTAATAAGCCACATCATCAGTTCTATTAGTGTATATAATAATGTGTTGGGCCACAATACTCACAAACACATTCCTGCATTGGGTGTAAACCCCTGTAGTCATGGGTTGCTCTTTTCTTTATTTGGTTGGGTTAAACTTTCATATTAGAATTTTCTAATTATGTATAATGATCTATACATTACTATGGGCCTGAGTCTGGTTCTTCCAAACTTGGCTTTCCTTTCTAGTCTAGTACACATCTACAGCGCACAGCAAAGGAAAATAACGTGCAATCTATATTCCTCCTGCTAATATCAATGAACTCCCCTCTCTGGTCTCCCTTGGACCTTTAAAAAACTTAAAATACAGTTTACTCAGATTCCCCTTGTCTGAAGGTCTTAACATATATCTGTGAACATGAGAGGCTCTGGGGCCTCTTGTGCTTCCTTTTTTTTTTTTTTTCTTCTAATAAAAAAGGAAAGGGAGGAAGAAAATACACAGTGCGCTCGGCAAGTGTTATATGTCACTCATTTCACAATAGGAGGGAATGTCCTTTGTGCTGTATATCTTCATACTTAGTAAATCTGGCCGGTAACAAATGTTTTGCTTGTGCTTGGTTTCTGTCACAACGTACGATACCGTTAAGGTAACTGGGTGTCCTAGCACAATATCTATACTCTTTTCAAGCACTAAAGCAGAGTAGTATGCAAGTGACCTTAGCTTGCGACCATGTATTTGTGTCAGTACTCCTTGTACATGTGCACTGACTTCATAACAAAATAATGTGAAAGGCTTGTCATAATCTGGCAAAGCCAGTACTGGCGCTGAAGTTATTTCAGCTTAAAATTGGTTAAACATTTGGTTCTGCTCAGAGGAGAGTATAAATGGCTTGCTATGATCCAGAAGTGCTAATGCAGGAGCACATACAATTGCTCTTAAAGTCTTAAATCTTTTTCATTTCTGTAAAAATATAGAATTCCCATCAATGCATTACCATACCCACAATAAAGAGAATTATTTACAGTATATGACAATTATAGCACAGTAAATAAGGGCAGTAAATGTCTTTACAAACACTGATTTACTCAAAACTGTAATGAGGATACAAATAAAAACCTTTTGCTTTCTGCACATACAGAAAAACCACCTAGTTCATGCATTTGCTATGCGAATAGCACATAAACTCTAATATCTCTTCCAAAACAAGGTAATCATTACTCAGAAGAGTTTACGTTATTTAAATCCTTCATTAGTTTATACTTATGTTTGTTGTGGTGCAAAGATGGTGCATTGGAAGTTAAATCAATGCAATCTGGATTGCCTAATGGGTCTTTGCAGCTGGAGACCTGTGAATAAAAAAACTTTTGCATAGAGATTAACATTTATTTACTAGGAATTACTGTAACTGTAACATGCGTGTATACTGTTATCAGGTAACCAGTGAACAGCTGCTAAAAGCTTAACTGTGACGCTATGCGTTCCATGCCTTGATTTCCTCAAAGGGGCAGTCCCTAATTTCACAAATAGAGAATGTCAAAGTGACGAGACCTGGGCGAGTGTTCAAAGCCACTCCTTTCTTATCATCTCTTAGTACAGCCCTTTTAAATGACACTAATTAAATTTCCGGGTTTAGAAACATTCAATCTGGAATCTTGGTTCCAAGTATTCAACCATTTTAAAAGCAGCACTGTCTCATAAATCAGAGTACTCTCGTTAGACACAATACATTGTGTCTGTAAATCATTCAACATTTTCTCAACATAATCTCTCTCCCGTGACCAAATATTCACACATATTTCTAGATTCTGTGATTTTCGTGTTCAAAGTAAAAATATATTCACTTAAGTCTCGCTCACAGACGACATTTTATCTCGTAACATTTCTTTAAAGGCATAACAAACCCTCCTGATTTCTGAGAACATTCATCAGCGCCATTTTAACACAAATAAAAACAGCATGTAAGCTCACTCCCACAATTCTCAACTTCATTAAAGAGAAAGCTATATTTCTGAACTTCAGAAACAAAATTATTTTGTTCAAATACAGAAACGGCTTGTTGGATCCCAGCCAGCTTTGTTCTGACACTAGTACTTATAGTGATAATGTACATTATTTACAATCTTGTCCGTGCAATCGGACCAAACATTTTAAAACTTCTTTTGTATCTTTTTAAAAGCTTATCATTAAGCAATGAATGTACAACTTTTTCAACCTTGAAACATGTCTCTTGTAAAAAACGGACAAGACAGACAAACATTGTGATTTAAAGTAAATCAAACATCTCCCTTATAGAGCACTAAGACAGAGAACAAACAATGTGAATTATCACGGATCTCTCTCACACGCAGTAAGACGGAGACAAAACTCACATACAGAGAAAGAAAACTTAACTGACATCTTCCAGCCTACTGCTGTGGAACTACAAGTCCCAGCATTACACTAAATACAAGTTAGCTTCAACATGTTATCATCAATCAGCACTCCGGACACATTTTTTTAATTTTACATACATTGTCAAAAAACAAAAAACAGTGTGCTTCTTATCTCAACACACTGAAATCATTTACACAGAATAAGGGAGGGGCACATTTCACTTATTCAGCTGCACAGGATCAAACATACATTTATAATATACAACCTACTTGATTCATTATTCAGCTTCCGATGCATTTAGCATATCCACATATATTTCGACTTTTCAGATCTCTTAACTTTCCTGTGCCACCTCAAACAATCTCTTGGGGTTTGATCTCAATACCCCTTTGTTCTTGTCACATTACCACTTGCAACACCTTTGTTTCTCCATCCACACATATCTTTGGCTATCCCCGCTTTCTTGAAAAATTCCCTGCAGACCTTCTACTCCCCCATTTCCTTTAGTCTTTGTGCATCATATCTATGAGGGAGCTGCTGTCATTTGTTTACTATCTATATTACTCGTATTGACAGTATTCTGTTGAGTCCAAATCGGGACTCTTATCTAGTTTCTGTGGGTTGTCCTTGCACTGGACGTCCCGTTCTGTGGACTCCTTGTACTGGATGTCCGTGCTAAATAGCTTCTTTGACAGTATCTGGGACGAAGGTCTTTTGGAAATCAATCTTACACAATTTGGGCAGATTACAGAATCTCCCTTCTTTGATATACCTCTGGGGATGGTGTCTAAAATGTTCACTCAATGTTCAAAACAATAACTCTCTAAATCCCTCTATTCCATTACATGCTTCTTTGATCAATGTCTTATGTGACTTTTATGCTTTATACATCATACATAGGTACAAACACATGCACTCAAAATTCAATCATCTTTCAAAAATCTAATCAACAATACAATTACAGTAAACAAATTGGGTTAATACTGTATTATATTAATCAGATGATACTTGAGACTCACAAATTCGCGTGTCAGGTGCCTCAGACAGACATGAGGTGACCCAGACTAGGAAGACCAACGAGTAGAAATCTACTGACCGCGGATGTTGGGGTTCAATGTGCTGGGAAACCTCCGTTGTCTGTCTTGTAGCCTGCTGGACAGCGAATCTCTGTGGCGACCTCCAAGTTGTGAAATCTAAAATTCTGACCCAAGTCAGCCTGTGGTGTCAAGTATATCTGGAAGCGCTTCAATCAGCTGGAGAGAATTGACACAGACCAAGTTCTGTATGCAAGGAATATTCTCTAGTTTATTGATACAAAGATACAGGTTTTTATAGGCTACTGAATAAATGAATCCTACGTCATATGCATACAATAGTTTATACCACTAGTTTATGAGAAGCGCTACTGATTAACTTTCTCACGTATTCTTGAGGTGTTTACTTTTCTCCCCCTTCTAAGGACAGATGAGCCTATTATTTCTTATCTCAAGGGGAGTTGGAGATATGCTATGTGCAACACCATGGATACAGCTCCCATACTACCAGCTGGATACGAAGCTCATTATTGTTTTCATAACTGGTTACATTCTTCAGGTGTTCTCTATTAGTTCAACTTCAAGGCCATAGGCTCACATATTGCAAAACTGCAAGTTAACAGAAAAATGAATAATCTCTTCTAGCAAATAATATTTCTATACAAGTTACAATAAAATGGCTGAACAAAGGCCTTATGAGGCCTTAACAAAAAATCATATTTAACAGAATCATGATTTATGAATTGAATTATGAATCATGAATTGAATCATGAATCATGAATTGAATCATGAATTATGAATCGTGAAATGAATCAAGAATCATGAATTGAATCATGAATCATGAATTGAATCAGGAATCATGAATCATGAAATGAATCATGAATTGAATCATGAATCTTGAATTGAATCATGAATCATGAAATGAATCATGAAATGAATCATGAATCATGAATTGAATCATTAATTGATTCATAATTCATAAATCATGAATCATGAATTGAATCATGAATCATGAATTGAATCATGAATCATGAATTGAATCATGAATCATGAATTGAATCATGAATCATGAATTGAATCATGAATCATGAATCATGAATTGAATCATGAATCATGAATCATAAATTGAATCATGAATTGAATCATGAATTATGAATCATAAATTGAATCATAAAATGAATAATGAAATGAATCATGAATCATGAATTGAATCATGAATCATGAATTGAATCATGAATCATGAATTGAATCATGAATCATAAATCGAATCATGAATCATGAATTGAATCATGAATCATGAATCATGAATCGAATCATGAATCACAAATTGAATCATGAATCATGAAATGAATCATGAATTGAATCATGAATTCAAACATGAATCATGAATCGAATAATGAATCATGAATTGAATTATGAATTGAATCAAGAATTGAATCATGAATTGAAACATAAATCATGAATCGAATCATGATTCATGAATTGAATCATGAGTCAAGAATCATGAATCGAATCATGAATTGAATCATGAATCATGAATTAAATCATGAATCATGAATCATTGAATTGAATCATTAATCATGAATTGAATCATGAATCATAAATCATAAATTAAATCATGAATCATGAAATGAATCATGAATTGAATCATGAATCATGAATTGAATCATGAATCATGAATTGAATCATGAATCATGAATTGAATCATGAATCATGATTTGAATTATGAATTAAATCAAGAATTGAATCATGCATTGAATCATGAATCATGAATCATGCATTGAATCATGAATTGAATCATGAATCATGAATTGAATTATTAATTGAAACAAGAATTGAATCATGAATTGAATCATGAATCATGAATCGAATCATGATTCATGAATTGAATCATGAATCATGAATCATGAATTGAATTATTAATTGAAACAAGAATTGAATCATGAATTGAATCATGAATCATGAATCGAATCATGATTCATGAACTGAATCATGAATCATGAATCATGAATTGAATCATGAATTATGAATCATGAAATGAATCAAGAATCATGAATTGAATCATGAATCATGAATTGAATCAGGAATCATGAATCATGAAATGAATCATGAATTGAATCATGAATCTTGAATTGAATCATGAATCATGAAATGAATCATGAATCATGAATTGAATCATGAATTGATTCATAATTCATAAATCATGAATCATGAATTGAATCATGAATCATGAATTGAATCATGAATCATGAATTGAATCATGAATCATGAATTGAATCATGAATCATGAATCATGAATTGAATCATGAATCATGAATCATAAATTGAATCATGAATTGTATCATGAATTATGAATCATAAATTGAATCATGAATTGAATCATGAATTGAATCATGAATCATGAAATGAATCATGAATCATGAATTGAATCATGAATCATGTATCATGAATCGAATCATGAATCATGAATTGAATCATGAATCATGAATCACGAATCATGAATTGAATCATGAATCATGAATGGAATCATGAATCATGAATCGAATCATGAATCATGAATCGATTCATGAATCATTAATTGAATCATGAATCATGAATCACAAATCATGAATTGAATCATGAATCATGAATGGAATCATGAATCATGTATCGAATCATGAATCATAAATCATGAATTGAATCATGAAATGAATCATGAAATGAATCATGACTCATGAATTGAATCATGAATCATGAATCGAATTATGAATCATGAAATAAATCATGAATTGAATCAAGATTCATGATTCATGAATTGAATCATGAATCATGAATTGAATCATGAATCATGAATTGAATCATGAATCATGAATCACGAATCATGTATTGAATCATGAATCATGAATTGAATCATGAATCATGAATCAAATCATGAATCATGAATCATGAATTAAATCATGAATCATGAATCATAAATTGAATCATGAATTGAGTCATGAATTATGAATCATAAATTGAATCATGAATTGAATCATGAATCATGAAATGAATCATGAATCATGTATTGAATCATGAATCATGAATTGAATTAGGAATCATGAATCATGAAATGAATCATGAAATGAATCATGAATTGAATCATGAATTATAAATCAAATCATGAATCATGAATCATGAATCAGGAATTAAATCATGAATCATGAATTGAATCATAAATCATGAATTGAATCATGAATTGAATCATGAATCGAATCATGAATTATGAAATAAATCATGAATTGAATCATGAATTTAATCATGAATCATGAATCATGAATCGAATCATGAATCATGAATCGAATCATGAATCATGAAATAAATCATGAATTGAATAAAGATTCATGAACCATGAATTGAATCATAAATCATGAATCATGAATTTAATCATGAATCATAATTCGAATCATGAATCATGATTCAAGAATTGAATCATATATCATGAATTGAATCATGAATCATGAATTGAATCATGAATCATGAATCGAATCATGAATCATGAATTGAATCATGAATCATGAATTAAATCATGAATCATAAATCAAGAATTGAATCATGAATCATGAATCGAATAATGAATCATGAAATAAATCATGAATTGAATCATGAATTAAATCATGAATCATGAGTCATGAATCGAATCATGAATCATGAAATAAATCATGATTTGAATCAAGATTCATGAACCATGAATTGAATCATGAAATAAATCATGAATCATGAATTGAATCATAAATCATGAATCATGAATTTAATCATCAATCATAATTCGAATCATGAATCATGAATCATGAATTGAATCATGAATCATGAATCGAATCATGAATCATGAAATGAATCATAAATCATGAATCGAATCATGAATTGAATCATGAATCATGAAATGAATCATGAATTGAATCATGAATCATGAATTGAATCAGGAATCACGAATTGAATCATGCATCACGAATTGAATCATGAATCATAAATCGAATCATGAATCATGAAATGAATCATGAAATGAATCATGAATCATGAATTGAATCATGAATCACGAATTGAATCATGCATCATGAATTGAATCATGGATCATAAAATCGAATCATGAATCATGAAATGAATCATGAAATGAATCATGAATCATGAATTGAATCATAAATCCTGAATTGAATCATGAATTGAATTTTGAATCATGAATCATGAATCGAATCATGAATCATGAAATAAATAAGGAATTGAATCATGAATTGAATCATGAATCATGAATCTAATCATGAATCATGAAAAAAATCATTAACTGAATCAAGATTCATGAACCATGAATTGAATCATGAAATAAATCATGAAACATGAATCATGAATCGAATCATGAATCATGAAATAAATAAGGAATTGAATCATGAATTGAATCATGAATCATGAATCATGAATCTAATCATGAATCATGAAAAAAATCATGAACTGAATCAAGATTCATAAACCATGAATTGAATCATGAAATAAATCATGAATCATGAATTGAATCATAAATCATGAATCATGAATTTAATCATGAATCATGAATCGAATCATGAATTAAAAATTGAATCATGAATCAAATCATGAATCATGAATTGAATCATAAATCATGAATCGAATCATGAATTGAATCATGAATCATGAATCATTAATTGAATCATAAATTATGAATCATGAATTTAATCATGAATCATATATCGAATCATGAATCATGAATCATGAATCATGAATCGAATCATGAATTGAATCATGAATCATGAATTGAATTATAAATTGAATCAAGAATTAAATCATGCATTGAATCATGAATCATGAATTGAATCATGAATCATGAATTGAATCATGAATCATGAATCATGAATTGAATCATGAATCATGAAATGAATCATGAAATGAATCATGAATCATGAATTAAATCATGAATCACAAATTGAATCATGCATCATAAATTGAATCATGAATTATAAATCATGAATCATGAATTGAATCATAAATCATGAATCATGAATTTAATCATGAATCATAATTCAAATCATGAATCATGAATCAAGAATTGAATCATGAATCATGAATCGAATCATGAATTGAATCATGAATCATGAAATGAATCATGAATCATGAATTGAATCATGTATCATGAATTGAATCATGAATCATGAATCATAAATCAATAATTGAATCATGAATCATGAATTGAATCATGAATCATGAAATGAATTATGAATTGAATCAAGAATTGAATCATGAATTGAAACATAAATCATGAATCGAATCATCATTCATGAATTGAATCATGAATCATGAATTGAATCATGAGTCATGAATCATGAATTGAATCATGAATTGAATCATGAATTATAAATCATAAGTTGAATCATGAATTGAATCATGAATTGAATCATGAATCATGAAATGAATCAAGAATCATGAATTGAATCATGAATCATGAATTGAATCATGAATCATGAATCTTGAATTGAATCATGAATCATAAATTGAATCATGAATTGAATCATGAATTGAATCATGAATTGAATCATGAATCATGAAAGGAATCATGAATCATGAATTGAATCATGAATCATGAATTAAATCATGAATCATAAATCAAGAATTGAATCATGAATCATGAATCGAATCATGAATCATGAAATAAATCATGAATTGAATCATGAATTGAATCGTGAATCATGAATCATGAATCGAATCATGAATTATGAAATAAATCATGAATTGAATTAAGATTAATGAACCATGAATTGAATCATGAAATAAATCATGAATCATGATTTGAATCATAAATCATGAATCATAAATTTAATCATGAATCATGAATCGAATCATGAATTAAAAATTGAATCATGAATCAAATCATGAATCATAAATTGAATCATGAATCATGAATCGAATTATGAATTGAATCATGAATCATGAATTGAATCATAAATTATGAATCATGAATTTAATCATGAATCATATATCGAATCATGAATTGAATCATGAATCATGAATTGAATTATGAATTGAATTAAGAATTGAATCATTCATTGAATCATGAATCATGAATTGAATCATGAATCGTGAATTGAATCATGAATCATGAATCATGAATTGAATCATGAATTGAATCATGAATTATGAATCATAAAATGAATCATGAATTGAATCATGAATTAAATCATGAATCATGAAATGAATTATGAATCATGAAATGAATCATGAATCATGAATTGACTCATGAATCGTGAATTGAATCATAAATCATGAATCATGAATTTAATCCTGAATCATAATTCGAATCATGAATCATGAATCATGAATTGAATCATGAATCATGAATCGAATCATGAATCATGAAATGAATCATAAATCATGAATCGAATCATGAATTGAATCATGAATCATGAAATGAATCATAAATCATGAATCGAATCATGAATTGAATCATGAATCATGAAATGAATCATGAATCATGAATTGAATTATGAATCATGAATTGAATCAGGAATCACGAATAGAATCATGCATCATGAATTGAATCATTAATCATAAATCGAATCATGAATCATGAAATGAATCATGAAATGAATCATGAATCATGAATTGAATCATGAATCACGAATTGAATCATGCAACATGAATTGAATCATGAATCATAAATCGAATCATGAATCATGAAATGAATCATGAAATGAATCATGAAATGAATCATGAAATGAATCATGAATCATGAATTGAATCATAAATCCTGAATTGAATCATGAATTGAATTTTGAATCATGAATCATGAATCGAATCATGAATCATGAAATAAATAATGAATTGAATCATGAATTGAATCATGAATCATGAATCATGAATCGAATCATGAATCATGAAATAAATCATGAATTGAATCAAGATTCATGAACCATGAATTGAATCATGAAATAAATCATGAATCATGATTTGAATCATAAATCATGAATCATAAATTTAATCATGAATCATGAATCGAATCATGAATTAAAAATTGAATCATGAATCGAATCATGAATCATAAATTGAATCATGAATCATGAATCGAATTATGAATTGAATCATGAATCATGAATCATGAATTGAATCATAAATTATGAATCATGAATTTAATCATGAATCATATATCGAATCATGAATTGAATCATGAATCATGAATTGAATTATGAATTGAATTAAGAATTGAATCATTCATTGAATCATGAATCATGAATTGAATCATGAATCATGAATTGAATCATGAATCATGAATCATGAATTGAATCATGAATTGAATCATGAATTATGAATCATAAAATGAATCATGAATTGAATCATGAATTAAATCATGAATCATGAAATGAATTATGAATCATGAAATGAATCATGAATCATGAATTGACTCATGAATCGTGAATTGAATCATGAATCATGAATCATGAAATGAATCATTAAATGAATCATGAATCATGAATTAAATCATGAATCACAAATTGAATCATGCATCATGAATTGAATCATGAATTATAAATCGAATCATGAATCATGAATTAAATCATAAATCATGAATTGAATCATGAATTGAATCATGAATCATGAATTGAATTATGAATTGAATCAAGAATTGAATCATGCATTGAATCATGAATCATGAATTGAATCATGAATCATGAATTGAATCATGAATCATGAATCATGAATTGAATCATGAATTGAATCATGAATTATGAATCATAAATTCAATCATGAATTCAATCATGAATTAATTCATGAATCATGAAATGAATCATGAATCATGAATTGACTCATGAATCATGAATTGAATCATGAATCATGAATCATGAAATGAATCATGAAATGAATCATGAATCATGAATTAAATCATGAATCACAAATTGAATCATAAATCATGAATCGAATCATGAATTGAATCATGAATCATGAAATGAATCATGAATCATGAATTGAATCATGAATCATGAATTAAATCAGGAATCACGAATTGAATCATGCATCATGAATCATAAATCGAATCATGAATCATGAAATGAATCATGAAATGAATCATGAATCATGAATTGAATCATGAATCACGAATTGAATCATGCAACATGAATTGAATCATGAATCATAAATCGAATCATGAATCATGAAATGAATCATGAAATGAATCATGAAATGAATCATGAATCATGAATTGAATCATAAATCCTGAATTGAATCATGAATTGAATTTTGAATCATGAATCATGAATCGAATCATGAATCATGAAATAAATAATGAATTGAATCATGAATTGAATCATGAATCATGAATCATGAATCGAATCATGAATCATGAAATAAATCATGAATTGAATCAAGATTCATGAACCATGAATTGAATCATGAAATAAATCATGAATCATGAATTGAATCATAAATCATGAATCATAAATTTAATCATGAATCATGAATCGAATCATGAATTAAAAATTGAATCATGAATCAAATCATGAATCATAAATTGAATCATGAATCATGAATCGAATTATGAATTGAATCATGAATCATGAATCATGAATTGAATCATAAATTATGAATCATGAATTTAATCATGAATCATATATCGAATCATGAATCATGAATCATGAATCGAATCATGAATTGAATCATGAATCATGAAATAAATAATGAATTGAATCATGAATTGAATCATGAATCATGAATCATGAATCGAATCATGAATCATGAATTGAATCATGAATCATGAATCATGAATTGAATCATGAATTGAATCATGAATTATGAATCATAAAATGAATCATGAATTGAATCATGAATTAAATCATGAATCATGAAATGAATTATGAATCATGAAATGAATCATGAATCATGAATTGACTCATGAATCGTGAATTGAATCATGAATCATGAATCATGAAATGAATCATTAAATGAATCATGAATCATGAATTAAATCATGAATCACAAATTGAATCATGCATCATGAATTGAATCATGAATTATAAATCGAATCATGAATCGTGAATTAAATCATAAATCATGAATTGAATCATGAATTGAATCATGAATCATGAATTGAATTATGAATTTAATCAAGAATTGAATCATGCATTGAATCATGAATCATGAATTGAATCATGAATCATGAATTGAATCATGAATCATGAATTGAATCATGAATCATGTATCATGAATCGAATCATGAATCATGAATTGAATCATGAATCATGAATCACGAATCATGAATTGAATCATGAATCATGAATGGAATCATGAATCATGAATCGAATCATGAATCATGAATCGATTCATGAATCATGAATTGAATCATGAATCATGAATCACAAATCATGAATTGAATCATGAATCATGAATGGAATCATGAATCATGTATCGAATCATGAATCATAAATCATGAATTGAATCATGAAATGAATCATGAAATGAATCATGACTCATGAATTGAATCATGAATCATAAATCGAATCATGAATCATGAAATGAATCATGAAATGAATCATGAATCATGAATTGAATCATGAATCACGAATTGAATCATGCATCATGAATTGAATCATGAATCATAAAATCGAATCATGAATCATGAAATGAATCATGAAATGAATCATGAATCATGAATTGAATCATAAATCCTGAATTGAATCATGAATTGAATTTTGAATCATGAATCATGAATCGAATCATGAATCATGAATCATGAATCTAATCATGAATCATGAAAAAAATCATTAACTGAATCAAGATTCATGAACCATGAATTGAATCATGAAATAAATCATGAATCATGAATCATGAATCGAATCATGAATCATGAAATAAATAAGGAATTGAATCATGAATTGAATCATGAATCATGAATCATGAATCTAATCATGAATCATGAAAAAAATCATAACCTGAATCAAGATTCATGAACCATGAATTGAATCATGAAATAAATCATGAATCATGAATTGAATCATAAATCATGAATCATGAATTTAATCATGAATCATGAATCGAATCATGAATTAAAAATTGAATCATGAATCAAATCATGAATCATGAATTGAATCATAAATCATGAATCGAATCATGAATTGAATCATGAATCATGAATCATGAATCATTAATTGAATCATAAATTATGAATCATGAATTTAATCATGAATCATATATCGAATCATGAATCATGAATCATGAATCATGAATCGAATCATGAATTGAATCATGAATCATGAATTGAATTATAAATTGAATCAAGAATTAAATCATGCATTGAATCATGAATCATGAATTGAATCATGAATCATGAATTGAATCATGAATCATGAATCATGAATTGAATCATGAATCATGAAATGAATCATGAATCATGAATTAAATCATGAATCACAAATTGAATCATGCATCATAAATTGAATCATGAATTATAAATCATGAATCATGAATTAAATCATAAATCATGAATCATGAATTTAATCATGAATCATAATTCAAATCATGAATCATGAATCAAGAATTGAATCATGAATCATGAATCGAATCATGAATCATGAAATGAATCATGAATCATGAATTGAATCATGTATCATGAATTGAATCATGAATCATGAATCATAAATCAATAATTGAATCATGAATCATGAATTGAATCATGAATCATGAAATGAATTATGAATTGAATCAAGAATTGAATCATGAATTGAAACATAAATCATGAATCGAATCATCATTCATGAATTGAATCATGAATCATGAATTGAATCATGAGTCATGAATCATGAATTGAATCATGAATTGAATCATGAATTATAAATCATAAGTTGAATCATGAATTGAATCATGAATTGAATCATGAATCATGAAATGAATCAAGAATCATGAATTGAATCATGAATCATGAATTGAATCATGAATCATGAATCTTGAATTGAATCATGAATCATAAATTGAATCATGAATTGAATCATGAATTGAATCATGAATTGAATCATGAATCATGAAAGGAATCATGAATCATGAATTGAATCATGAATCATGAATTAAATCATGAATCATAAATCAAGAATTGAATCATGAATCATGAAATAAATCATGAATTGAATCATGAATTGAATCGTGAATCATGAATCATGAATCGAATCATGAATTATGAAATAAATCATGAATTGAATTAAGATTCATGAACCATGAATTGAATCATGAAATAAATCATGAATCATGATTTGAATCATAAATCATGAATCATAAATTTAATCATGAATCATGAATCGAATCATGAATTAAAAATTGAATCATGAATCAAATCATGAATCATAAATTGAATCATGAATCATGAATCGAATTATGAATTGAATCATGAATCATGAATCATGAATTGAATCATAAATTATGAATCATGAATTTAATCATGAATCATATATCGAATCATGAATTGAATCATGAATCATGAATTGAATTATGAATTGAATTAAGAATTGAATCATTCATTGAATCATGAATCATGAATTGAATCATGAATCATGAATTGAATCATGAATCATGAATCATGAATTGAATCATGAATTGAATCATGAATTATGAATCATAAAATGAATCATGAATTGAATCATGAATTAAATCATGAATCATGAAATGAATTATGAATCATGAAATGAATCATGAATCATGAATTGACTCATGAATCGTGAATTGAATCATAAATCATGAATCATGAATTTAATCCTGAATCATAATTCGAATCATGAATCATGAATCATGAATTGAATCATGAATCATGAATCGAATCATGAATCATGAAATGAATCATAAATCATGAATCGAATCATGAATTGAATCATGAATCATGAAATGAATCATAAATCATGAATCGAATCATGAATTGAATCATGAATCATGAAATGAATCATGAATCATGAATTGAATTATGAATCATGAATTGAATCAGGAATCACGAATAGAATCATGCATCATGAATTGAATCATTAATCATAAATCGAATCATGAATCATGAAATGAATCATGAAATGAATCATAAATCATGAATTGAATCATGAATCACGAATTGAATAATGCAACATGAATTGAATCATGAATCATAAATCGAATCATGAATCATGAAATGAATCATGAAATGAATCATGAAATGAATCATGAAATGAATCATGAATCATGAATTGAATCATAAATCCTGAATTGAATCATGAATTGAATTTTGAATCATGAATCATGAATCGAATCATGAATCATGAAATAAATAATGAATTGAATCATGAATTGAATCATGAATCATGAATCATGAATCGAATCATGAATCATGAAATAAATCATGAATTGAATCAAGATTCATGACCCATGAATTGAATCATGAAATAAATCATGAATCATGATTTGAATCATAAATCATGAATCATAAATTTAATCATGAATCATGAATCGAATCATGAATTAAAAATTGAATCATGAATCGAATCATGAATCATAAATTGAATCATGAATCATGAATCGAATTATGAATTGAATCATGAATCATGAATCATGAATTGAATCATAAATTATGAATCATGAATTTAATCATGAATCATATATCGAATCATGAATTGAATCATGAATCATGAATTGAATTATGAATTGAATTAAGAATTGAATCATTCATTGAATCATGAATCATGAATTGAATCATGAATCATGAATTGAATCATGAATCATGAATCATGAATTGAATCATGAATTGAATCATGAATTGAATCATGAATTATGAATCATAAAATGAATCATGAATTGAATCATGAATTAAATCATGAATCATGAAATGAATTATGAATCATGAAATGAATCATGAATCATGAATTGACTCATGAATCGTGAATTGAATCATGAATCATGAATCATGAAATGAATCATTAAATGAATCATGAATCATGAATTAAATCATGAATCACAAATTGAATCATGCATCATGAATTGAATCATGAATTATAAATCGAATCATGAATCATGAATTAAATCATAAATCATGAATTGAATCATGAATTGAATCATGAATCATGAATTGAATTATGAATTGAATCAAGAATTGAATCATGCATTGAATCATGAATCATGAATTGAATCATGAATCATGAATTGAATCATGAATCATGAATCATGAATTGAATCATGAATTGAATCATGAATTATGAATCATAAATTCAATCATGAATTCAATCATGAATTAATTCATGAATCATGAAATGAATCATGAATCATGAATTGACTCATGAATCATGAATTGAATCATGAATCATGAATCATGAAATGAATCATGAAATGAATCATGAATCATGAATTAAATCATGAATCACAAATTGAATCATAAATCATGAATCGAATCATGAATTGAATCATGAATCATGAAATGAATCATGAATCATGAATTGAATCATGAATCATGAATTAAATCAGGAATCACGAATTGAATCATGCATCATGAATTGAATCATGAATCATAAATCGAATCATGAATCATGAAATGAATCATGAAATGAATCATGAATCATGAATTGAATCATGAATCACGAATTGAATCATGCAACATGAATTGAATCATGAATCATAAATCGAATCATGAATCATGAAATGAATCATGAAATGAATCATGAAATGAATCATGAATCATGAATTGAATCATAAATCCTGAATTGAATCATGAATTGAATTTTGAATCATGAATCATGAATCGAATCATGAATCATGAAATAAATAATGAATTGAATCATGAATTGAATCATGAATCATGAATCATGAATCGAATCATGAATCATGAAATAAATCATGAATTGAATCAAGATTCATGAACCATGAATTGAATCATGAAATAAATCATGAATCATGAATTGAATCATAAATCATGAATCATAAATTTAATCATGAATCATGAATCGAATCATGAATTAAAAATTGAATCATGAATCAAATCATGAATCATAAATTGAATCATGAATCATGAATCGAATTATGAATTGAATCATGAATCATGAATCATGAATTGAATCATAAATTATGAATCATGAATTTAATCATGAATCATATATCGAATCATGAATCATGAATCATGAATCGAATCATGAATTGAATCATGAATCATGAAATAAATAATGAATTGAATCATGAATTGAATCATGAATCATGAATCATGAATCGAATCATGAATCATGAATTGAATCATGAATCATGAATCATGAATTGAATCATGAATTGAATCATGAATTATGAATCATAAAATGAATCATGAATTGAATCATGAATTAAATCATGAATCATGAAATGAATTATGAATCATGAAATGAATCATGAATCATGAATTGACTCATGAATCGTGAATTGAATCATGAATCATGAATCATGAAATGAATCATTAAATGAATCATGAATCATGAATTAAATCATGAATCACAAATTGAATCATGCATCATGAATTGAATCATGAATTATAAATCGAATCATGAATCGTGAATTAAATCATAAATCATGAATTGAATCATGAATTGAATCATGAATCATGAATTGAATTATGAATTTAATCAAGAATTGAATCATGCATTGAATCATGAATCATGAATTGAATCATGAATCATGAATTGAATCATGAATCATGAATCATGAATTGAATCATGAATTGAATCATGAATTATGAATCATAAATTCAATCATGAATTCAATCATGAATTAATTCATGAATCATGAAATGAATCATGAATCATGAATTTACTCATGAATCATGAATTGAATCATGAATCATGAAATGAATCATGAATCATGAATTAAATCATGAATCACAAATTGAATCATGCATCATGAATTGAATCATGAATTATAAATCATGAATCATGAATTGAATCATAAATCATGAATCAACAATTGAATCATGAATCATGAATCGAATCATGAATTTATGAATTGACTCATGAATCATGAATCGAATCATGAATTGAATCATGAATCATGAAATGAATCATGAATCATGAATTGAATCATGTATCATGAATTGAATCATGAATCATGAATCATAAATCAAGAATTGAATCATGAATCATGAATTGAATCATGAATCATGAAATGAATTATGAATTGAATCAAGAATTGAATCATGAATTGAAACATAAATCATGAATCGAATCATGATTCATGAATTGAATCATGAATCATGAATTGAATCATGAATCATGAATCATGAATTGAATCATGAATTGAAACATGAATTATAAATCATAAGTTGAAATATTGAATTGAATCATGAATTGAATCATGAATCATGAATTGAATCATGAATCATGGATCTTGAATTGAATCATGAATCATGAATTGAATCATGAATCATGAAAGGAATCATGAATCATGAATTGAATCATGAATCATGAATTGAATCAGGAATCATAAATCATAAATTGAATCATGAATTGAATAATGAATCATTAATTGAATGATAAATGATGAATCATGAATCAAATCATGAATCATGAATTAAATCATGAATCATGAATTGAATCATGAATCATGAATCATGAATTGAATCATTAATTGAATCATGAATTATAAATCATAAGTTGAATCATGAATTGAATCATGAATTGAATCATGAATCATGAATCATGAAATGAATCATGAATTGAATCATGAATTTTGAATTGAATCATGAATCATGAATTGAATCATGAATCATGAATTGAATCATGAATCATAAATCGAATCATGAATCATGAATTGAATCATGAATCATGAATCGAATCATGAATCATGAATTGAATCATGAATCATGAAATGAATCATGAATTGAATCATGAATTCAAACATGAATCATGAATTGAATCATGAATCATGAATTGAATCATGAACCATGAATCTTGAATTGAATCATGAATCATAAATTGAATCATGAATTGAATCATGAATTGAATCATGAATCATGAAATGAATCAGGAATCATGAATCATAAATTGACTCATGAATTGAATCATGAATCATGAATTGAATGATGAATGATGAATTATGAATCGAATCATGAATCATGAATTGAATCATGAATCATGAATCATGAATCATGAATTGAATCATGAATTATAAATCATAAGTTGAATCATGAATTGAATCATGAATTGAATCATGAATCATGAAATGAATCATGAATCATGAATTGAATCATGAATCATGAATTGAATCATGAACCATGAATCTTGAATTGAATCATGAATCATAAATTGAATCATGAATTGAATCATGAATTGAATCATGAATCATGAAATGAATCATGAATCATGAATTGAATCATGAATCATGAATTGAATCAGGAATCATGAATCATAAATTGACTCATGAATTGAATCATGAATCATGAATTGAATGATGAATGATGAATTATGAATCGAATCATGAATCATGAATCATGAATTGAATCATGAATTATGAATCATGAATTGAATCATGAATTGAATCATGAATTATAAATCGAATCATGAATCATGAATTAAATCATAAATCATGAATTGAATCATGAATTGAATCATGAATCATGAATTGAATTATGAATTGAATCAAGAATTGAATCATGCATTGAATCATGAATCATGAATTGAATCATGAATCATGAATTGAATCATGAATCATGAATCATGAATTGAATCATGAATTGAATCATGAATTATGAATCATAAATTCAATCATGAATTCAATCATGAATTAATTCATGAATCATGAAATGAATCATGAATCATGAATTGACTCATGAATCATGAATTGAATCATGAATCATGAATCATGAAATGAATCATGAAATGAATCATGAATCATGAATTAAATCATGAATCACAAATTGAATCATAAATCATGAATCGAATCATGAATTGAATCATGAATCATGAAATGAATCATGAATCATGAATTGAATCATGAATCATGAATTGAATCAGGAATCACGAATTGAATCATGCATCATGAATAGAATCATGAATCATAAATCGAATCATGAATCATGAAATGAATCATGAAATGAATCATGAATCATGAATTGAATCATGAATCACGAATTGAATCATGCAACATGAATTGAATCATGAATCATAAATCGAATCATGAATCATGAAATGAATCATGAAATGAATCATGAAATGAATCATGAATCATGAATTGAATCATAAATCCTGAATTGAATCATGAATTGAATTTTGAATCATGAATCATGAATCGAATCATGAATCATGAAATAAATAATGAATTGAATCATGAATTGAATCATGAATCATGAATCATAAATCGAATCATGAATCATGAAATAAATCATGAATTGAATCAAGATTCATGAACCATGAATTGTATCATGAAATAAATCATGAATCATGAATTGAATCATAAATCATGAATCATGAATTGAATCATAAATCATGAATCATAAATTTAATCATGAATCATGAATCGAATCATGAATTAAAAATTGAATCATGAATCATGAATTGAATCATAAATTATGAATCATGAATTTAATCATGAATCATATATCGAATCATGAATCATGAATCATGAATCGAATCATGAATTGAATCATGAATCATGAAATAAATAATGAATTAAATCATGAATTGAATCAAGATTCATGAACCATGAATTGAATCATGAAATAAATCATGAATCATGAATTGAATCATAAATCATGAATCATGAATTGAATCATAAATCATGAATCATAAATTTAATCATGAATCATGAATCGAATCATGAATTAAAAATTGAATCATGAATCATGAATTGAATCATAAATTATGAATCATGAATTTAATCATGAATCATATATCGAATCATGAATCATGAATCATGAATCGAATCATGAATTGAATCATGAATCATGAAATAAATAATGAATTGAATCATGAATTGAATCATGAATCATGAATCATGAATCGAATCATGAATCATGAATTGAATCATGAATCATGAATCATGAATTGAATCATGAATTGAATCATGAATTATGAATCATAAAATGAATCATGAATTGAATCATGAATTAAATCATGAATCATGAAATGAATTATGAATCATGAAATGAATCATGAATCATGAATTGACTCATGAATCGTGAATTGAATCATGAATCATGAATCATGAAATGAATCATTAAATGAATCATGAATCATGAATTAAATCATGAATCACAAATTGAATCATGCATCATGAATTGAATCATGAATTATAAATCGAATCATGAATCATGAATTAAATCATAAATCATGAATTAAATCATGAATTGAATCATGAATCATGAATTGAATTATGAATTGAATCAAGAATTGAATCATGCATTGAATCATGAATCATGAATTGAATCATGAATCATGAATTGAATCATGAATCATGAATCATGAATTGAATCTTGAATTGAATCATGAATTATGAATCATAAATTCAATCATGAATTCAATCATGAATTAATTCATGAATCATGAAATGAATCATGAATCATGAATTGACTCATGAATCATGAATTGAATCATGAATCATGAATCATGAAATGAATCATGAAATGAATCATGAATCATGAATTAAATCATGAATCACAAATTGAATCATGCATCATGAATTGAATCATGAATTATAAATCATAAATCATGAATTGAATCATAAATCATGAATCAACAATTGAATCATGAATCATGAATCGAATCATGAATTTATGAATTGACTCATGAATCATGAATCGAATCATGAATTGAATCATGAATCATGAAATGAATCATGAATCATGAATTGAATCATGTATCATGAATTGAATCATGAATCATGAATCATAAATCAAGAATTGAATCATGAATCATGAATTGAATCATGAATCATGGAATGAATTATGAATTGAATCAAGAATTGAATCATGAATTAAAACATAAATCATGAATCGCATCATGATTCATGAATTGAATCATGAATCATGAATTGAATCATGAATCATGAATCATGAATTGAATCATGAATTGAAACATGAATTATAAATCATAAGTTGAAATATTGAATTGAATCATGAATTGAATCATGAATCATGAATTGAATCATGAATCATGGATCTTGAATTGAATCATGAATCATGAATTGAATCATGAATCATGAAAGGAATCATGAATCATGAATTGAATCATGAATCATGAATTGAATCAGGAATCATAAATCATAAATTGAATCATGAATTGAATAATGAATCATTAATTGAATGATAAATGATGAATCATGAATCAAATCATGAATCATGAATTGAATCATGAATCATGAATCATGAATTGAATCATTAATTGAATCATGAATTATAAATCATAAGTTGAATCATGAATTGAATCATGAATTGAATCATGAATCATGAAATGAATCATGAATCATGAATTGAATCATGAATCATGAATTGAATCAGGAATCATGAATCATAAATTGACTCATGAATTGAATCATGAATCATGAATTGAATGATGAATGATGAATTATGAATCGAATCATGAATCATGAATTGAATCATGAATCATGAATCATGAATTGAATCATGAATTATAAATCATAAGTTGAATCATAAATTGAATCATGAATTGAATCATGAATCATGAAATGAATCATGAATCATGAATTGAATCATGAATCATGAATTGAATCATGAACCATGAATCTTGAATTGAATCATGAATCATAAATTGAATCATGAATTGAATCATGAATTGAATCATGAATCATGAATTGAATCAGGAATCATGAATCATAAATTGACTCATGAATTGAATCATGAATCATGAATTGAATGATGAATGATGAATTATGAATCGAATCATGAATCATGAATTGAATCATGAATCATGAATTGAATCATGAATTATGAATCATGAATTGAATCATGAATTGAATCATGAATTATAAATCATATGTTGAATCATGAAATGAATCATGAATTGAATCATGAATTTTGAATTCAATCATGAATCATAAAATGAATCATGAAATGAATCATGAATCATGAATTGAATCATGAATCATGAATTCAATCATGAATCATAAATCGAATCATGAATCATGAATTGAATCATGAATCATGAATCATGAATCGAATCATGAATCATGAATTGAATCATGAATCACGAATCACGAATCATGAATTGAATCATGAATCATGAATTGAATCATGAATCATGAATCGAATCATGAATCATGAATCATGAATTGAATCATGAATCATGAATCATTAATTGAATCATGAATTGAATCATGAATCATGAAATGAATCATGAATCATGTATTGTATCATGAATCATGAATTGAATCATGAATCACGAATTGAATCATGCATCATGACTTGAATCATGAATTATAAATCGAATCATGAATCATGAATCATGAATTAGGAATTAAATCATGAATCATGAATCATGAATTGAATCATAAATCATGAATTGAATCATGAATTGAATCATGAATCGAATCATGAATTATGAAATAAATCATGAATTGAATAATGAATTGAATCATGAATCATGAATCATGAATTGAATCATAAATCATGAAATAAATCATGAATTGAATAAAGATTCATGAACCATGAATTGAATCATAAATCATGAATCATGAATTGAATCATGAATCATGAATCGAATCATGAATTAAAAATTGAATCATGAATCAAATCATGAATCATAAATTGAATCATGAATCATGAATCGAATTATGAATTGAATCATGAATCATGAATCATGAATTGAATCATAAATTATGAATCATGAATTTAATCATGAATCATATATCGAATCATGAATCATGAATCGAATCATGAATTGAATCATGAATCATGAATTGAATTATGAATTGAATTAAGAATTGAATCATTCATTGAATCATGAATCATGAATTGAATCATGAATCATGAATCATGAATTGAATCATGAATTGAATCATAAATTATGAATCATAAAATGAATCATGAATTGAATCATGAATTAAATCATGAATCATGAAATGAATTATGAATCATGAAATTAATCATGAATCATGAATTGACTCATGAATCGTGAATTGAATCATGAATCATGAATCATGAAATGAATCATTAAATGAATCATGAATCATGAATTAAATCATGAATCACAAATTGAATCATGCATCATGAATTGAATCATGAATTATAAATCGAATCATGAATCATGAATTAAATCATAAATCATGAATGGAATCATGAATTGAATCATGAATCATGAATTGAATTATGAATTGAATCAAGAATTGAATCATGCATTGAATCATGAATCATGAATTGAATCATGAATCATGAATTGAATCATGAATCATGAATCATGAATTGAATCATGAATTGATTCATGAATTATGAATCATAAATTCAATCATGAATTCAATCATGAATTAATTCATGAATCATGAAATGAATCATGAATCATGAATTGACTCATGAATCATGAATTGAATCATGAATCATGAATCATGAAATGAATCATGAATCATGAATTAAATCATGAATCACAAATTGAATCATGCATCATGAATTGAATCATGAATTATAAATCATGAATCATGAATTGAATCATAAATCATGAATCAAGAATTGAATCATGAATCATGAATCGAATCATGAATTTATGAATTGACTCATGAATCGAATCATGAATTGAATCATGAATCATGAAATGAATCATGAATCATGAATTGAATCATGTATCATGAATTGAATCATTAATCATGAATCATAAATCAAGAATTGAATCATGAATTAAAACATAAATCATGAATCGCATCATGATTCATGAATTGAATCATGAATCATGAATTGAATCATGAATCATGAATCATGAATTGAATCATGAATTGAAACATGAATTATAAATCATAAGTTGAAATATTGAATTGAATCATGAATTGAATCATGAATCATGAATTGAATCATGAATCATGGATCTTGAATTGAATCATGAATCATGAATTGAATCATGAATCATGAAAGGAATCATGAATCATGAATTGAATCATGAATCATGAATTGAATCAGGAATCATAAATCATAAATTGAATCATGAATTGAATAATGAATCATTAATTGAATGATAAATGATGAATCATGAATCAAATCATAAATCATGAATTAAATCATGAATCATGAATTGAATCATGAATCATGAATCATGAATTGAATCATGAATTGAATCATGAATTATAAATCATAAGTTGAATCATGAATTAAATCATGAATTGAATCATGAATCATGAATCATGAAATGAATCATGAATTGAATCATGAATTTTGAATTGAATCATGAATCATGAATTGAATCATGAATAATGAATTGAATCATGAATCATAAATCGAATCATGAATCATGAATTGAATCATGAATCATGAATCATGAATCGAATCATGAATCATGAATTGAATCATGAATCATGAAATGAATCATGAATTGAATCATGAATTCAAACATGAATCATGAATCGAATCATGAATCATGAATTGAATTATGAATTGAATCAAGAATTGAATCATGAATTGAAACATAAATCATGAATCGAATCATGTTTCATGAATTGAATCCTGAATTGAATCATGAATCATGAATCATGAATCATGAATTGAATCATGAATTATAAATCATAAGTTGAATCATGAATTGAATCATGAAATGAATCATGAATCATGAAATGAATCATGAATCATGAATTGAATCATGAATCATGAATTGAATCATGAACCATGAATCTTGAATTGAATCATGAATCATAAATTGAATCATGAATTGAATCATGAATTGAATCATGAATCATGAAATGAATCATGAATCATGAATTGAATCATGAATCATGAATTGAATCAGGAATCATGAATCATAAATTGAATCATGAATTAAATCCTGAATCATGAATTGAATGATGAATGATGAATTATGAATCGAATCATGAATCATGAATTGAATCATGAATCATGAATTGAATCATGAATTATGAATCATGAATTGAATCATGAATTGAATCATGAATTATAAATCATAAGTTGAATCATGAAATGAATCATGAATTGAATCATGAATTTTGAATTCAATCATGAATCATGAAATGAATCATGAAATGAATCATGAATCATGAATTGAATCATGAATCATGAATCATAAATCGAATCATGAATCATGAAATAAATCATGAATTGAATAAAGATTCATGAACCGTGAATTGAATCATAAATCATGAATCATGAATTGAATGATGAATCATGAATTAAAAATTGAATCATGAATCAAATCATGAATCATAAATTGAATCATGAATCATGAATCGAATCATGAATTGAATCATGAATCATGAATTGAATTATGAATTGAATTAAGAATTGAATCATTCATTGAATCATGAATCATGAATTGAATCATGAATCATGAATTGAATCATGAATCATGAATCATGAATTGAATCATGAATTATGAATCATAAAATGAATCATGAATTGAATCATGAATTAAATCATGAATCATGAAATGAATTATGAATCATGAAATGAATCATGAATCATGAATTGACTCATGAATCGTGAATTGAATCATGAATCATGAATCATGAAATGAATCATTAAATGAATCATGAATCATGAATTAAATCATGAATCACAAATTGAATCATGCATCATGAATTGAATCATGAATTATAAATCGAATCATGAATCATGAATTAAATCATAAATCATGAATTGAATCATGAATTGAATCATGAATCATGAATTGAATTATGAATTGAATCAAGAATTGAATCATGCATTGAATCATGAATCATGAATTGAATCATGAATCATGAATTGAATCATGAATCATGAATCATGAATTGAATCATGAATTGAATCATGAATTATGAATCATAAATTTAATCATGAATTCAATCATGAATTAATTCATGAATCATGAAATGAATCATGAATCATGAATTGACTCATGAATCATGAATTGAATCATGAATCATGAATCATGAAATGAATCATGAAATGAATCATGCATCATGAATTGAATCATGAATTATAAATCATGAATCATGAATCGAATCATAAATTTATGAATTGACTCATGAATCATGAATCGAATCATGAATTGAATCATGAATCATGAAATGAATCATGAATCATGAATTGAATCATGTATCATGAATTGAATCATGAATCATGAATCATAAATCAAGAATTGAATCATGAATCATGAATTGAATCATGAATCATGAAATGAATTATGAATTGAATCAAGAATTGAATCATGAATTGAAACATAAATCATGAATCGAATCATGATTCATGAATTGAATCATGAATCATGAATTGAATCATGAATCATGAATCATGAATTGAATCATGAATTGAAACATGAATTATAAATCATAAGTTGAAATATTGAATTGAATCATGAATTGAATCATGAATCATGAATTAAATCATGAATCATGGATCTTGAATTGAATCATGAATCATGAATTGAATCATGAATCATGAAAGGAATCATGAATCATGAATTGAATCATGAATCATGAATTGAATCAGGAATCATAAATCATAAATTGAATCATGAATTGAATAATGAATCATTAATTGAATGATAAATGATGAATCATGAATCAAATCATGAATCATGAATTAAATCATGAATCATGAATTGAATCATGAATCATGAATCATGAATTGAATCATGAATTGAATCATGAATTATAAATCATAAGTTGAATCATGAATTGAATCATGAATTGAATCATGAATCATGAATCATGAAATGAATCATGAATTGAATCATGAATTTTGAATTGAATCATGAATCATGAATTGAATCATGGATCATGAATTGAATCATAAATCATAAATCGAATCATGAATCATGAATTGAATCATGAATCATGAATCATGAATCGAATCATGAATCATGAATTGAATCATGAATCATGAAATGAATCAGGAAATGAATCATGAATTCAAACATGAATCATGAATCGAATCATGAATCATGAATTGAATTATGAATTGAATCAAGAATTGAATCATGAATTGAAACATAAATCATGAATCGAATCATGTTTCATGAATTGAATCCTGAATCATGAATTGAATCATGAATCATGAATCATGAATTGAATCATGAATTATAAATCATAAGTTGAATCATGAATTGAATCATGAATTGAATCATGAATCATGAAATGAATCATGAATCATGAATTGAATCATGAATCATGAATTGAATCATGAACCATGAATCTTGAATTGAATCATGAATCATAAATTGAATCATGAATTGAATCATGAATTGAATCATGAATCATGAAATGAATCATGAATCATGAATTGAATCATGAATCATGAATTGAATCAGGAATCATGAATCATAAATTGAATCATGAATTGAATCATGAATCATGAATTGAATGATGAATGATGAATTATGAATCGAATCATGAATCATGAATTGAATCATGAATCATGAATTGAATCATGAATTATGAATCATGAATTGAATCATGAATTGAATCATGAATTATAAATCATAAGTTGAATCATGAAATGAATCATGAATTGAATCATGAATTTTGAATTCAATCATGAATCATGAAATGAATCATGAAATGAATCATGAATCATGAATTGAATCATGAATCATGAATTCAATCATGAATCATAAATCGAATCATGAATCATGAATTGAATCATGAATCATGAATCATGAATCGAATCATGAATCATGAATTGAATCATGAATCACGAATCACGAATCATGAATTGAATCATGAATCATGAATTGAATCATGAATAATGAATCGAATCATGAATCATGAATTGAATCATGAATCATGAATCATAAATTGAATCATGAATTGAATCATGAATTATGAATCATAAATTGAATCATTAATTGAATCATGAATTGAATCATGAATCATGAAATGAATCATGAATCATGTATTGTATCATGAATCATGAATTGAATCATGAATCACGAATTGAATCATGCATCATGAATTGAATCATGAATTATAAATCGAATCATGAATCATGAATCATGAATTAGGAATTACATCATGAATCATGAATCATGAATTGAATCATAAATCATGAATTGAATCATGAATTGAATCATGAATCGAATCATGAATTATGAAATAAATCATGAATTGAATCATGAATTGAATAAAGATTCATGAATCATGAATCGAATCATAAATCATGAAATAAATCATGAATTGAATAAAGATTCATGAATCATTAATCGAATCATGAATCATGAATCATGAATTAAATCATGAATCATAAATCAAGAATTGAATCATGAATCATGAATCGAATCATGAATCATGAAATAAATCATGAATTGAATCAAGATTCATGAACCATGAATTGAATCATGAAATAAATCATGAATCATGAATTGAATCATAAATCATGAATCATGAATTTAATCATGAATCATAATTCGAATCATGAATCATGAATTGAATCATGAATCATGAATCGAATCATGAATCATGAATTGAATCATAAATCATGAATCGAATCATGAATTGAATCATGAATCATAAAATAAATCATGAATCATGAATTGAATCATGAATCATGAATTGAATCAGGAATCACGAATTGAATCATGCATCATGAATTGAATCATGAATCATAAATCGAATCATGACTCATGAAATGAATCATGAAATGAATCATGAAATGAATCATGAATCATGAATTGAATCATGAATCATGAATTGAATCATGCATCATGAATTGAATCATGAATCATAAATCGAATCATGAATCATGAAATGAATCATGAATCATGAATTGAATCATAAATCCTGAATTGAATCATGAATTGAATTTTGAATCATGAATCATGAATCGAATCATGAATCATGAAATAAATAATGAATTGAATCATGAATTGAATCATGAATCATGAATCATGAATCGAATCATGAATCATGAAATAAATCATGAATTGAATCAAGATTCATGAACCATGAATTAAATCATGAAATAAATCATGAATCATGAATTGAATCATAAATCATGAATTGAATCAAGATTCATGAACCATGAATTGAATCATGAAATAAATCATGAATCATGAATTGAATCATAAATCATGAATCAAAAATTGAATCATGAATCATGAATCAAATCATGAATCATGAATTGAATCATGAATCATGAATCGAATCATGAATTGAATCATGAATCATGAATCATGAATTGAATCATAAATTATGAATCATGAATTTAATCATGAATCATATATCGAATCATGAATCATGAATCATGAATCGAATCATGAATTGAATCATGAATCATGAATTGAATTATGAATTGAATCAAGAATTGAATCATGCATTGAATCATGAATCATGAATTGAATCATGAATCATGAATTGAATCATGAATCATGAATCATGAATTAAATCATGAATTAAATCATGAATCAAGAAATGAATCATGAATCATGAATTGACTCATGAATCGTGAATTGAATCATGAATCATGAATCATGAAATGAATCATGAATCATGAATTAAATCATGAATCACAAATTGAATCTTGCATCATGAATTGAATCATGAATTATAAATCGAATCATGAATCATGAATCATGAATCATGAATTAAATCATGAATCATGAATCATGAATTGAATCATAAATCATGAATTGAATCATGAATTGAATCATGAATCATGAATCGAATCATGAATCATGAAATAAATCATGAATTGAATCATAAATCATGAATTGAATCATGAATTGAATCATGAATCATGAATTGAATTATGAATTGAATCAAGAATTGAATCATGCATTGAATCATGAATCATGAATTGAATCATGAATCATGCATTGAATCATAAATCATGAATTGAATCATGAATTGAATCATGAATCGAATCATGAATTATGAAATAAATCATGAATTGAATCATGAATTGAATCATGAATCATGAATCATGAATCGAATCATAAATCATGAAATAAATCATGAATTGAATAAAGAATTCATGAACCATGAATTGAATCATAAATCATGAATCATGAATTGAATCATGAATCATAATTCGAATCATTAATCATGATTCAAGAATTGAATCATGAATCATGTATTGAATCGTGAATCATGAATCGAATCATGAATCATGAATCATGAATTAAATCATGAATCATAAATCAAGAATTGAATCATGAATCATGAATCGAATCATGAATCATCAAAATAAATCATGAATTGAATCATGAATTGAATCATGAATCATGAATCATGAATCATGAATCGAATCATGAATCATGAAATAAATCATGAATTGAATCAAGATTCATGAACCATGAATTGAATCATGAAATAAATCATGAATCATGAATTGAATCATAAATCATGAATCATGAATTTAATCATGAATCATAATTCGAATCATGAATCATGAATTGAATCATGAATCATGAATCGAATCATGAATCATGAATTGAATCATAAATCATGAATCGAATCATGATTAGAATCATGAATCATAAAATAAATCATGAATCATGAATTGAATCATGAATCATGAATTGAATCAGGAATCACGAATTGAATCATGCATCATGAATTGAATCATGAATCATAAATCGAATCATGAATCATGAAATAAATCATGAAATGAATCATGAATCATGAATTGAATCATGAATTACGAATTGAATCATGCATCATGAATTGAATCATGAATCATAAATCGAATCATGAATCATGAAATGAATCATGAATCATGAATTGAATCATAAATCCTAAATTGAATCATGAATTGAATTTTGAATCATGAATCATGAATCGAATCATGAATCATGAAATAAATAATGAATTGAATCATGAATTGAATCATGAATCATGAATCATGAATCGAATCATGAATCATGAAATAAATCATGAATTGAATCAAGATTCATGAACCATGAATTGAATCATGAAATAAATCATGAATCATGAATTGAATCATAAATCATGAATTGAATCAAGATTCATGAACCATGAATTGAATCATGAAATAAATCATGAATCATGAATTGAATCATAAATCATGAATCAAAAATTGAATCATGAATCATGAATCAAATCATGAATCATGAATTGAATCATGAAACATGAATCGAATCATGAATCATGAATCATGAATTGAATCATAAATTATGAATCATGAATTTAAGCATGAATCATATATCGAATCATGAATCATGAATCATGAATCGAATCATGAATTGAATCATGAATCATGAATTGAATTATGAATTGAATCAAGAATTGAATCATGCATTGAATCATGAATCATGAATTGAATCATGAATCATGAATTGAATCATGAATCATGAATCATGAATTGAATCATGAATTGAATCATGAATTATGAATTATAAATTGAATCCTGAATTAAATCATGAATTAAATCATGAATCATGAAATGAATCATGAATCATGAATTGACTCATGAATCGTGAATTGAATCATGAATCATGAATCATGAAATGAATCATGAATCATGAATTAAATCATGAATCACAAATTGAATCTTGCATCATGAATTGAATCATGAATTATAAATCGAATCATGAATCATGAATCATGAATCATATCATGAATCATGAATTAAATCATGAATCATGAATCATGAATTGAATCATAAATCATGAATTGAATCATGAATTGAATCATGAATCATGAATCGAATCATGAATCATGAAATAAATCATGAATCATGAATCATGAATTGAATCATAAATCATGAATTGAATCATGAATTGAATCATGAATCATGAATCGAATCATGAATCATGAAATAAATCATGAATTGAATCATAAATCATGAATTGAATCATGAATTGAATCATGAATCATGAATTGAATTATGAATTGAATCAAGAATTGAATCATGCATTGAATCATGAATCATGAATTGAATCATGAATCATGCATTGAGTCATGAATCATGAATTGACTCATGAATCATGAATTGAATCATGAATTATGAATCATGAAATGAATCATGAAATGAATCATGAATCATGAATTAAATCATGAATCATAAATCAAGAATTGAATCATGAATCATGAATCGAATCATGAATCATGAAATAAATCATGAATTGAATCATGAATTGAATCATGAATCATGAATCATGAATCGAATCATGAATCATGAAATAAATCATGAATTGAATCAAGATTCATGAACCATTAATTGAATCATGAAATAAATCATGAATCATGAATTGAATCATAAATCATGAATCATGAATTTAATCATGAATCATAATTCGAATCATGAATCATGAATTGAATCATGAATCATGAATCGAATCATGAATCATGAATTGAATCATAAATCATGAATCGAATCATGAATTGAATCATGAATCATAAAATGAATCATGAATCATGAATTGAATCATGAATCATGAATTGAATCAGGAATCACGAATTGAATCATGCATCATGAATTGAATCATGAATCATAAATCGAATCATGAATCATGAAATGAATCATGAAATGAATCATGAATCATGAATTAAATCATGAATCACGAATTGAATCATGCATCATGAATTGAATCATGAATCATAAATCGAATCATGAATCATGAAATGAATCATGAATCATGAATTGAATCATAAATCCTGAATTGAATCATGAATTGAATTTTGAATCATGAATTGAATCATAAATCCTGAATTGAATCATGAATTGAATTTTGAATCATGAATCATGAATTGAATCATGAATCATGAAATAAATAATGAATTGAATCATGAATTGAATCATGAATCATGAATCGAATCATGAATCATGAAATAAATCATGAATTGAATCAAGATTCATGAACCATGAATTGAATCATGAATTAAATCATGAATCATGAATTGAATCATAAATCTTGAATCAAAAATTGAATCATGAATCATGAATCAAATCATGAATCATGAATTGAATCATGAATCATGAATTGAATCATGAATTGAATCATGAATTATGAATCATAAATTGAATCCTGAATTGAATCATGAATTAAATCATGAATCATGAAATGAATCATGAATCATGAATTGACTCATGAATCGTGAATTGAATCATGAATCATGAATCATGAATCATGAAATAAATCATAAATCACAAATTGAATCATGCATCATGAATTGAATCATGAATTATAAATCGAATCATGAATTGAATCATGAATCATGAATCATGAATTGAATCATAAATCATGAATTGAATCATGAATTGAATCATGAATTATGAAATAAATCATGAATTGAATCATGAATTGAATCATGAATCATGAATCATGAATCGAATCATGAAATAAATCATGAATTGAATAAAGATTCATGAACCATGAATTGAATCATAAATCATGAATCATGAATTGAATCATGAATCATAATTCGAATCATTAATCATGATTCAAGAATTGAATCATGAATCATGAATTGAATCATGAATCATGAATCGAATCATGAATCATGAATTGAAACATGAATCATGAATTAAATCATGAATCATAAATCAAGAATTGAATCATGAATCATGAATCGAATCATGAATCATGAAATAAATCTTGAATTGAATCATGAATTGAATCATGAATCATGAATCATGAATCGAATCATGAATCATGAAATAAATCATGAATTGAATCAAGATTCATGAACCATGAATTGAATTATGAAATAAATCATGAATCATGAATTGAATCATAAATCATGAATCATGAATTTAGTCATGAATCATAATTCGAATCATGAATCATGAATTGAATCATGAATCATGAAACGAATCATGAATCATGAATTGAATCATAAATCATGAATCGAATCATGAATTGAATCATGAATCATAAAATGAATCATGAATCATGAATTGAATCATGAATCATGAATTGAATCAGGAATCACGAATTGAATCATGCATCATGAATTGAATCATGAATCATAAATCGAATCATGAATCATGAAATGAATCATGAAATGAATCATGAATCATGAAATGAATCATGAATCACGAATTGAATCATGCATCATGAATTGAATCATGAATCATAAATTGAATCATGAATCATGAAATGAATCATGAAATGAATCATGAATCATGAATTGAATCATAAATCCTGAATTGAATCATGAATTGAATTTTGAATCATGAATCATGAATCGAATCATGAATCATGAAATCAATCATGAATTGAATCAAGATTCATGAACCATGAATTGAATCATGAAATAAATCATGAATCATGAATTGAATCATAAATCATGAATCAAAAATTGAATCATGAATCAAATCATGAATCATGAATTGAATCATGAATCATGAATCGAATCATGAATTGAATCATGAATCATGAATCATGAATTGAATCATAAATTATGAATCATGAATTTAATCATGAATCATATATCGAATCATGAATCATGAATCGAATCATGAATTGAATCATGACTCATGAATTGAATTATGAATTGAATCAAGAATTGAATCATGCATTGAATCATGAATCATGAATTGAATCATGAATCATGAATTGAATCATGAATCATGAATCATGAATTGAATCATGAATTGAATCATGAATTATGAATCATAAATTGAATCCTGAATTAAATCATGAATTAAATCATGAATCATGAAATGAATCATGAATCATGAATTGACTCATGAATCGTGAATTGAATCATGAATCATGAATCATGAAATGAATCATGAATCATGAATTAAATCATGAATCACAAATTGAATCTTGCATCATGAATTGAATCATGAATTATAAATCGAATCATGAATCATGAATCATGAATTAAATCATGAATCATGAATCATGAATTGAATCATAAATCATGAATTGAATCATGAATTGAATCATGAATCATGAATCGAATCATGAATCATGAAATAAATCATGAATTGAATCATAAATCATGAATTGAATCATGAATTGAATCATGAATTGAATTATGAATTGAATCAAGAATTGAATCGTGCATTGAATCATGAATCATGAATTGAATCATGAATCATGCATTGACTCATGAATCATGAATTGACTCATGAATCATGAATTGAATCATGAATCATGAATTAAATCATGAATCATAAATCAAGAATTGAATCATGAATCATGAATCGAATCATGAATCATGAAATAAATCATGAATTGAATCATGAATTGAATCATGAATCATGAATCATGAATCGAATCATGAATCATGAAATAAATCATGAATTGAATCAAGATTCATGAACCATGAATTGAATCATGAAATAAATCATGAATCATGAATTGAATCATAAATCATGAATCATGAATTTAATCATGAATCATAATTCGAATCATGAATCATGAATTGAATCATGAATCATGAATCGAATCATGAATCATGAATTGAATCATAAATCATGAATCGAATTATGAATTTAATCATGAATCATAAAATGAATTATGAATCATGAATTGAATCATGAATCATGAATTGAATCAGGAATCACGAATTGAATCATGCATCATGAATTGAATCATGAATCATAAATCGAATCATGAATCATGAAATGAATCATGAAATGAATCATGAATCATGAATTAAATCATGAATCATGAATTGAATCATGCATCATGAATTGAATCATGAATCATAAATTGAATCATGAATCATGAAATGAATCATGAATCATGAATTGAATCATAAATCCTGAATTGAATCATGAATTGAATTTTGAATCATGAATCATGAATCGAATCATGAATCATGAAATAAATAATGAATTGAATCATGAATTAAATCATGAATCATGAATCGAATCATGAATCATGAAATAAATCATGAATTGAATCAAGATTCATGAACCATGAATTGAATCATGAAATAAATCATGAATCATGAATTGAATCATAAATCATGAATCAAAAATTGAATCATGAATCATGAATCAAATCATGAATCATGAATTGAATCATGAATCATGAATCGAATCATGAATTGAATCATGAATCATGAATTGAATCATAAATTATGAATCATGAATTTAATCATGAATCATATATCGAATCATGAATCATGAATCATGAATCGAATCATGAATTGAATCATGAATCATGAATTGAATTATGAATTGAATCAAGAATTGAATCATGCATTGAATCATGAATCATGAATTGAATCATGAATCATGAATTGAATCATGAATCATGAATCATGAATTGAATCATGAATTGAATCATGAATTATGAATCATAAATTGAATCCTGAATTGAATCATGAATTAAATCATGAATCATGAAATGAATCATGAATCATGAATTGACTCATGAATCGTGAATTGAATCATGAATCATGAATCATGAAATGAATCATGAATCATGAATTAAATCATGAATCACAAATTGAATCATGCATCATGAATTGAATCATGAATTATAAATCGAATCATGAATTGAATCATGAATCATGAGTCATGAATTGAATCATAAATCATGAATTGAATCATGAATTGAATCATGAATCGAATCATGAATTATGAAATAAATCATGAATTGAATCATGAATTGAATCATGAATCATGAATCATGAATCGAATCATGAATCATGAAATAAATCATGAATTGAATAAAGATTCATGAACCATGAATTGAATCATAAATCATGAATCATGAATTGAATCATGAATCATAATTCGAATCATTAATCATGATTCAAGAATTGAATCATGAATCATGAATTGAATCATGAATCATGAATCGAATCATGAATCATGAATTGAAACATGAATCATGAATTAAATCATGAATCATAAATCAAGAATTGAATCATGAATCAAGAATCGAATCATGAATCATGAAATAAATCTTGAATTGAATCATGAATTGAATCATGAATCATGAATCATGAATCGAATCATGAATCATGAAATAAATCATGAATTGAATCAAGATTCATGAACCATGAATTGAATCATGAAATAAATCATGAATCATGAATTGAATCATAAATCATGAATCATGAATTTAATCATGAATCATGAATTTAATCATGAATCATAATTCGAATCATGAATCATGAATTGAATCATGAATCATGAATTGAATCAGGAATCATGAATCATAAATTGAATCATGAATTGAATAATGAATCATTAATTGAATGATAAATGATGAATCATGAATCAAATCATGAATCATGAATTGAATCATGAATCATGAATTGAATAATGAATCATGAATCATGAATTGAATCATGAATTGAATCATGAATTATAAATCATAAGTTGAATCATGAATTGAATCATGAAATGAATCATGAATCATGAATCATGAAATGAATCATGAATTGAATCATGAATTTTGAATTGAATCATGAATCATGAATTGAATCATGAATCATGAATTGAATCATGAATCATAAATCGAATCATGAATCATGAATTGAATCATGAATCATGAATCATGAATCGAATCATGAATCATGAATCGAATCATGAATCATGAAATGAATCATGAATTGAAACATGAATTCAAACATGAATCATGAATCGAATCATGAATTGAATTATGAATTGAATCAAGAATTGAATCATGAATTGAAACATAAATCATGATTTGAATCATGATTCATGAATTGAATCATGAATCATGAATTGAATCATGAATCATGAATCATGAATTGAATCATGAATTGAATCATGAATTATAAATCATAAGTTGAATCATGAATTGAATCATGAATTGAATCATGAATCATGAAATGAATCATGAATCATGAATTGAATCATGAATCATGAATTGAATCATGAACCATGAATCTTGAATTGAATCATGAATCATAAATTGAATCATGAATTGAATCATGAATCATGAAATGAATCATGAAATGAATTGAATCATGAATCATTAATTAAATCAGGAATCATGAATCATAAATTGAATCATGAATTGAATCATGAATCGTGAATTGAATGATGAATGATGAATTATGAATCAAATCATGAATCATGAATTCAATCATGAATCATGAATTGAATCATGAATTATGAATCATGAATTGAATCATGAATTGAATCATGAATTATAAATCATAAGTTGAATCATAAAATGAATCATGAATTGAATCATGAATTTTGAATTCAATCATGAATCATGAAATGAATCATGAAATGAATCATGAATCATGAATTGAATCATGAATCATGAATTGAATCATGAATCCTAAATCGAATCATGAATCATGAATTGAATCATGAATCATGAATCACGAATCATGAATTGAATCATGAATCATGAATTGAATCATGAAACATGAATCGAATCATGAATCATGAATCATGAATCATGAATTGAATCATGAATCATGAATCATGAATCATAAATTGAATCATGAATTGAATCATGAATTATGAATCATAAATTGAATCATGAATTGAATCATGAATTGAATCATGAATCATGAAATGAATCATGAATCATGTATTGTATCATGAATCATGAATTGAATCAGGAATCATGAATCATGAAATGAATAATAAAATGAATCATGAATCATGAATTGAATCATGAATCACGAATTGAATCATGCATCATGAATTGAATCACAAATTATAAATCGAATCATGAATCATGAATCATGAATCAGGAATTAAATCATGAATCATGAATCATGAATTGAATCATAAATCATGAATTGAATCATGAATTGAATCATGAATCATGAATCATGAATCGAATCATGAATCATGAAATAAATCATGAATTGAATAAAGATTCATGAACCATGAATTGAATCAAGAATTGAATCATGCATTGAATCATGAATCATGAATTGAATCATGAATCATGAATTGAATCATGAATCATGAATCATGAATTGAATCATGAATTGAATCATGAATTATGAATCATAAATTGAATCCTGAATTGAATCATGAATTAAATCATGAATCATGAAATGAATCATGAATCATGAATTGACTCATGAATCGTGAATTGAATCATGAATCATGAATCATGAAATGAATCATGAATCATGAATTAAATCATGAATCACAAATTGAATCATGCATCATGAATTGAATCATGAATTATAAATCGAATCATGAATTGAATCATGAATCATGAGTCATGAATTGAATCATAAATCATGAATTGAATCATGAATTGAATCATGAATCGAATCATGAATTATGAAATAAATCATGAATTGAATCATGAATTGAATCATGAATCATGAATCATGAATCGAATCATGAATCATGAAATAAATCATGAATTGAATAAAGATTCATGAACCATGAATTGAATCATAAATCATGAATCATGAATTGAATCATGAATCATAATTTGAATCATTAATCATGATTCAAGAATTGAATCATGAATCATGAATTGAATCATGAATCATGAATCGAATCATGAATCATGAATTGAAACATGAATCATGAATTAAATCATGAATCATAAATCAAGAATTGAATCATGAATCAAGAATCGAATCATGAATCATGAAATAAATCTTGAATTGAATCATGAATTGAATCATGAATCATGAATCATGAATCGAATCATGAATCATGAAATAAATCATGAATTGAATCAAGATTCATGAACCATGAATTGAATCATGAAATAAATCATGAATCATGAATTGAATCATAAATCATGAATCATGAATTTAATCATGAATCATGAATTTAATCATGAATCATAATTCGAATCATGAATCATGAATTGAATCATGAATCATGAATTGAATCAGGAATCATGAATCATAAATTGAATCATGAATTGAATAATGAATCATTAATTGAATGATAAATGATGAATCATGAATCAAATCATGAATCATGAATTGAATCATGAATCATGAATTGAATAATGAATCATGAATCATGAATTGAATCATGAATTGAATCATGAATTATAAATCATAAGTTGAATCATGAATTGAATCATGAAATGAATCATGAATCATGAATCATGAAATGAATCATGAATTGAATCATGAATTTTGAATTGAATCATGAATCATGAATTGAATCATGAATCATGAATTGAATCATGAATCATAAATCGAATCATGAATCATGAATTGAATCATGAATCATGAATCATGAATCGAATCATGAATCATGAATCGAATCATGAATCATGAAATGAATCATGAATTGAAACATGAATTCAAACATGAATCATGAATCGAATCATGAATTGAATTATGAATTGAATCAAGAATTGAATCATGAATTGAAACATAAATCATGATTTGAATCATGATTCATGAATTGAATCATGAATCATGAATTGAATCATGAATTGAATCATGAATTATAAATCATAAGTTGAATCATGAATTGAATCATGAATTGAATCATGAATCATGAAATGAATCATGAATCATGAATTGAATCATGAATCATGAATTGAATCATGAACCATGAATCTTGAATTGAATCATGAATCATAAATTGAATCATGAATTGAATCATGAATCATGAAATGAATCATGAATCATGAATTGAATCATGAATCATTAATTAAATCAGGAATCATGAATCATAAATTGAATCATGAATTGAATCATGAATCATGAATTGAATGATGAATGATGAATTATGAATCAAATCATGAATCATGAATTCAATCATGAATCATGAATTGAATCATGAATTATGAATCATGAATTGAATCATGAATTGAATCATGAATTATAAATCATAAGTTGAATCATAAAATGAATCATGAATTGAATCATGAATTTTGAATTCAATCATGAATCATGAAATGAATCATGAAATGAATCATGAATCATGAATTGAATCATGAATCCTAAATCGAATCATGAATCATGAATTGAATCATGAATCATGAATCATGAATCGAATCATGAATCATGAATTGAATCATGAATCATGAATCACGAATCATGAATTGAATCATGAATCATGAATTGAATCATGAAACATGAATCGAATCATGAATCATGAATCATGAATCATGAATTGAATCATGAATCATGAATCATGAATCATAAATTGAATCATGAATTGAATCATGAATTATGAATCATAAATTGAATCATGAATTGAATCATGAATTGAATCATGAATCATGAAATGAATCATGAATCATGTATTGTATCATGAATCATGAATTGAATCAGGAATCATGAATCATGAAATGAATAATGAAATGAATCATGAATCATGAATTGAATCATGAATCACGAATTGAATCATGCATCATGAATTGAATCACAAATTATAAATCGAATCATGAATCATGAATCATGAATCAGGAATTAAATCATGAATCATGAATCATGAATTGAATCATAAATCATGAATTGAATCATGAATTGAATCATGAATCGAATAATGAATTATGAAATAAATCATGAATTGAATCATGAATTGAATCATGAATCATGAATCATGAATCGAATCATGAATCATGAAATAAATCATGAATTGAATAAAGATTCATGAACCATGAATTGAATCATAATTCATGAATCATGAATTGAATCATGAATCATAATTCGAATCATTAATCATGATTCAAGAATTGAATCATGAATCATGAATTGAATCATGAATCATGAATCGAATCATAAATCATGAATTGAATCATGAATCATGAATTAAATCATGAATCATAAATCAAGAATTGAATCATGAATCATGAATCGAATCATGAATCATGAAATAAATCATGAATTGAATCATGAATTGAATCATGAATCATGAATCATGAATCGAATCATGAATCATGAAATAAATCATGAATTGAATCAAGATTCATGAACCATGAATTGAATCATGAAATAAATCATGAATCATGAATTGAATCATAAATCATGAATCATAAATTTAATCATGAATCATGAATCGAATCATGAATTAAAAATTGAATCATGAATCATGAATCAAATCATGAATCATGAATTGAATCATGAATCATGAATCGAATCATGAATCATGAATTGAATCATGAATCATGAATCGAATCATGAATTGAATCATGAATCATGAATCATGAATTGAATCATAAATTATGAATCATGAATTTAATTATGAATCATATACCGAATCATGAATTGAATCATGAATCATGAAATGAATCATGAATTGAATCATGAATTCAAACATGAATCATGAATCGAATCATGAATCATGAATTGAATTATAAATCATGAATTAAATCATGAATCATGAATCATAAATCAAGAATTGAATCATGAATCATGAATCGAATCATAAATCATGAAATAAATCATGAATTGAATCATGAATTGAATCATGAATCATGAATCGAATCATGAATCATGAAATAAATTATGAATTGAATCAAGATTCATGAACCATGAATTGAATCATGAAATAAATCATGAATCATGAATTGAATCAAGATTCATGAACCATGAATTGAATCATGAATCGAATCATGAATCATGAATTGAATCATAAATCATGAATCGAATCATGAATTGAATCATGAATCATGAAATGAATCATGAATCATGAATTGAATCATGAATCATGAATTGAATCAGGAATCACGAATTGAATCATGCATCATGAATTGAATCATGAATCATAAATCGAATCATGAATCATGAAATGAATTATGAAATGAATCATGAATCATGAATTGAATCATGAATCATAAATTGAATCATGAATTGAATCATGAATTGAATCAAGAATCATGAAATGAATCATGAATCATAAATCGAATCATGAATCATGAAATGAATCATGAATCATGAATTGAATCATGAATCACGAATTGAATCATGCATCATGAATTGAATCATGAATCATAAATCGAATCATGAATCATGAAATGAATCATGAAATGAATCATGAATCATGAATTGAATAATAAATCCTGAATTGAATCATGAATTGAATTTTGAATCATGAATCATAAATCGAATCATGAAATAAATAATGAATTGAATCATGAATTGAATCATGAATCATGAATCATGAATCGAATCATGAATCATGAAATAAATCATGAATTGAATCAAGATTCATGAACCATGAATTGAATCATGAAATAAATCCTGAATCATGAATTGAATCCTAAATCATGAATCATAAATTTAATCATGAATCATGAATCGAATCATGAATTAAAAATTGAATCATGAATCATGAATCAAATCATGAATCATGAATTGAATCATGAATCATGAATCGAATCATGAATTGAATCATAAATTATGAATCATGAATTTAATCATGAATCATATATCGAATCATGAATTGAATCATGAATCATGAATTGAATTATGAATTGAATCAAGAATTGAATCATGCATTGAATCATGAATCATGAATTGAATCATGAATCATGAATTGAATCATGAATCATGAATCATGAATTGAATCATGAATTATGAATCATAAATTGAATCATGAATTGAATCATGAATTAAATCATGAATCATGAAATGAATCATGAATCATGAATTGACTCATGAATCATGAATCATGAATCATGAAATGAATCATGAATCATGAATTAAATCATGAATCACAAATTGAATCATGCATTATGAATTGAATCATGAATTATAAATTGAATCATGAATCATGAATCATGAATCATGAATCATGAATTAAATCATGAATAATGAATCATGAATTGAATCATAAATCATGAATTGAATCATGAATTGAATCATGAATTATGAATCGAATCATGAATCATGAAATAAATCATGAATTGAATCATGAATTATAAATCATAAGTTGAATCATGAATTGAATCATGAATTGAATCATGAATCATGAAATGAATCATGAATCATGAATTGAATCATGAATCATGAATTGAATCATGAACCATGAATCTTGAATTGAATCATGAATCATAAATTGAATCATGAATTGAATCATGAATCATGAAATGAATCATGAATCATGAATTGAATCATGAATCATTAATTAAATCAGGAATCATGAATCATAAATTGAATCATGAATTGAATCATGAATCATGAATTGAATGATGAATGATGAATTATGAATCAAATCATGAATCATGAATTCAATCATGAATCATGAATTGAATCATGAATTATGAATCATGAATTGAATCATGAATTGAATCATGAATTATAAATCATAAGTTGAATCATAAAATGAATCATGAATTGAATCATGAATTTTGAATTCAATCATGAATCATGAAATGAATCATGAAATGAATCATGAATCATGAATTGAATCATGAATCATGAATTGAATCATGAATCCTAAATCGAATCATGAATCATGAATTGAATCATGAATCATGAATCATGAATCGAATCATGAATCATGAATTGAATCATGAATCATGAATCACGAATCATGAATTGAATCATGAATCATGAATTGAATCATGAAACATGAATCGAATTATGAATCATGAATCATGAATTGAATCATGAATCATGAATCATGAATCATAAATTGAATCATGAATTGAATCATGAATTATGAATAATAAATTGAATCATGAATTGAATCATGAATTGAATCATGAATCATGAAATGAATCATGAATCATGTATTGTATCATGAATCATGAATTGAATCAGGAATCATGAATCATGAAATGAATAATGAAATGAATCATGAATCATGAATTGAATCATGAATCACGAATTGAATCATGCATCATGAATTAAATCATAAATTATAAATTGAATCATGAATCATGAATCATGAATCAGGAATTAAATCATGAATCATGAATCATGAATTGAATCATAAATCATTAATTGAATCATGAATTGAATCATGAATCGAATTATGAATTATGAAATAAATCATGAATTGAATCATGAATTGAATCATGAATCATGAATCATGAATCGAATCATGAATCATAAAATAAATCATGAATTGAATAAAGATTCATGAACCATGAATTGAATCATAATTCATGAATCATGAATTGAATCATGAATCATAATTCGAATCATTAATCATGATTCAAGAATTGAATCATGAATCATGAATTGAATCATGAATCATGAATCGAATCATGAATCATGAATTGAATCATGAATCATGAATTAAATCATGAATCATAAATCAAGAATTGAATCATGAATCATGAATCGAATCATGAATCATGAAATAAATCATGAATTGAATCATGAATCATGAATCATGAATCGAATCATGAATCATGAAATAAATCATGAATTGAATCAAGATTCATGAACCATGAATTGAATCATGAAATAAATCATGAATCATGAATTGAATCATAAATCATGAATCATAAATTTAATCATGAATCATGAATCGAATCATGAATTAAAAATTGAATCATGAATCATGAATCAAATCATGAATCATGAATTGAATCATGAATCATGAATCGAATCATGAATTGAATCATGAGTCATGAATCATGAATTGAATCATAAATTATGAATCATGAATTTAATTATGAATCATATATCGAATCATGAATTGAATCATGAATCATGAAATGAATCATGAATTGAATCATGAATTCAAACATGAATCATGAATCGAATCATGAATCATGAATTGAATTATAAATCATGAATTAAATCATGAATCATGAATCATAAATCAAGAATTGAATCATGAATCATGAATCGAATCATGAATCATGAAATAAATCATGAATCATGAAATGAATCATGAAATGAATCATGAATCATGAATTGAATCATGAATCATGAATTGAATCATGAATCCTAAATCGAATCATGAATCATGAATTGAATCATGAATCATGAATCATGAATCGAATCATGAATCATGAATTGAATCATGAATCATGAATCACGAATCATGAATTGAATCATGAATCATGAATTGAATCATGAAACATGAATCGAATTATGAATCATGAATCATGAATTGAATCATGAATCATGAATCATGAATCATAAATTGAATCATGAATTGAATCATGAATTATGAATCATAAATTGAATCATGAATTGAATCATGAATTGAATCATGAATCATGAAATGAATCATGAATCATGTATTGTATCATGAATCATGAATTGAATCAGGAATCATGAATCATGAAATGAATAATGAAATGAATCATGAATCATGAATTGAATCATGAATCACGAATTGAATCATGCATCATGAATTAAATCATAAATTATAAATCGAATCATGAATCATGAATCATGAATCAGGAATTAAATCATGAATCATGAATCATGAATTGAATCATAAATCATGAATTGAATCATGAATTGAATCATGAATCGAATAATGAATTATGAAATAAATCATGAATTGAATCATGAATTGAATCATGAATCATGAATCATGAATCGAATCATGAATCATGAAATAAATCATGAATTGAATAAAGATTCATGAACCATGAATTGAATCATAATTCATGAATCATGAATTGAATCATGAATCATAATTCGAATCATTAATCATGATTCAAGAATTGAATCATGAATCATGAATTGAATCATGAATCATGAATCGAATCATGAATCATGAATTGAATCATGAATCATGAATTAAATCATGAATCATAAATCAAGAATTGAATCATGAATCATGAATCGAATCATGAATCATGAAATAAATCATGAATTGAATCATGAATCATGAATCATGAATCGAATCATGAATCATGAAATAAATCATGAATTGAATCAAGATTCATGAACCATGAATTGAATCATGAAATAAATCATGAATCATGAATTGAATCATAAATCATGAATCATAAATTTAATCATGAATCATGAATCGAATCATGAATTAAAAATTGAATCATGAATCATGAATCAAATCATGAATCATGAATTGAATCATGAATCATGAATCGAATCATGAATTGAATCATGAATCATGAATCATGAATTGAATCATAAATTATGAATCATGAATTTAATTATGAATCATATATCGAATCATGAATTGAATCATGAATCATGAAATGAATCATGAATTGAATCATGAATTCAAACATGAATCATGAATCGAATCATGAATCATGAATTGAATTATAAATCATGAATTAAATCATGAATCATGAATCATAAATCAAGAATTGAATCATGAATCATGAATCGAATCATGAATCATGAAATAAATCATGAATTGAATCATGAATTGAATCATGAATCATGAATCGAATCATGAATCATGAAATAAATCATGAATTGAATCAAGATTCATGAACCATGAATTGAATCATGAAATAAATCATGAATCATGAATTGAATCAAGATTCATGAACCATGAATTGAATCATGAATCGAATCATGAATCATGAATTGAATCATAAATCATGAATCGAATCATGAATTGAATCATGAATCATGAAATGAATCATGAATCATGAATTGAATCATGAATCATGAATTGAATGAGGAATCACGAATTGAATCATGCATCATGAATTGAATCATGAATCATAAATCGAATCATGAATCATGAAATGAATTATGAAATGTATCATGAATCATGAATTGAATCATGAATCATAAATTGAATCATGAATTGAATCATGAATTGAATCAAGAATCATGAAATGAATCATGAATCATAAATCGAATCATGAATCATGAAATGAATCATGAATCATGAATTGAATCATGAATCACGAATTGAATCATGCATCATGAATTGAATCATGAATCATAAATCGAATCATGAATCATGAAATGAATCATGAAATGAATCATGAATCATGAATTGAATAATGAATCCTGAATTGAATCATGAATTGAATTTTGAATCATGAATCATAAATCGAATCATGAATCATGAATCGAATCATGAATTAAAAATTGAATCATGAATCATGAATCAAATCATGAATCATGAATTGAATCATGAATCATGAATCGAATCATGAATTGAATCATGAATCATGAATCATGAATTGAATCATAAATTATGAATCATGAATTTAATTATGAATCATATATCGAATCATGAATTGAATCATGAATCATGAAATGAATCATGAATTGAATCATGAATTCAAACATGAATCATGAATCGAATCATGAATCATGAATTGAATTATAAATCATGAATTAAATCATGAATCATGAATCATAAATCAAGAATTGAATCATGAATCATGAATCGAATCATGAATCATGAAAAAAATCATGAATTGAATCATGAATTGAATCATGAATCATGAATCGAATCATGAATCATGAAATAAATCATGAATTGAATCAAGATTCATGAACCATGAATTGAATCATGAAATAAATCATGAATCATGAATTGAATCAAGATTAATGAACCATGAATTGAATCATGAATCGAATCATGAATCATGAATTGAATCATAAATCATGAATCGAATCATGTATTGAATCATGAATCATGAAATGAATCATGAATCATGAATTGAATCATGAATCATGAATTGAATCAGGAATCACGAATTGAATCATGCATCATGAATTGAATCATGAATCATAAATCGAATCATGAATCATGAAATGAATTATGAAATGTATCATGAATCATGAATTGAATCATGAATCAAAAATTGAATCATGAATTGAATCATGAATTGAATCAAGAATCATGAAATGAATCATGAATCATAAATCGAATCATGAATCATGAAATGAATCATGAATCATGAATTGAATCATGAATCACGAATTGAATCATGCATCATGAATTGAATCATGAATCATAAATCGAATCATGAATCATGAAATGAATCATGAAATGAATCATGAATCATGAATTGAATAATGAATCCTGAATTGAATCATGAATTGAATTTTGAATCATGAATCATAAATCGAATCATGAAATAAATAATGAATTGAATCATGAATTGAATCATGAATCATGAATCATGAATCGAATCATGAATCATGAAATAAATCATGAATTGAATCAAGATTCATGAACCATGAATTGAATCATGAAATAAATCCTGAATCATGAATTGAATCCTAAATCATGAATCATAAATTTAATCATGAATCATGAATCGAATCATGAATTAAAAATTGAATCATGAATCAAATCATGAATCATGAATTGAATCATGAATCATGAATCGAATCATGAATTGAATCATAAATTATGAATCATGAATTTAATCATGAATCATATATCGAATCATGAATTGAATCATGAATCATGAATTGAATTATGAATTGAATCAAGAATTGAATCATGCATTGAATCATGAATCATGAATTGAATCATGAATCATGAATTGAATCATGAATCATGAATCATGAATTGAATCATGAATTATGAATCATAAATTGAATCATGAATTGAATCATGAATTAAATCATGAATCATGAAATGAATCATGAATCATGAATTGACTCATGAATCGTGAATTGAATCATGAATCATGAATCATGAAATGAATCATGAATCATGAATTAAATCATGAATCACAAATTGAATCATGCATTATGAATTGAATCATGAATTATAAATTGAATCATGAATCATGAATCATGAATCATGAATTAAATCATGAATCATGAATCATGAATTGAATCATAAATCATGAATTGAATCATGAATTGAATCATGAATCATGAATCGAATCATGAATGATGAAATAAATCATGAATTGAATCATAAATCATGAATTGAATCATTAATTGAATCATGAATCATGAATTGAATTATGAATTGAATCAAGAATTGAATCATGCATTGAATCATGAATCATGAATTGAATCATGAATCATACATTGAATCATGAATCATGAATCATGAATTGACTCATGAATCATGAATTGAATCATGAATCATGAATCATGAAATGAATCATGAAATGAATCATGAATCATGAATTAAATCATAAATCACAAATTGAATCATGCATCATGAATTGAATCATGAATTATAAATCAAATCATGAATCATGAATCATGAATCATGAATCATGAATCATGAATCATGAATTTAATCATGAATTATGAAATAAATCATAAATTGAATCAAGATTCATGAACCATAAATGTAATCATGAATCATGAATCGAATCATGAATCAAGAATTCAATCATGAATCATGAATCGAATCATGAATCATGAATTGAATAATGAATCATGAATCATGAATCGAATCATGAATTGAATCATGAATCATGAATCATGAATTGAATCATAAAACATGAATCATGAATTTAATCATGAATCATGAATCGAATCATTAATCATGAATTGAATCATAAATCATGAATCATGAATCGAATCATGAATCATGAAATAAATCATAAATTGAATCAAGATTCATGAACCATAAATGTAATCATGAATCATGAATCGAATCATGAATCAAGAATTGAATCATGAATCATGAATCGAATCATGAATTGAATAATGAATCATGAATCATGAATTGAATCATAAAACATGAATCATGCATTTAATCATGAATCATATATCGAATTATGAATCATAAATCGAATCATGAATTAAATCATAAATCATGAATCAAGAATTGAATCATGAATCATGAATCATGAATTGAATCATGAAACATGAATCATGAATTTAATCATAAATCATATATCGAATTATGAATAATGAATCGAAACATGAATTTAATCATAAATCATAAATCATGAATTGAATCATGAATCATGAATCATGAATTGAATCATGAATAATGAATTGAATCATGAATCATGAATCATGAATTGAATCATGAATCATGAATCGAATCATGAATTGAATCATGAATCATGAATTGAATTATGAATCATGAATCGAATCATGAATCATGTATTGAATCATGAATTGAATCATGAATCATGAATGATGAATTGAATCATGAATCATGAATCGAATCATGAATTGAATCATGAATCATGAATCGCATCATGAATTTAATCATAAATCATGAATCATGAATTGAATCATGAATCATGAATCATGAATTGAATCATGAATTGAATCATGAATCATGAATCATGAATTGAATCATGAATCATGAATCGAATCATGAATTGAATCAAGAATCATGAATCATGAATTGAATTATGAATCATGAATCGAATCATGAATCATGAAATAAATCATGAATTGAATCATAAATCATGAATTGAATCATGAATTGAATCATGAATCATGAAATAAATCATGAATCATGAAATGAATCATGAATCATGAATTAAATCATGAATCATGAATTGAATCAGGAATCACGAATTGAATCATGCATCATGAATTGAATCATGAATCATAAATCGAATCATGAATCATGAAATGAATCATGAAATTAATCTTGAATCATGAATTGAATCATGAATCACGAATTGAATCATGCATCATGAATTGAATCATGAATCATAAATCGAATCATGAATCATGAAATGAATCATGAAATGAATCATGAATCATGAATTGAATCATAAATCCTGAATTGAATCATGAATTGAATTTTGAATCATGAATCATGAATCGAATCATGAATCATGAAATAAATAATGAATTGAATCATGAATTGAATCATGAATCATGAATCATGAATCGAATCATGAATCATGAAATAAATCATGAATTGAATCAAGATTCATGAACCATGAATTGAATCATAAAATAAATCATGAATCATGAATTGAATCATAAATCATGAATCTTAAATTTAATCATGAATCATGAATCGAATCATGAATTAAAAATTGAATCATGAATCATGAATCAAATCATGAATCATGAATTGAATCATGAATCATGAATCGAATCATGAATTGAATCATGAATCATGAATCATGAATTGAATCATAAAAATATGAATCATGAATTTAATCATGAATCATATATCGTATCATGAATCATGAATCATGAATCGAATCATGAATTGAATCATGAATCATGAATTGAATTATGAATTGAATCAAGAATTGAATCATGCATTGAATCATGAATCATGAATTGAATCATGAATCATGAATTGAATCATGAATCATGAATCATGAATTGAATCATGAATTGAATCATGAATCATGAATCATGAATTGAATCATGAATCATATATCGTATCATGAATCATGAATCATGAATTGAATCATAAATTAAATCATGAATCATGAAATGAATCATGAATCATGAATTGACTCATGAATCATGAATTGAATCATGAATCATAAATCATGAAATGAATCATGAAATGAATCATGAAATGAATCATGAATCATAAATTAAATCATGAATCACAAATTGAATCATGCATCATGAATTGAATCATGAATTATAAATCGAATCATGAATCATGAATCATGAATTAAATCATGAATCATGAATCATGAATTGAATCATAAATCATGAATTGAATCATGAATTGAATCATGAATCATGAATCGAATAATGAATCATGAAATAAATCTTGAATTGAATCATAAATCATGAATTGAATCATGAATTGAATCATGAATCATGAATTGAATTATGAATTGAATCAAGAATTGAATCATGCATTGAATCATGAATTATGAATCATAAATTGAATCATGAATTCAATCATGAATTAAATCATGAATCATGAAATGAATCATGAATTGAATCATGAATCATGAAATGAATCATGAATCATGAATTGAATCATGTATCATGAATTGAATCATGAATCATAATTCATAAATCAAGAATTGAATCATGAATCATGAATTGAATCATGAATCATGAAATGAATTATGAATTGAATCAAGAATTGAATCATGAATTGAAACATGAATCATGAATTGAATCATGAATCATGAATCATTAATTGAATCATGAATTGAATCATGAATTATAAATCATAAGTTGAATCATGAATTGAATCATAAATTGAATCATGAATCATGAAATGAATCAAGAATCATGAATTGAATCATGAATCATGAATTGAATCATGAATCATGAATCTTGAATTGAATCATGAATCATGAATTGAATAATGAATCATGAAAGGAATCATGAATCATGAATTGAATCATGAATCATGAATTGAATCAGGAATCATGAATCATAAATTGAATCATGAATTGAATAATGAATCATTAATTGAATGATAAATGATGAATCATGAATCAAATCATGAATCATGAATTGAATCATGAATCATGAATTGAATAATGAATCATGAATCATGAATTGAATCATGAATTGAATCATGAATTGAATCATGAATTATAAATCATAAGTTGAATCATGAATTGAATCATGAAATGAATCATGAATCATGAATCATGAAATGAATCATGAATTGAATCATGAATTTTGAATTGAATCATGAATCATGAATTGAATCATGAATCATGAATTGAATCATGAATCATAAATCGAATCATGAATCATGAATTGAATCATGAATCATGAATCATAAATCGAATCATGAATCATGAATTGAATCATGAATCATGAAATGAATCATGAATTGAATCATGAATTCAAACATGAATCATGAATCGAATCATGAATTGAATTATGAATTGAATCAAGAATTGAATCATGAATTGAAACATAAATCATGAATCGAATCATGATTCATGAATTGAATCATGAATCATGAATTGAATCATGAATCATGAATCATGAATTGAATCATGAATTGAATCATGAATTATAAATCATAAGTTGAATCATGAATTGAATCATGAATTGAATCATGAATCATGAAATGAATCATGAATCATGAATTGAATCATGAATCATGAATTGAATCATGAACCATGAATCTTGAATTGAATCATAAATCATAAATTGAATCATGAATTGAATCATGAATTGAATCATGAATCATGAAATGAATCATGAATTGAATCATGAATCATGAATTGAATCATGAATCATGAATTATGAATCAAATCATGAATCATGAATTCAATCATGAATCATGAATTGAATCATGAATTATGAATCATGAATTGAATCATGAATTGAATCATGAATTATAAATCATAAGTTGAATCATAAAATGAATCATGAATTGAATCATGAATTTTGAATTCAATCATGAATCATGAAATGAATCATGAAATGAATCATGAATCATGAATTGAATCATGAATCATGAATTGAATCATGAATCATAAATCGAATCATGAATCATGAATTGAATCATGAATCATGAATCATGAATCGAATCATGAATCATGAATTGAATCATGAATCATGAATCACGAATCATGAATTGAATCATGAATCATGAATTAAATCATGAAACATGAATCGAATCATGAAACATGAATCATGAATTGAATCATGAATCATGAATCATGAATCATAAATTGAATCATGAATTGAATCATGAATTATGAATCATAAATTGAATCATGAATTGAATCATGAATCATGAAATGAATCATGAATCATGTATTGTATCATGAATCATGAATTGAATCAGGAATCATGAATCATGAAATGAATCATAAAAAATGAATCATGAATCATGAATTGAATCATGAATCATGAATTGAATCATGCATCATGAATTGAATCATGAATTATAAATCGAATCATGAATCATGAATCATGAATCAGGAATTAAATCATGAATAATGAATCATGAATTGAATCATAAATCATGAATTGAATCATGAATTGAATCATGAATCGAATAATGAATTATGAAATAAATCATGAATTGAATCATGAATTGAATCATGAATCATGAATCATGAATCGAATCATGAATCATGAAATAAATCATGAATTGAATAAAGATTCATGAACCATGAATTGAATCATAATTCATGAATCATGAATTGAATCATGAATCATAATTCGAATCATTAATCATGATTCAAGAATTGAATCATGAATCATGAATTGAATCATGAATCATGAATCGAATCATGAATCATGAATTGAATCATGAATCATGAATTAAATCATGAATCATAAATCAAGAATTGAATCATGAATCATGAATCGAATCATGAATCATGAAATAAATCATGAATTGAATCATGAATTGAATCATGAATCATGAATCATGAATCGAATCATGAATCATAAAATAAATCATGAATTGAATCAAGATTCATGAACCATGAATTGAATCATAAAATAAATCATGAATCATGAATTGAATCATAAATCATGAATCATGAATTTAATCATGAATCATAATTCGAATCATGGATCATGAATTGAATCATGAATCATGAATCGAATCATGAATCATGAATTGAATCATAAATCATGAATCGAATCATGAATTGAATCATGAATCATAAAATGAATCATGAATCATGAATTGAATCATGAATCATAAATCGAATCATGAATCATGAAATGAATCATGAAATGAATCATGAATCATGAATTGAATCATGAATCACGAATTGAATCATGCATCATGAATTGAATCTAGAATTATAAATCGAATCATGAATCATGAATCAGGAATTAAATCATGAATAATGAATCATGAATTGAATCATAAATCATAAATTGAATCATGAATTGAATCATGAATCGAATAATGAATTATGAAATAAATCATGAATTGAATCATGAATTGAATCATGAATCATGAATCGAATCATGAATCATGAAATAAATCATGAATTGAATAAAGATTCATGAACCATGAATTGAATCATAATTCATGAATCATGAATTGAATCATGAATCATAATTCGAATCATTAATCATGATTCAAGAATTGAATCATGAATCATGAATTGAATCATGAATCATGAATCGAATCATGAATCATGAATTGAATCATGAATCATGAATTAAATCATGAATCATAAATCAAGAATTGAATCATGAATCATGAATCGAATCATGAATCATGAAATAAATCATGAATTGAATCATGAATTGAATCATGAATCATGAATCATGAATCGAATCATGAATCATGAAATAAATCATGAATTGAATCAAGATTCATGAACCATGAATTGAATCATGAAATAAATCATGAATCATGAATTGAATCATAAATCATGAATCATGAATTTAATCATGAATCATAATTCGAATCATGGATCATGAATTGAATCATGAATCATGAATCGAATCATGAATCATGAATTGAATCATAAATCATGAATCGAATCATGAATTGAATCATGAATCATAAAATGAATCATGAATCATGAATTGAATCATGAATCATAAATCGAATCATGAATCATGAAATGAATCATGAAATGAATCATGAATCATGAATTGAATCATGAATCACGAATTGAATCATGCATCATGAATTGAATCATGAATCATAAATCGAATCATGAATCATGAAATGAATCATGAAATGAATCATGAATCATGAATTGAATCATAAATCCTGAATTGAATCATGAATTGAATTTTGAATCATGAATCATAAATCGAATCATGAATCATGAAATAAATAATGAATTGAATCATGAATTGAATCATGAATCATGAATCATGTATCGAATCATGAATCATGATATAAATCATGAATTGAATCAAGATTCATGAAGCATGAATTGAATCATGAAATAAATCATGAATCATGAAATGAATCATAAATCATGAATCATAAATTTAATCATGAATCATGAATCGAATCATGAATTAAAAATTGAATCATGAATCATGAATCAAATCATGAATCATGAATCATGAATTGAATCATAAATTATGAATCATGAATTTAATCATGAATCATATATCGAATCATGAATTGAATCATGAATCATGAAATGAATCATGAATTGAATCATGAATTCAAACATGAATCATGAATCGAATCATGAATCATGAATTGAATTATGAATCATGAATTAAATCATGAATCATGAATCATAAATCAAGAATTGAATCATGAATCATGAATTGAATTATAAATCATGAATTAAATCATGAATCATGAATCATAAATCAAGAATTGAATCATGAATCATGAATCGAATCATGAATCATGAAATAAATCATGAATTGAATCATGAATTGAATCATGAATCATGAATCGAATCATGAATCATGAAATAAATCATGAATTGAATCAAGATTCATGAACCATGAATTGAATCATGAAATAAATCATGAATCATGAATTGAATCAAGATTCATGAACCATGAATTGAATGATGTATCGAATCATGAATCATGAATTGAATCTTAAATCATGAATCGAATCATGAATTGAATCATGAATCATGAAATGAATCATGAATCATGAATTGAATCATGAATCATGAATTGAATCAGGAATCACATATTGAACATGCATCATGAATTGAATCATGAATCATAAATCGAATCATGAATCATGAAATGAATCATGAAATGAATCATGAATCATGAATTGAACCATGAATCACGAATTGAATCATGCATCATGAATTGAATCATGAATCATAAATCGAATCATGAATCATGAAATGAATTATGAAATGAATCATGAATCATGAATTGAATCATAAATCCTGAATTGAATCATGAATTGAATTTTGAATCATGAATCATGAATCGAATCATGAATCATGAAATAAATAATGAATTGAATCATGAATTGAATCATGAATCATGAATCATGAATCGAATCATGAATCATGAAATAAATCATGAATTGAATCAAGATTCATGAACCATGAATTGAATCATAAAATAAATCATGAATCATGAATTGAATCATAAATCATGAATCTTAAATTTAATTATGAATCATGAATCGAATCATAAATTAAAAATTGAATCATGAATCATGAATCAAATCATGAAACATGAATTGACTCATGAATCATGAATCGAATCATTAATTGAATCATGAATCATGAATTGAATCATAAATTATTAATTGAATTATGAATTGAATCAAGAATTGAATCATGCATTGAATCATGAATCATGAATTGAATCATGAATCATGAATTGAATCATGAATCATGAATCATGAATTGAATCATGAATTGAATCATGAATTGAATCATGAATTATGAATCATAAATTGAATCATGAATTGAATCATGAATTAAATCATGAATCATGAAATGAATCATGAATCATGAATTGACTCATGAATCATGAATTGAATCATGAATCATGAATCATGAAATGAATCATGAAATGAATCATGAATTAAATCATGAATCACAAATTGAATCATGCATCATGAATTGAATCATGAATTATAAATCGAATCATGAATCATGAATCATGAATCATGAATTAAATCATGAATCATGAATCATGAATTGAATCATAAATCATGAATTGAATCTTGAATTGAATCATGAATCATGAATCGAATCAAGAATCATGAAATAAATCATGATTTGAATTATAAATCATGAATTGAATCATGAATCATGAATTGAATTATGAATTGAATCAAGAATTGAATCATGCATTGAATCATGAATCATGAATTGAATCATGAATCATGAATCATGAATTGAATCATGAATTGAATCATGAATTATGAATCATAAATTGAATCATGAATTCAATCATGAATTAAATCATGAATCATGAAATGAATCATGAATTGAATCATGAATCATGAAATGAATCATGAATCATGAATTGAATCATGTACCATGAATTGAATCATGAATCATGAATCATAAATCAAGAATTGAATCATGAATCATGAATTGAATCATGAATCATGAAATGAATTATGAATTGAATCATGAATTGAAACATAAATCATGAATCGAATCATGATTCATGAATTGAATCATGAATCATGAATCATGAAATGAATCATGAATTGAATCATGAATTATAAATCATAAGTTGAATCATGAATTGAATCATAAATTGAATCATGAATCATGAAATGAATCATGAATCATGAATTGAATCATGAATCATGAATTGAATCAGGAATCATGAATCATAAATTGAATCATGAATTGAATAATGAATCATTAATTGAATGATAAATGATGAATCATGAATCAAATCATGAATCATGAATCATGAATTGAATCATGAATCATGAATTGAATCATGAATTGAATCATGAATTATAAATCATAAGTTGAATCATGAATTGAATGATGAAATGAATCATGAATCATGAAATGAATCATGAATTGAATCATGAATTTTGAATTGATTCATGAATCATGAATTGAATCATGAATCATGAATTGAATCATGAATCATAAATCGAATCATGAATCAACAATTGAATCATGAATCATGAATCATGAATCGAATCATGAATCATGAATTGAATCATGAATCATGAAATGAATCATGAATTGAATTAATGAATTCAAACATGAATCATGAATCGAATCATGAATTGAATTATGAATTGAATCAAGAATTGAATCAGGAATTGAAACATAAATCATGAATCGAATCATGATTCATGAATTGAATCATGAATCATGAATTAAATCATGAATCATGAATCATGAATTGAATCATGAATTGAATCATGAATTATAAATCATAAGTTGAATCATGAATTGAATCATGAATTGAATCATGAATCATGAAATGAATCATGAATCATGAATTGAATCATGAATCATGAATTGAATCATGAACCATGAATCTTGAATTGAATCATGAATCATAAATTGAATCATGAATTGAATCATGAATTGAATCATGAATCATGAAATGAATCATGAATCATGAATCTTGAATTGAATCATGAATCATAAATTGAATCATGAATTGAATCATATGAATTGAATCATGAATCATGAAATGAATCATGAATCATGAATCAAATCATGAATCATGAATTGAATCATGAATCATGAATCGAATCATTAATTGAATCATGAATCATGAATCATGAATTGAATCATAAATTATTATTTGAATTATGAATTGAATCAAGAATTGAATCATGCATTGAATCATGAATCATGAATTGAATCATGAATCATGAATCATGAATTGAATCATGAATTGAATCATGAATTATGAATCATAAATTGAATCATGAATTGAATCATGAATTATATCATAAATCATGAAATGAATCATGAATCATGAATTGACTCATGAATCATGAAATGAATCATGAATCATGAATCATGAAATGAATCATGAAATGAATCATGAATCATGAATTAAATCATGAATCACAAATTGAATCATGCATCATGAATTGAATCATGAATTATAAATCAAATCATGAATCATGAATCATGAATTAAATCATGAATCATGAATCATGAATTGAATCATAAATCATGAATTGAATCTTGAATTGAATCATGAATCATGAATCGAATCATGAATCATGAAATAAATCATGAATTGAATTATAAATCATGAATTGAATCATGAATTGAATCATGAATCATGAATTGAATTATGAATTGAATCAAGAATTGAATCATGCATTGAATCATGAATCATGAATTGAATCATGAATCATGAATCATGAATTGAATCATGAATTGAATCATGAATTATGAATCATAAATTGAATCATGAATTCAATCATGAATTAAATCATGAATCATGAAATGAATCATGAATTGAATCATGAATCATGAAATGAATCATGAATCATGAATTGAATCATGTATCATGAATTGAATCATGAATCATGAATCATAAATCAAGAATTGAATCATGAATCATGAATTGAATTATGAATTGAATCAAGAATTGAATCATGAATTAAAACATAAATCATGAATCGAATCATGATTCATGAATTGAATCATGAATCATGAATTGAATCATGAATCATGAATCATGAATTGAATCATGAATTGAATCATGAATTATAAATCATAAGTTGAATCATGAATTGAATCATAAATTGAATCATGAATCATGAAATGAATCAAGAATCATGAATTGAATTATGAATCATGAATTGAATCATGAATCCTGAATCTTGAATTGAATCATGAATCATGAATTGAATCATGAATCATGAATTGAATCAGGAATCATGAATCATAAATTGAATCATGAATTGAATAATGAATCATTAATTGAATGATAAATGATGAATCATGAATCAAATCATGAATCATGAATTGAATCATGAATCATGAATTGAATCCTGAATCATGAATCATGAATTGAATCATGAATTGAATCATGAATTATAAATCATAAGTTGAATCATGAAATGAATCATGAATTGAATCATGAATCATGAATTGAATCATGAATCATAAATCGAATCATGAATCATGAATTGAATCATGAATCATGAATCGAATCATGAATCATGAATTGAATCATGAATCATGAAATGAATCATGAATTGAATCATGAATTCAAACATGAATCATGAATCGAATCATGAATCATGAATTGAATTATGAATTGAATCAAGAATTGAATCATGAATTGAAACATAAATCATGATCGAATCATGATTCATGAATTGAATCATGAATCATGAATTGAATCATGAATCATGAATTGAATCATGAATTGAATCATGAATTATAAATCATAAGTTGAATCATGAATTGAATCATGAATCATGAAATGAATCATGAATCATGAATTGAATCATGAATCATGAATTGAATCATGAATCATGAATTGAATCATGAACCATGAATCTTGAATTGAATCATGAATCATAAATTGAATCATGAATTGAATCATGAATTGAATCATGAATCATGAAATGAATCATGAATCATGAATTGAATCATGAATCATGAATTGAATCATGAATCATGAATTGACTCATGAATCTTGAATTGAATCATGAATCATGAATCATGAAATGAATCATGCATCATGAATTGAATCATGAATCATGAATTAAATCATGAATCATAAATCAAGAATTGAATCATGAATCATGAATCAAATCATGAATCATGAAATAAATCATGAATTGAATCATGAATTGAATCATGAATCATGAATCATGAATCGAATCATGAATCATGAAATAAATCATGAATTGAATCAAGATTCATGAACCATGAATTGAATCATGAAATAAATCATGAATCATGAATTGAATCATAAATCATGAATCATGAATTTAATCATGAATCATAATTCGAATCATGGATCATGAATTGAATCATGAATCATGAATCGAATCATGAATCATGAATTGAATCATAAATCATGAATCGAATCATGAATTGAATCATGAATCATAAAATGAATCATGAATCATGAATTGAATCATGAATCATAAATCGAATCATGAATCATGAAATGAATCATGAAATGAATCATGAATCATGAATTGAATCATGAATCACGAATTGAATCATGCATCATGAATTGAATCATGAATCATAAATCGAATCATGAATCATGAAATGAATCATGAAATGAATCATGAATCATGAATTGAATCATAAATCCTGAATTGAATCATGAATTGAATTTTGAATCATGAATCATAAATCGAATCATGAATCATGAAATAAATAATGAATTGAATCATGAATTGAATCATGAATCATGAATCATGTATCGAATCATGAATCATGATATAAATCATGAATTGAATCAAGATTCATGAAGCATGAATTGAATCATGAAATAAATCATGAATCATGAAATGAATCATAAATCATGAATCATAAATTTAATCATGAATCATGAATCGAATCATGAATTAAAAATTGAATCATGAATCATGAATCAAATCATGAATCATGAATCATGAATTGAATCATAAATTATGAATCATGAATTTAATCATGAATCATATATCGAATCATGAATTGAATCATGAATCATGAAATGAATCATGAATTGAATCATGAATTCAAACATGAATCATGAATCGAATCATGAATCATGAATTGAATTATGAATCATGAATTAAATCATGAATCATAATCAAGAATTGAATCATGAATCATGAATTGAATTATAAATCATGAATTAAATCATGAATCATGAATCATAAATCAAGAATTGAATCATGAATCATGAATCGAATCATGAATCATGAAATAAATCATGAATTGAATCATGAATTGAATCATGAATCATGAATCGAATCATGAATCATGAAATAAATCATGAATTGAATCAAGATTCATGAACCATGAATTGAATCATGAAATAAATCATGAATCATGAATTGAATCAAGATTCATGAACCATGAATTGAATGATGTATCGAATCATGAATCATGAATTGAATCTTAAATCATGAATCGAATCATGAATTGAATCATGAATCATGAAATGAATCATGAATCATGAATTGAATCATGAATCATGAATTGAATCAGGAATCACATATTGAATCATGCATCATGAATTGAATCATGAATCATAAATCGAATCATGAATCATGAAATGAATCATGAAATGAATCATGAATCATGAATTGAACCATGAATCACGAATTGAATCATGCATCATGAATTGAATCATGAATCATAAATCGAATCATGAATCATGAAATGAATTATGAAATGAATCATGAATCATGAATTGAATCATAAATCCTGAATTGAATCATGAATTGAATTTTGAATCATGAATCATGAATCGAATCATGAATCATGAAATAAATAATGAATTGAATCATGAATTGAATCATGAATCATGAATCATGAATCGAATCATGAATCATGAAATAAATCATGAATTGAATCAAGATTCATGAACCATGAATTGAATCATAAAATAAATCATGAATCATGAATTGAATCATAAATCATGAATCTTAAATTTAATTATGAATCATGAATCGAATCATAAATTAAAAATTGAATCATGAATCATGAATCAAATCATGAAACATGAATTGACTCATGAATCATGAATCGAATCATTAATTGAATCATGAATCATGAATTGAATCATAAATTATTAATTGAATTATGAATTGAATCAAGAATTGAATCATGCATTGAATCATGAATCATGAATTGAATCATGAATCATGAATTGAATCATGAATCATGAATCATGAATTGAATCATGAATTGAATCATGAATTGAATCATGAATTATGAATCATAAATTGAATCATGAATTGAATCATGAATTAAATCATGAATCATGAAATGAATCATGAATCATGAATTGACTCATGAATCATGAATTGAATCATGAATCATGAATCATGAAATGAATCATGAAATGAATCATGAATTAAATCATGAATCACAAATTGAATCATGCATCATGAATTGAATCATGAATTATAAATCGAATCATGAATCATGAATCATGAATCATGAATTAAATCATGAATCATGAATCATGAATTGAATCATAAATCATGAATTGAATCTTGAATTGAATCATGAATCATGAATCGAATCAAGAATCATGAAATAAATCATGATTTGAATTATAAATCATGAATTGAATCATGAATCATGAATTGAATTATGAATTGAATCAAGAATTGAATCATGCATTGAATCATGAATCATGAATTGAATCATGAATCATGAATCATGAATTGAATCATGAATTGAATCATGAATTATGAATCATAAATTGAATCATGAATTCAATCATGAATTAAATCATGAATCATGAAATGAATCATGAATTGAATCATGAATCATGAAATGAATCATGAATCATGAATTGAATCATGTACCATGAATTGAATCATGAATCATGAATCATAAATCAAGAATTGAATCATGAATCATGAATTGAATCATGAATCATGAAATGAATTATGAATTGAATCATGAATTGAAACATAAATCATGAATCGAATCATGATTCATGAATTGAATCATGAATCATGAATCATGAAATGAATCATGAATTGAATCATGAATTATAAATCATAAGTTGAATCATGAATTGAATCATAAATTGAATCATGAATCATGAAATGAATCATGAATCATGAATTGAATCATGAATCATGAATTGAATCAGGAATCATGAATCATAAATTGAATCATGAATTGAATAATGAATCATTAATTGAATGATAAATGATGAATCATGAATCAAATCATGAATCATGAATCATGAATTGAATCATGAATCATGAATTGAATCATGAATTGAATCATGAATTATAAATCATAAGTTGAATCATGAATTGAATGATGAAATGAATCATGAATCATGAAATGAATCATGAATTGAATCATGAATTTTGAATTGATTCATGAATCATGAATTGAATCATGAATCATGAATTGAATCATGAATCATAAATCGAATCATGAATCAACAATTGAATCATGAATCATGAATCATGAATCGAATCATGAATCATGAATTGAATCATGAATCATGAAATGAATCATGAATTGAATTAATGAATTCAAACATGAATCATGAATCGAATCATGAATTGAATTATGAATTGAATCAAGAATTGAATCAGGAATTGAAACATAAATCATGAATCGAATCATGATTCATGAATTGAATCATGAATCATGAATTAAATCATGAATCATGAATCATGAATTGAATCATGAATTGAATCATGAATTATAAATCATAAGTTGAATCATGAATTGAATCATGAATTGAATCATGAATCATGAAATGAATCATGAATCATGAATTGAATCATGAATCATGAATTGAATCATGAACCATGAATCTTGAATTGAATCATGAATCATAAATTGAATCATGAATTGAATCATGAATTGAATCATGAATCATGAAATGAATCATGAATCATGAATCTTGAATTGAATCATGAATCATAAATTGAATCATGAATTGAATCATGAATTGAATCATGAATCATGAAATGAATCATGAATCATGAATCAAATCATGAATCATGAATTGAATCATGAATCATGAATCGAATCATTAATTGAATCATGAATCATGAATCATGAATTGAATCATAAATTATTATTTGAATTATGAATTGAATCAAGAATTGAATCATGCATTGAATCATGAATCATGAATTGAATCATGAATCATGAATCATGAATTGAATCATGAATTGAATCATGAATTATGAATCATAAATTGAATCATGAATTGAATCATGAATTATATCATAAATCATGAAATGAATCATGAATCATGAATTGACTCATGAATCATGAAATGAATCATGAATCATGAATCATGAAATGAATCATGAAATGAATCATGAATCATGAATTAAATCATGAATCACAAATTGAATCATGCATCATGAATTGAATCATGAATTATAAATCAAATCATGAATCATGAATCATGAATTAAATCATGAATCATGAATCATGAATTGAATCATAAATCATGAATTGAATCTTGAATTGAATCATGAATCATGAATCGAATCATGAATCATGAAATAAATCATGAATTGAATTATAAATCATGAATTGAATCATGAATTGAATCATGAATCATGAATTGAATTATGAATTGAATCAAGAATTGAATCATGCATTGAATCATGAATCATGAATTGAATCATGAATCATGAATCATGAATTGAATCATGAATTGAATCATGAATTATGAATCATAAATTGAATCATGAATTCAATCATGAATTAAATCATGAATCATGAAATGAATCATGAATTGAATCATGAATCATGAAATGAATCATGAATCATGAATTGAATCATGTATCATGAATTGAATCATGAATCATGAATCATAAATCAAGAATTGAATCATGAATCATGAATTGAATTATGAATTGAATCAAGAATTGAATCATGAATTAAAACATAAATCATGAATCGAATCATGATTCATGAATTGAATCATGAATCATGAATTGAATCATGAATCATGAATCATGAATTGAATCATGAATTGAATCATGAATTATAAATCATAAGTTGAATCATGAATTGAATCATAAATTGAATCATGAATCATGAAATGAATCAAGAATCATGAATTGAATTATGAATCATGAATTGAATCATGAATCCTGAATCTTGAATTGAATCATGAATCATGAATTGAATCATGAATCATGAATTGAATCAGGAATCATGAATCATAAATTGAATCATGAATTGAATAATGAATCATTAATTGAATGATAAATGATGAATCATGAATCAAATCATGAATCATGAATTGAATCATGAATCATGAATTGAATCCTGAATCATGAATCATGAATTGAATCATGAATTGAATCATGAATTATAAATCATAAGTTGAATCATGAAATGAATCATGAATTGAATCATGAATCATGAATTGAATCATGAATCATAAATCGAATCATGAATCATGAATTGAATCATGAATCATGAATCGAATCATGAATCATGAATTGAATCATGAATCATGAAATGAATCATGAATTGAATCATGAATTCAAACATGAATCATGAATCGAATCATGAATCATGAATTGAATTATGAATTGAATCAAGAATTGAATCATGAATTGAAACATAAATCATGAATCGAATCATGATTCATGAATTGAATCATGAATCATGAATTGAATCATGAATCATGAATTGAATCATGAATTGAATCATGAATTATAAATCATAAGTTGAATCATGAATTGAATCATGAATCATGAAATGAATCATGAATCATGAATTGAATCATGAATCATGAATTGAATCATGAATCATGAATTGAATCATGAACCATGAATCTTGAATTGAATCATGAATCATAAATTGAATCATGAATTGAATCATGAATTGAATCATGAATCATGAAATGAATCATGAATCATGAATTGAATCATGAATCATGAATTGAATCATGAATCATGAATTGACTCATGAATCTTGAATTGAATCATGAATCATGAATCATGAAATGAATCATGCATCATGAATTGAATCATGAATCATGAATTAAATCATGAATCATAAATCAAGAATTGAATCATGAATCATGAATCAAATCATGAATCATGAAATAAATCATGAATTGAATCATGAATTGAATCATGAATCATGAATCATGAATCGAATCATGAATCATGAAATAAATCATGAATTGAATCAAGATTCATGAACCATGAATTGAATCATGAAATAAATCATGAATCATGAATTGAATCATAAATCATGAATCATGAATTTAATCATGAATCATAATTCGAATCATGGATCATGAATTGAATCATGAATCATGAATCGAATCATGAATCATGAATTGAATCATAAATCATGAATCGAATCATGAATTGAATCATGAATCATAAAATGAATCATGAATCATGAATTGAATCATGAATCATAAATCGAATCATGAATCATGAAATGAATCATGAAATGAATCATGAATCATGAATTGAATCATGAATCACGAATTGAATCATGCATCATGAATTGAATCATGAATCATAAATCGAATCATGAATCATGAAATGAATCATGAAATGAATCATGAATCATGAATTGAATCATAAATCCTGAATTGAATCATGAATTGAATTTTGAATCATGAATCATAAATCGAATCATGAATCATGAAATAAATAATGAATTGAATCATGAATTGAATCATGAATCATGAATCATGTATCGAATCATGAATCATGATATAAATCATGAATTGAATCAAGATTCATGAAGCATGAATTGAATCATGAAATAAATCATGAATCATGAAATGAATCATAAATCATGAATCATAAATTTAATCATGAATCATGAATCGAATCATGAATTAAAAATTGAATCATGAATCATGAATCAAATCATGAATCATGAATCATGAATTGAATCATAAATTATGAATCATGAATTTAATCATGAATCATATATCGAATCATGAATTGAATCATGAATCATGAAATGAATCATGAATTGAATCATGAATTCAAACATGAATCATGAATCGAATCATGAATCATGAATTGAATTATGAATCATGAATTAAATCATGAATCATAAATCAAGAATTGAATCATGAATCATGAATTGAATTATAAATCATGAATTAAATCATGAATCATGAATCATAAATCAAGAATTGAATCATGAATCATGAATCGAATCATGAATCATGAAATAAATCATGAATTGAATCATGAATTGAATCATGAATCATGAATCGAATCATGAATCATGAAATAAATCATGAATTGAATCAAGATTCATGAACCATGAATTGAATCATGAAATAAATCATGAATCATGAATTGAATCAAGATTCATGAACCATGAATTGAATGATGTATCGAATCATGAATCATGAATTGAATCTTAAATCATGAATCGAATCATGAATTGAATCATGAATCATGAAATGAATCATGAATCATGAATTGAATCATGAATCATGAATTGAATCAGGAATCACATATTGAATCATGCATCATGAATTGAATCATGAATCATAAATCGAATCATGAATCATGAAATGAATCATGAAATGAATCATGAATCATGAATTGAACCATGAATCACGAATTGAATCATGCATCATGAATTGAATCATGAATCATAAATCGAATCATGAATCATGAAATGAATTATGAAATGAATCATGAATCATGAATTGAATCATAAATCCTGAATTGAATCATGAATTGAATTTTGAATCATGAATCATGAATCGAATCATGAATCATGAAATAAATAATGAATTGAATCATGAATTGAATCATGAATCATGAATCATGAATCGAATCATGAATCATGAAATAAATCATGAATTGAATCAAGATTCATGAACCATGAATTGAATCATAAAATAAATCATGAATCATGAATTGAATCATAAATCATGAATCTTAAATTTAATTATGAATCATGAATCGAATCATAAATTAAAAATTGAATCATGAATCATGAATCAAATCATGAAACATGAATTGACTCATGAATCATGAATCGAATCATTAATTGAATCATGAATCATGAATTGAATCATAAATTATTAATTGAATTATGAATTGAATCAAGAATTGAATCATGCATTGAATCATGAATCATGAATTGAATCATGAATCATGAATTGAATCATGAATCATGAATCATGAATTGAATCATGAATTGAATCATGAATTGAATCATGAATTATGAATCATAAATTGAATCATGAATTGAATCATGAATTAAATCATGAATCATGAAATGAATCATGAATCATGAATTGACTCATGAATCATGAATTGAATCATGAATCATGAATCATGAAATGAATCATGAAATGAATCATGAATTAAATCATGAATCACAAATTGAATCATGCATCATGAATTGAATCATGAATTATAAATCGAATCATGAATCATGAATCATGAATCATGAATTAAATCATGAATCATGAATCATGAATTGAATCATAAATCATGAATTGAATCTTGAATTGAATCATGAATCATGAATCGAATCAAGAATCATGAAATAAATCATGATTTGAATTATAAATCATGAATTGAATCATGAATCATGAATTGAATTATGAATTGAATCAAAAATTGAATCATGCATTGAATCATGAATCATGAATTGAATCATGAATCATGAATCATGAATTGAATCATGAATTGAATCATGAATTATGAATCATAAATTGAATCATGAATTCAATCATGAATTAAATCATGAATCATGAAATGAATCATGAATTGAATCATGAATCATGAAATGAATCATGAATCATGAATTGAATCATGTACCATGAATTGAATCATGAATCATGAATCATAAATCAAGAATTGAATCATGAATCATGAATTGAATCATGAATCATGAAATGAATTATGAATTGAATCATGAATTGAAACATAAATCATGAATCGAATCATGATTCATGAATTGAATCATGAATCATGAATCATGAAATGAATCATGAATTGAATCATGAATTATAAATCATAAGTTGAATCATGAATTGAATCATAAATTGAATCATGAATCATGAAATGAATCATGAATCATGAATTGAATCATGAATCATGAATTGAATCAGGAATCATGAATCATAAATTGAATCATGAATTGAATAATGAATCATTAATTGAATGATAAATGATGAATCATGAATCAAATCATGAATCATGAATCATGAATTGAATCATGAATCATGAATTGAATCATGAATTGAATCATGAATTATAAATCATAAGTTGAATCATGAATTGAATGATGAAATGAATCATGAATCATGAAATGAATCATGAATTGAATCATGAATTTTGAATTGATTCATGAATCATGAATTGAATCATGAATCATGAATTGAATCATGAATCATAAATCGAATCATGAATCAACAATTGAATCATGAATCATGAATCATGAATCGAATCATGAATCATGAATTGAATCATGAATCATGAAATGAATCATGAATTGAATTAATGAATTCAAACATGAATCATGAATCGAATCATGAATTGAATTATGAATTGAATCAAGAATTGAATCATGAATTGAAACATAAATCATGAATCGAATCATGATTCATGAATTGAATCATGAATCATGAATTAAATCATGAATCATGAATCATGAATTGAATCATGAATTGAATCATGAATTATAAATCATAAGTTGAATCATGAATTGAATCATGAATTGAATCATGAATCATGAAATGAATCATGAATCATGAATTGAATCATGAATCATGAATTGAATCATGAACCATGAATCTTGAATTGAATCATGAATCATAAATTGAATCATGAATTGAATCATGAATTGAATCATGAATCATGAAATGAATCATGAATCATGAATCTTGAATTGAATCATGAATCATAAATTGAATCATGAATTGAATCATGAATTGAATCATGAATCATGAAATGAATCATGAATCATGAATCAAATCATGAATCATGAATTGAATCATGAATCATGAATCGAATCATTAATTGAATCATGAATCATGAATCATGAATTGAATCATAAATTATTATTTGAATTATGAATTGAATCAAGAATTGAATCACAAATTGAATCATGCATCATGAATTGAATCATGAATTATAAATCGAATCATGAATCTTGAATCATGAATCATGAATTAAATCATGAATCATGAATCATGAATTGAATCATAAATCATGAATTGAATTATGAATTGAATCATGAATCGAATCATGAATCATGAAATAAATCATGAATTGAATCATAAATCATGAATTGAATCATGAATTGAATCATGAATCATGAATTGAATTATGAATTGAATCAAGAATTGAATCATGCATTGAAACATGAATCATGAATTGAATCATGAATCATGAATTGAATCATGAATCATGAATCTTGAATTGAATCATGAATCATAAATTGAATCATGAATTGAATCATGAATTGAATCATGAATCATGAAAGAAATCATGAATCTTGAATTGAATCATGAATCATGAATTGAATCAGGAATCATGAATCATAAATTGAATCATGAATTGAATCATGAATCATGAATTGAATGATGAATGATGAATCATGAATCAAATCATGAATCATGAATTGAATCATGAATCATGAATTGAATCATGAATCATGAATCATGAATTGAATCATGAATTGAATCATGAATTATAAATCATAAGTTGAATCATGAATTGAATCATGAATTGAATCATGAATCATGAATCATGAAATGAATAATGAATTGAATCATGAATTTTGAATTGAATCATGAATCATGAATTGAATCATGAATCATGAATTGAATCATGAATTATGAATCATAAATTGAATCATAAATTGAATCATGAATTGAATCATGAATTATGAATCATAAATTGAATCATAAATTGAATCATGAATTAAATCATGAATCATGAAATGAATCATGAATCATGAATTGAATCATGAATCATGAAATGAATCATGAAATGAATCATGAATCATGAATTAAATCATGAATCACAAATTGAATCATGCATCATGAATTGAATCATGAATTATAAATCGAATCATGAATCTTGAATCATGAATCATGAATTAAATCATGAATCATGAATCATGAATTGAATCATAAATCATGAATTGAATTATGAATTGAATCATGAATCGAATCATGAATCATGAAATAAATCATGAATTGAATCATAAATCATGAATTGAATCATGAATTGAATCATGAATCATGAATTGAATTATGAATTGAATCAAGAATTGAATCATGCATTGAATCATGAATCATGAATTGAATCATGAATCATGAATTGAATCATGAATCATGAATCATGAATTGAATCATGAATTGAATCATGAATTATGAAACATAAATTGAATCATGAATTCAATCATGAATTAAATCATGAATCATGAAATGAATCATGAATCATGAATTGACTCATGAATCATGAATTGAATCATGAATCATGAAATGAATCATGAAATGAACCATGAATCATAAATTGAATCATGAATCATGAATCGAATCATGAATTGAATCATGAATCATGAATTGAATTATGAATCATGAATCATGAATTGAATCATAAATCATGAATTGAATCATGAATCATGAATTGAATCATGAGTCATGAATCATGAATTGAATAATGAATCATGAATCAAATCATGAATTGAATCATGAATCATGAATTGAATCATTAATCATGAATTGAATTATGAATCATGAATCATGAATTGAATCATGAATCATGAATTGAATCATGAATAATGATTCATGAATTAAATCATGAATCATGAATTGAATTATGAATCATAAAATGAATCATGAAATGAATCATGAATCATGAATTGAATCATGAATCATAAATTGAATCATGAATCATGAATCATGATTCGAATCATGAATCATGAATTGAATCATGAATTGAATCATGAATCATGAATTGAATCATGAACCATGTAATGAATCATGAATTGAATCATGAATCATGAATTGAATTATGAATTGAATCAAGAATTGAATCATGCATTGAATCACGAATCATGAATTGAATCATGAATCATGAATTGAATCATGAATCATGAATTGAATCTTGAATCATGAATCATTAATTGAATCATGAATTGAATCATGAATTATGAATCATAAATTGAATCATGAATTGAATCATGAATTTAATCATGAATCATGAATTGACTCATGAATCATGAATTGAATCATGAATCATGAATCATGAAATGAATCATGAATCATGAATTGAATCATGAATTATAAATCGAATCATGAATCATGAATCATGAATCATGAATTAAATCATGAATCATGAATCATGAATTGAATCATAAATCATGAATTGAATCACGAATTGAATCATGAATCGAATCATGAATCATGAAATAAATCATGAATTAAATCAAGATTCATGAACCATTAATTGAATCATGAAATAAATCATGAATCATGAATTGAATCATAAATCATGAATCATGAATTTAATCATGAATCATAATTCAAATCATGAATCATGAATCAAGAATTGAATCATGAATCATGAATCGAATCATGAATTTATGAATTGACTCATGAATCATTAATTGAATCATGAATTGAATCATGAATCATGAAATGAATCATGAATCATGAATTGAATCATGTATCATGAATTGAATCATGAATCATGAATCATAAATCAAGAATTGAATCATGAATCATGAATTGAATCATGAATCATGAAATGAATCATGAATTGAATCATGAATCATGAATTGAATCATGAATCATGAATCATGAATTGAATCATGAATTGAATCATGAATTATAAATCATAAGTTGAATCATGAATTGAATCATGAATTGAATCATGAATCATGAAATGAATAATGAATTGAATCATGAATTTTGAATTGAATCATGAATCATGAATTGAATCATGAATCATGAATTGAATCATGAATCATGAATCATGAAATGAATCATGAAATGAATCATGAATCATGAATTAAATCATGAATCACAAATTGAATCATGCATCATGAATTGAATCATGAATTATAAATCGAATCATGAATCTTGAATCATGAATCATGAATTAAATCATGAATCATGAATCATGAATTGAATCATAAATCATGAATTGAATTATGAATTGAATCATGAATCGAATCATGAATCATGAAATAAATCATGAATTGAATCATAAATCATGAATTGAATCATGAATTGAATCATGAATCATGAATTGAATTATGAATTGAATCAAGAATTGAATCATGCATTGAATCATGAATCATGAATTAAATCATGAATCATGAATTGAATCATGAATCATGAATTGAATCATGAATTATGAATCATAAATTGAATCATGAATTGAATCATGAATTAAATCATGAATCATGAAATGAATCATGAATCATGAATTGACTCATGAATCTTGAATTGAATCATGAATCATGAATCATGAAATGAATCATGCATCATGAATTGAATCATGAATTATAAATCGAATCATGAATCATGAATCATGAATCATGAATTAAATCATGAATCATGAATCATGAATTGAATCATAAATCATGAATTGAATCATGAATTGAATCATGAGTCGAATCAAGAATCATGAAATAAATCATGAATTAAATCAAGATTCATGAACCATGAATTGAATTATGAAATAAATCATGAATCATGAATTGAATCATAAATCATGAATCATGAATCATGAATCATAATTCAAATCATGAATCATGAATCAAGAATTGAATCATGAATCATGAATCGAATCATGAATTTATGAATTGACTCATGAATCATGAATCGAATCATGAATTGAATCATGAATCATGAAATGAATCATGAATCATGAATTGAATCATGTATCATGAATTGAATCATGAATCATGAATCATAAATCAAGAATTGAATCATGAATTGAATCATGAATCATGAAATGAATCATGAATTGAATCATGAATTCAAACATGAATCATGAATCGAATCATGAATCATGAATTGAATTATGAATTGAATCAAGAATTGAATCATGAATTGAAACATAAATCATGAATCGAATCATGATTCATGAATTGAATCATGAATCATGAATTGAATCATGAATCATGGATCATGAATTGAATCATGAATTGAATCATGAATTATAAATCATAAGTTGAATCATGAATTGAATCATGAATTGAATCATGAATCATGAAATGAATCAAGAATCATGAATTGAATCATGAATCATGAATTGAATTATGAATCATGAATCTTGAATTGAATCATGAATCATAAATTGAATCATGAATTGAATCATGAATTGAATCATGAATCATGAAAGAAATCATGAATCATGAATTGAATCATGAATCATGAATTGAATCAGGAATCATGAATAATAAATTGAATCATGAATTGAATGATGAATCATGAATTGAATGATGAATGATGAATCATGAATCAAATCATGAATCATGAATTGAATCATGAATCATGAATTGAATCATGAATCATGAATCATGAATTGAATCATGAATTGAATCATGAATTATGAATCATAAATTGAATCATAAATTGAATCATGAATTAAATCATGAATCATGAAATGAATCATGAATCATGAATTGACTCATGAATCATGAATTGAATCATGAATCATGAATCATGAAATGAATCATGAAATGAATCATGAATCATGAATTAAATCATGAATCACAAATTGAATCATGCATCATGAATTGAATCATGAATTATAAATCGAATCATGAATCTTGAATCATGAATCATGAATTAAATCATGAATCATGAATCATGAATTGAATCATAAATCATGAATTGAATTATGAATTGAATCATGAATCGAATCATGAATCATGAAATAAATCATGAATTGAATCATAAATCATGAATTGAATCATGAATTGAATCATGAATTGAATTATGAATTGAATCAAGAATTGAATCATGCATTGAAACATGAATCATGAATTGAATCATGAATCATGAATTGAATCATGAATCATGAATCTTGAATTGAATCATGAATCATAAATTGAATCATGAATTGAATCATGAATTGAATCATGAATCATGAAAGAAATCATGAATCTTGAATTGAATCATGAATCATGAATTGAATCAGGAATCATGAATCATAAATTGAATCATGAATTGAATCATGAATCATGAATTGAATGATGAATGATGAATCATGAATCAAATCTTGAATCATGAATTGAATCATGAATCATGAATTGAATCATGAATCATGAATCATGAATTGAATCATGAATTGAATCATGAATTATAAATCATAAGTTGAATCATGAATTGAATCATGAATTGAATCATGAATCATGAATCATGAAATGAATAATGAATTGAATCATGAATTTTGAATTGAATCATGAATCATGAATTGAATCATGAATCATGAATTGAATCATGAATTATGAATCATAAATTGAATCATAAATTGAATCATGAATTGAATCATGAATTATGAATCATAAATTGAATCATAAATTGAATCATGAATTAAATCATGAATCATGAAATGAATCATGAATCATGAATTGAATCATGAATCATGAAATGAATCATGAAATGAATCATGAATCATGAATTAAATCATGAATCACAAATTGAATCATGCATCATGAATTGAATCATGAATTATAAATCGAATCATGAATCTTGAATCATGAATCATGAATTAAATCATGAATCATGAATCATGAATTGAATCATAAATCATGAATTGAATTATGAATTGAATCATGAATCGAATCATGAATCATGAAATAAATCATGAATTGAATCATAAATCATGAATTGAATCATGAATTGAATCATGAATCATGAATTGAATTATGAATTGAATCAAGAATTGAATCATGCATTGAATCATGAATCATGAATTGAATCATGAATCATGAATTGAATCATGAATCATGAATCATGAATTGAATCATGAATTGAATCATGAATTATGAAACATAAATTGAATCATGAATTCAATCATGAATTAAATCATGAATCATGAAATGAATCATGAATCATGAATTGACTCATGAATCATGAATTGAATCATGAATCATGAAATGAATCATGAAATGAACCATGAATCATGAATTGAATCATGAATCATGAATCGAATCATGAATTGAATCATGAATCATGAATTGAATTATGAATCATGAATCATGAATTGAATCATAAATCATGAATTGAATCATGAATCATGAATTGAATCATGAGTCATGAATCATGAATTGAATAATGAATCATGAATCAAATCATGAATTGAATCATGAATCATGAATTGAATCATTAATCATGAATTGAATTATGAATCATGAATCATGAATTGAATCATGAATCATGAATTGAATCATGAATAATGATTCATGAATTAAATCATGAATCATGAATTGAATTATGAATCATAAAATGAATCATGAAATGAATCATGAATCATGAATTGAATCATGAATCATAAATTGAATCATGAATCATGAATCATGATTCGAATCATGAATCATGAATTGAATCATGAATTGAATCATGAATCATGAATTGAATCATGAACCATGTAATGAATCATGAATTGAATCATGAATCATGAATTGAATTATGAATTGAATCAAGAATTGAATCATGCATTGAATCACGAATCATGAATTGAATCATGAATCATGAATTGAATCATGAATCATGAATTGAATCTTGAATCATGAATCATTAATTGAATCATGAATTGAATCATGAATTATGAATCATAAATTGAATCATGAATTGAATCATGAATTTAATCATGAATCATGAAATGAATCATGAATCATGAATTGACTCATGAATCATGAATTGAATCATGAATCATGAATCATGAAATGAATCATGAAATGAATCATGCATCATGAATTGAATCATGAATTATAAATCGAATCATGAATCATGAATCATGAATCATGAATTAAATCATGAATCATGAATCATGAATTGAATCATAAATCATGAATTGAATCACGAATTGAATCATGAATCGAATCATGAATCATGAAATAAATCATGAATTAAATCAAGATTCATGAACCATTAATTGAATCATGAAATAAATCATGAATCATGAATTGAATCATAAATCATGAATCATGAATTTAATCATGAATCATAATTCAAATCATGAATCATGAATCAAGAATTGAATCATGAATCATGAATCGAATCATGAATTTATGAATTGACTCATGAATCATTAATTGAATCATGAATTGAATCATGAATCATGAAATGAATCATGAATCATGAATTGAATCATGTATCATGAATTGAATCATGAATCATGAATCATAAATCAAGAATTGAATCATGAATCATGAATTGAATCATGAATCATGAAATGAATCATGAATTGAATCATGAATTCAAACATGAATCATGAATCGAATCATGAATCATGAATTGAATTATGAATTGAATCAAGAATTGAATCATGAATTGAAACATAAATCATGAATCGAATCATGATTCATGAATTGAATCATGAATCATGAATTGAATCATGAATCATGGATCATGAATTGAATCATGATTTGAATCATGAATTATAAATCATAAGTTGAATCATGAATTGAATCATGAATTGAATCATGAATCATGAAATGAATCAAGAATCATGAATTGAATCATGAATCATGAATTGAATCATGAATCATGAATCTTGAATTGAATCATGAATCATAAATTGAATCATGAATTGAATCATGAATCATGAATTGAATTATGAATTGAATCATGAATCGAATCATGAATCATGAAATAAATCATGAATTGAATCATAAATCATGAATTGAATCATGAATTGAATCATGAATCATGAATTGAATTATGAATTGAATCAAGAATTGAATCATGCATTGAATCATGAATCATGAATTAAATCATGAATCATGAATTGAATCATGAATCATGAATCATGAATTGAATCATGAATTATGAATCATAAATTGAATCATGAATTAAATCATGAATCATGAAATGAATCATGAATCATGAATTGACTCATGAATCTTGAATTGAATCATGAATCATGAATCATGAAATGAATCATGCATCATGAATTGAATCATGAATTATAAATCGAATCATGAATCATGAATCATGAATCATGAATTAAATCATGAATCATGAATCATGAATTGAATCATAAATCATGAATTGAATCATGAATTGAATCATGAGTCGAATCATGAATCATGAAATAAATCATGAATTAAATCAAGATTCATGAACCATGAATTGAATTATGAAATAAATCATGAATCATGAATTGAATCATAAATCATGAATCATGAATTTAATCATGAATCATAACTCAAATCATGAATCATGAATCAAGAATTGAATCATGAATCATGAATCGAATCATGAATTTATGAATTGACTCATGAATCATGAATCGAATCATGAATTGAATCATGAATCATGAAATGAATCATGAATCATGAATTGAATCATGTATCATGAATTGAATCATGAATCATGAATCATAAATCAAGAATTGAATCATGAATCATGAATTGAATCATGAATCATGAAATGAATCATGAATTGAATCATGAATTCAAACATGAATCATGAATCGAATCATGAATCATGAATTGAATTATGAATTGAATCAAGAATTGAATCATGAATTGAAACATAAATCATGAATCGAATCATGATTCATGAATTGAATCATGAATCATGAATTGAATCATGAATCATGGATCATGAATTGAATCATGAATTGAAACATAAATCATGAATCGAATCATGATTCATGAATTGAATCATGAATCATGAATTGAATCATGAATCATGGATCATGAATTGAATCATGAATTGAATCATGAATTATAAATCATAAGTTGAATCATGAATTGAATCATGAATTGAATCATGAATCATGAAATGAATCAAGAATCATGAATTGAATCATGAATCATGAATTGAATCATGAATCATGAATCTTGAATTGAATCATGAATCATAAATTGAATCATGAATTGAATCATGAATTGAATCATGAATCATGAAAGAAATCATGAATCATGAATTGAATCATGAATCATGAATTGAATCAGGAATCATGAATCATAAATTGAATCATGAATTGAATCATGAATCATGAATTGAATGATGAATGATGAATCATGAATCAAATCATGAATCATGAATTGAATCATGAATCATGAATTGAATCATGAATCATGAATCATGAATTGAATCATGAATTGAATCATGAATTATAAATCATAAGTTGAATCATAAATTGAATCATGAATTGAATCATGAATCATGAATCATGAAATGAATAATGAATTGAATCATGAATTTTGAATTGAATCATGAATCATGAATTGAATCATGAATCATGAATTGAATCATGAATTATGAATCATAAATTGAATCATAAATTGAATCATGAATCATGAATTGAATCATGAATTATGAATCATAAATTGAATCATAAATTGAATCATGAATTAAATCATGAATCATGAAATGAATCATGAATCATGAATTGACTCATGAATCATCAATTGAATCATGAATCATGAATCATGAAATGAATCATGAATCTTGAATCATGAATCATGAATTAAATCATGAATCACAAATTGAATCATGCATCATGAATTGAATCATGAATTATAAATCGAATCATGAATCTTGAATCATGAATCATGAATTAAATCATGAATCATGAATCATGAATTGAATCATAAATCATGAATTGAATTATGAATTGAATCATGAATCGAATCATGAATCATAAAATATATCATGAATTGAATCATGAATTGAATCATGAATCATGAATTGAATTATGAATTGAATCAAGAATTGAATCATGCATTGAATCATGAATCATGAATTGAATCATGAATCATGAATTGAATCATGAATCATGAATCATGAATTGAATCATGAATTGAATCATGAATTATGAAACATAAATTGAATCATGAATTCAATCATGAAGTAAATCATGAATCATGAAATGAATCATGAATCATGAATTGACTCATGAATCATGAATTGAATCATGAATCATGAAATGAATCATGAAATGAATCATGAATCATGAATTGAATCATGAATCATGAATCGAATCATGAATTGAATCATGAATCATGAATTGAATTATGAATCATGAATCATGAATTGAATCATAAATCATGAATCATGAATTGAATCATGAGTCATGAATCATGAATTGAATCATGAATCATGAATCAAATCATGAATTGAATCATGAATCATGAATTGAATCATTAATCATGAATTGAATTATGAATCATGAATCATGAATTGAATCATGAATCATGAATTGAATCATGAATAATGATTCATGAATTAAATCATGAATCATGAATTGAATTATGAATCATAAAATGAATCATGAAATGAATCATGAATCATGAATTGAATCATGAATCATAAATTGAATCATGAATCATGAATCATGAATCGAATCATGAATCATGAATTGAATCATGAATCATGAATTGAATCATGAACCATGTAATGAATCATGAATTGAATCATGAATCATGAATTGAATTATGAATTAAATCATGAATTGAATCATGAATCATGAATTGAATCATGAACCATGTAATGAATCATGAATTGAATCATGAATCATGAATTGAATTATGAATTGAATCATGAATTGAATCATGAATCATGAATTGAATCATGAACCATGTAATGAATCATGAATTGAATCATGAATCATGAATTGAATTATGAATTGAATCAAGAATTGAATCATGCATTGAATCACGAATTATGAATCATAAATTGAATCATGAATTGAATCATGAATTGAATCATGAATCATGAAATGAATCATGAATCATGAATTGACTCATGAATCATGAATTGAATCATGAATCATGAATCATGAAATGAATCATGAAATGAATCATGCATCATGAATTGAATCATGAATTATAAATCGAATCATGAATCATGAATCATGAATCATGAATTAAATCATGAATCATGAATCATGAATTGAATCATAAATCATGAATTGAATCATGAATTGAATCATGAATCGAATCATGAAATAAATCATGAATTAAATCAAGATTCATGAACCATTAATTGAATCATGAAATAAATCATGAATCATGAATTGAATCATAAATCATGAATCATGAATTTAATCATGAATCATAATTCAAATCATGAATCATGAATCAAGAATTGAATCATGAATCATGAATCGAATCATGAATTTATGAATTGACTCATGAATCATTAATTGAATCATGAATTGAATCATGAATCATGAAATGAATCATGAATCATGAATTGAATCATGTATCATGAATTGAATCATGAATCATGAATCATAAATCAAGAATTGAATCATGAATCATGAATTGAATCATGAATCATGAAATGAATCATGAATTGAATCATGAATTCAAACATGAATCATGAATCGAATCATGAATCATGAATTGAATCATGAATCATGAATTGAATCATGAATCATGGATCATGAATTGAATCATGAATTGAATCATGAATTATAAATCATAAGTTGAATCATGAATTGAATCATGAATTGAATCATGAATCATGAAATGAATCAAGAATCATGAATTGAATCATGAATCATGAATTGAATCATGAATCATGAATCTTGAATTGAATCATGAATCATAAATTGAATCATGAATTGAATCATGAATTGAATCATGAATCATGAAAGGAATCATGAATCATGAATTGAATCATGAATCATGAATTGAATCAGGAATCATGAATCATAAATTGAATCATGAATTGAATCATGAATCATGAATTGAATGATGAATGATGAATCATGAATCAAATCATGAATCATGAATTGAATCATAAATCATGAATTGAATCATGAATCATGAATTGAATCATGAATTAAATCATGAATTATAAATCATAAGTTGAATCATGAATTGAATCATGAATTGAATCATGAATCATGAATCATGAAATGAATCATGAATTGAATCATGAATTTTGAATTGAATCATGAATCATGAATTGAATCATGAATCACAAATTGAATCATGAATCATGAATCAAGAATTGAATCATGAATCATGAATCATAAATTGAATCATGAATTGAATCATGAATTATGAATCATAAATTGAATCATGAAATGAATCATGAAATGAATCATGAATCATGAATTGAATCATGAATCATGAATTGAATCATGAATCATGAATTAAATCATGAATCATAAATCGAATCATGAATCATGAATTGAATCATGAATCATGAATCATGAATCGAATCATGAATCATGAATTGAATCATGATTTATGAAATGAATCATGAATTGAATCATGAATTCAAACATGAATCATGAATCGAATCATGAATCATGAATTGAATTATGAATTGAATCAAGAATTGAATCATGAATTGAAACATAAATCATGAATCGAATCATGATTCATGAATTGAATCATGAATCATGAATTGAATCATGAATCATGGATCATGAATTGAATCATGAATTGAATCATGAATTATAAATCATAAGTTGAATCATGAATTGAATCATGAATTGAATCATGAATCATGAAATGAATCAAGAATCATGAATTTAATCATGAATCATGAATTGAATCATGAATCATGAATCTTGAATTGAATCATGAATCATAAATTGAATCATGAATTGAATCATGAATTGAATCATGAATCATGAAAGGAATCATGAATCATGAATTGAATCATGAATCATGAATTGAATCAGGAATCATGAATCATAAATTGAATCATGAATTGAATCATGAATCATGAATTGAATGATGAATGATGAATCATGAATCAAATCATGAATCATGAATTGAATCATAAATCATGAATTGAATCATGAATCATGAATTGAATCATGAATTAAATCATGAATTATAAATCATAAGTTGAATCATGAATTGAATCATGAATTGAATCATGAATCATGAATCATGAAATGAATCATGAATTGAATCATGAATTTTGAATTGAATCATGAATCATGAATTGAATCATGAATCATGAATTGAATCATGAATCATGAATCAAGAATTGAATCATGAATCATGAATCATAAATTGAATCATGAATTGAATCATGAATTATGAATCATAAATTGAATCATGAAATGAATCATGAAATGAATCATGAATCATGAATTGAATCATGAATCATGAATTGAATCATGAATCATGAATTAAATCATGAATCATAAATCGAATCATGAATCATGAATTGAATCATGAATCATGAATCATGAATCGAATCATGAATCATGAATTGAATCATGAATCATGAAATGAATCATGAATTGAATCATGAATTCAAACATGAATCATGAATCGAATCATGAATCATGAATTGAATTATGAATTGAATCAAGAATTGAATCATGAATTGAAACATAAATCATGAATCGAATCATGATTCATGAATTGAATCATGAGTCATGAATCATGAATTGAATCATGAATCATGAATCGAATCATGAATTGAATCATGAATCATGAATTAAATCATGAATCATGAATCATTGAATTGAATCATTAATCATGAATTGAATCATGAATCATAAATCATAAATTAAATCATGAATCATGAAATGAATCATGAATTGAATCATGAATCATGAATCATGAATCGAATCATGAATCATGAATTGAATCATGAATCATGAATTGAATCATGAATTATGAATCATGAAATGAATCAAGAATCATGAATTGAATCATGAATCATGAATTGAATCAGGAATCATGAATCATGAAATGAATCATGAATTGAATCATGAATCTTGAATTGAATCATGAATCATGAAATGAATCATGAAATGAATCATGAATCATGAATTGAATCATGAATTGATTCATAATTCATAAATCATGAATCATGAATTGAATCATGAATCATGAATCATGAATTGAATCATGAATCATTAATTGAATCATGAATCATGAATCATGAATTAAATCATGAATCATGAATCATAAATTGAATCATGAATTGAATCATGAATTATGAATCATAAATTGAATCATGAATTGAATAATGAATTGAATCATGAATCATGAAATGAATCATGAATCATGAATTGAATCATGAATCATGAATCATGAATCGAATCATGAATCATGAATCACGAATCATGAATTGAATCATGAATCATGAATGGAATCATGAATCATGAATCGAATCATGAATCATGAATCGAATCATGATTTATGAATTGAATCATGAATCATGAATCACGAATCATGAATTGAATCATGAATCATGAATGGAATCATGAATCATGAATCGAATCATGAATCATGAATCGAATCATGATTTATGAATTGAATCATGAATCATGAATCACGAATCATGAATTGAATCATGAATCATGAATGGAATCATGAATCATGAATCGAATCATGAATCATAAATCATGAATTGAATCATGAAATGAATCATGAATCACGAAAGAAATCATGAATCATGAATTGAATCATGAATCATGAATTGAATCAGGAATCATGAATCATAAATTGAATCATGAATTGAATCATGAATCATGAATTGAATGATGAATGATGAATCATGAATCAAATCATGAATCATGAATTGAATCATGAATCATGAATTGAATCATGAATCATGAATTGAATCATGAATTGAATCATGAATTATAAATCATAAGTTGAATCATGAATTGAATCATGAATTGAATCATGAATCATGAATCATGAAATGAATAATGAATTGAATCATGAATTTTGAATTGAATCATGAATCATGAATTGAATCATGAATCATGAATTGAATCATGAATTATGAATCATAAATTGAATCATAAATTGAATCATGAATCATGAATTGAATCATGAATTATGAATCATAAATTGAATCATGAATTAAATCATGAATCATGAAATGAATCATGAATCATGAATTGACTCATGAATCATGAATTGAATCATGAATCATGAATCATGAAATGAATCATGAAATGAATCATGAATCATGAATTAAATCATGAATCACAAATTGAATCATGCATCATGAATTGAATCATGAATTATAAATCGAATCATGAATCTTGAATCATGAATCATGAATTAAATCATGAATCATGAATTGAATCATAAATCATGAATTGAATTATGAATTGAATCATGAATCGAATCATGAATCATGAAATAAATCATGAATTGAATCATAAATCATGAATTGAATCATGAATTGAATCATGAATCATGAATTGAATTATGAATTGAATCAAGAATTGAATCATGCATTGAATAATGAATCATGAATTGAATCATGAATCATGAATTGAATCATGAATCATGAATCATGAATTGAATTATGAATTGAATCATGAATTATGAAACATAAATTGAATCATGAATTCAATCATGAATTAAATCATGAATCATGAAATGAATCATGAATCATGAATTGACTCATGAATCATGAATTGAATCATGAATCATGAAATGAATCATGAATCATGAATTGAATCATGAATCATGAATCGAATCATGAATTGAATCATGAATCATGAATTGAATTATGAATCATGAATCATGAATTGAATCATAAATCATGAATTGAATCATGAATCATGAATTGAATCATGAGTCATGAATCATGAATTGAATCATGAATCATGAATCAAATCATGAATTGAATCATGAATCATGAATTGAATCATTAATCATGAATTGAATTATGAATCATGAATCATGAATTGAATCATGAATAATGATTCATGAATTAAATCATGAATCATGAATTGAATTATGAATCATAAAATGAATCATGAAATGAATCATGAATCATGAATTGAATCATGAACCATGTAATGAATCATGAATTGAATCATGAATCATAAATTGAATCATGAATCATGAATCATGAATCGAATCATGAATCATGAATTGAATCATGAATTGAATCATGAATCATGAATTGAATCATGAACCATGTAATGAATCATGAATTGAATAATGAATCATGAATTGAATTATGAATTGAATCAAGAATTGAATCATGCATTGAATCACGAATCATGAATTGAATCATGAATCATGAATTGAATCATGAATCATGAATTGAATCTTGAATCATGAATCATTAATTGAATCATGAATTGAATCATGAATTATGAATCATAAATTGAATCATGAATTGAATCATGAATTTAATCATGAATCATGAAATGAATCATGAATCATGAAATGAATCATGAATCATGAATTGACTCATGAATCATGAATTGAATCATGAATCATGAATCATGAAATGAATCATGAAATGAATCATGCATCATGAATTGAATCATGAATTATAAATCGAATCATGAATCATGAATCATGAATCATGAATTAAATCATGAATCATGAATCATGAATTGAATCATAAATCATGAATTGAATCATAAATCATGAATCATGAATTTAATCATGAATCATAATTCAAATCATGAATCATGAATCAAGAATTAAATCATGAATCATGAATCGAATCATGAATTTATGAATTGACTCATGAATCATTAATTGAATCATGAATTGAATCATGAATCATGAAATGAATCATGAATCATGAATTGAATCATGTATCATGAATTGAATCATGAATCATGAATCATAAATCAAGAATTGAATAATGAATCATGAATTGAATCATGAATCATGAAATGAATCATGAATTGAATCATGAATTCAAACATGAATCATAATTCGAATCATGAATCATGAATTGAATTATGAATTGAATCAAGAATTGAATCATGAATTGAAACATAAATCATGAATCGAATCATGATTCATGAATTGAATCATGAATCATGAATTGAATCATGAATCATGGATCATGAATTGAATCATGAATTGAATCATGAATTATAAATCATAAGTTGAATCATGAATTGAATCATGAATTGAATCATGAATCATGAAATGAATCAAGAATCATGAATTGAATCATGAATCATGAATTGAATCATGAATCATGAATCTTGAATTGAATCATGAATCATAAATTGAATCATGAATTGAATCATGAATTGAATCATGAATCATGAAAGGAATCATGAATCATGAATTGAATCATGAATCATGAATTGAATCAGGAATCATGAATCATAAATTGAATCATGAATTGAATCATGAATCATGAATTGAATGATGAATGATGAATCATGAATCAAATCATGAATCATGAATTGAATCATGAATCATAAATTGAATCATGAATCATGAATTGAATCATGAATTAAATCACGAATTATAAATCATAAGTTGAATCATGAATTGAATCATGAATTGAATCATGAATCATGAATCATGAAATGAATCATGAATTGAATCATGAATTTTGAATTGAATCATGAATCATGAATTGAATCATGAATCATGAATTGAATCATGAATCATGAATCAAGAATTGAATCATGAATCATGAATCAAGAATTGAATCATGAATCATGAATCATAAATTGAATCATGAATTGAATCATGAATTATGAATCATAAATTGAATCATGAAATGAATCATGAAATGAATCATGAATCATGAATTGAATCATGAATCATGAATTGAATCATGAATCATGAATTAAATCATGAATCATAAATCGAATCATGAATCATGAATTGAATCATAAATCATGAATCATGAATCGAATCATGAATCATGAATCATGAAATGAATCATGAATTGAATCATGAATTCAAACATAAATCATGAATCGAATCATGAATCATGAATTGAATTATGAATTGAATCAAGAATTGAATCATGAATTGAAACATAAAGCATGAATCGAATCATGATTCATGAATTGAATCATGAGTCATGAATCATGAATTGAATCATGAATCATGAATCGAATCATGAATTGAATCATGAATCATGAATTAAATCATGAATCATGAATCATTGAATTGAATCATTAATCATGAATTGAATCATGAATCATAAATCATAAATTAAATCATGAATCATGAAATGAATCATGAATTGAATCATGAATCATGAATCATGAATCGAATCATGAATCATGAATTGAATCATGAATCATGAATTGAATCAGGAATCATGAATCATGAAATGAATCATGAATTGAATCATGAATCTTGAATTGAATCATGAATCATGAAATGAATCATGAAATGAATCATGAATCATGAATTGAATCATGAATTGATTCATAATTCATAAATCATGAATCATGAATTGAATCATGAATCATGAATTGAATCACGAATCATGAATTGAATCATGAATCATGAATTGAATCATGAATCATGAATTAAATCATGAATCATGAATCATAAATTGAATCATGAATTGAATCATGAATTATTGAATCATAAATTGAATCATGAATTGAATCATGAATTGAATCATGAATCATGAAATGAATCATGAATCATGAATTGAATCATGAATCATGAATCATGAATCGAATCATGAATCATGAATCACGAATCATGAATTGAATCATGAATCATGAATGGAATCATGAATCATGAATCGAATCATGAATCATGAATCGAATCATGATTTATGAATTGAATCATGAATCATGAATCACGAATCATGAATTGAATCATGAATCATGAATGGAATCATGAATCATGAATCGAATCATGAATCATAAATCATGAATTGAATCATGAAATGAATCATGAAATGAATCATGACTCATGAATTGAATCATGAATCATGAATCGAATTATGAATCATGAAATAAATCATGAATTGAATCAAGATTCATGATTCATGAATTGAATCATGAATCATGAATTGAATCATGAATCATGAATTGAATCATGAATCATGAATCACGAATCATGTATTGAATCATGAATCATGAATTGAATCATGAATCATGAATCGAATCATGAATCATGAATCATGAATTAAATCATGAATCATGAACCATAAATTGAATCATGAATTGAATCATGAATTATGAATCATAAATTGAATCATGAATTGAATCATGAATCATGAAATGAATCATGAATCATGTATTGAATCATGAATCATGAATTGAATCAGGAATCATGAATCATGAAATGAATCATGAAATGAATCATGAAATGAATCATGAATCATGAATTGAATCATGAATCACGAATTGAATCATGCATCATGAATTGAATCATGAATTATAAATCAAATCATGAATCATGAATCATGAATCAGGAATTAAATCATGAATCATGAATTGAATCATAAATCATGAATTGAATCATGAATTGAATCATGAATCGAATCATGAATTATGAAATAAATCATGAATTGAATCATGAATTTAATCATGAATCATGAATCATGAATCGAATCATGAATCATGAATCGAATCATGAATCATGAAATAAATCATGAATTGAATAAAGATTCATGAACCATGAATTGAATCATGAAATAAATCATGAATCATGAATTGAATCATAAATCATGAATCATGAATTTAATCATCAATCATAATTCGAATCATGAATCATGAATCATGAATTGAATCATGAATCATGAATCGAATCATGAATCATGAAATGAATCATAAATCATGAATCGAATCATGAATTGAATCATGAATCATGAAATGAATCATGAATCATGAATTGAATCATGAATCATGAATTGAATCAGGAATCACGAATTGAATCATGCATCACGAATTGAATCATAATTCATAAATCGAATCATGAATCATGAAATGAATCATGAAATGAATCATGAATCATGAATTGAATCATGAATCACGAATTGAATCATGCATCATGAATTGAATCATGAATCATAAGTCGAATCATGAATCATGAAATGAATCATGAAATGAATCATGAATCATGAATTGAATCATAAATCCTGAATTGAATCATGAATTGAATTTTGAATCATGAATCATGAATCGAATCATGAATCATGAAATAAATAAGGAATTGAATCATGAATTGAATCATGAATCATGAATCAAATTATGAATCATGAAAAAAATCATGAACTGAATCAAGATTCATGAACCATGAATTGAATCATGAAATAAATCATGAATCATGAATTGAATCATAAATCATGAATCATGAATTTAATCATGAATCATGAATCGAATCATGAATTAAAAATTGAATCATGAATCAAATCATGAATCATGAATTGAATCATAAATCATGAATCGAATCATGAATTGAATCATGAATCATGAATCATGAATCATTAATTGAATCATAAATTATGAATCATGAATTTAATCATGAATCATATATCGAATCATGAATCATGAATCATGAATCGAATCATGAATTGAATCATGAATCATGAATTGAATTATGAATTGAATCAAGAATTAAATCATGCATTGAATCATGAATCATGAATTGAATTATGAATTGAATCAAGAATTAAATCATGCATTGAATCATGAATCATGAATTGAATCATGAATCATGAATTGAATCATGAATCCTGAATCATGAATTAAATCATGAATTGAATCATGAATTATGAATCATAAATTGAATCATGAATTGAATCATGAATTAAATCATGAATCATGAAATGAATCATGAATTATGAAATGAATCATGAATCATGAATTGACTCATGAATCGTGAATTGAATCATGAATAGTGAATCATGAAATGAATCATGAAATGAATCATGAATCATGAATTAAATCATGAATCATGAATCATGAATTGAATCATAAATCATGAATTGAATTATGAATTGAATCATGAATCATGAATCGAATCATGAATCATGAAATAAATCATGAATTGAATCATAAATCATGAATTGAATCATGAATTGAATCATGAATCATGATTTGAATTATGAATTGAATATAGAATTGAATCATGCATTGAATCATGAATCATGAATTGAATCATGAATCATGAATCATGAATTGAATCATGAATTATGAATCATAAATTCAATCATGAATTCAATCATGAATTAAATCATGAATCATGAAATGAATCATGAATCATGAATTGACTCATGAATCATGAATTGAATCATGAATCATGAAATGAATCATATGAATCATGAATCATGAATTAAATCATGAATCACAAATTGAATCATGCATCATAAATTGAATCATGAATTATAAATCATGAATCATGAATTGAATCATAAATCATGAATCATGAATTTAATCATGAATCATGATTCAAATCATGAATCATGAATCAAGAATTGAATCATGAATCATGAATCGAATCATGAATTGAATCATGAATCATGAAATGAATCATGAATCATGAATTGAATCATGTATCATGAATTGAATCATGAATCATGAATCATAAATCAAGAATTGAATCATGAATCATGAATTGAATCATGAATCATGAAATGAATTATGAATTGAATCAAGAATTGAATCATGAATTGAAACATAAATCATGAATCGAATCATGATTCATGAATTGAATCATGAATCATGAATTGAATCATGAGTCATGAATCATGAATTGAATCATGAATTGAATCATGAATTATAAATCATAAGTTGAATCATGAATTGAATCATGAATTGAATCATGAATTATAAATCATAAGTTGAATCATGAATTGAATCATGAATCATGAATCTTGAATTGAATCATGAATCATAAATTGAATCATGAATTGAATCATGAATTGAATCATGAATCATGAAAGGAATCATGAATCATGAATTGAATCATGAATCATGAATTAAATCATGAATCATAAATCAAGAATTGAATCATGAATCATGAATCGAATCATGAATCATGAAATAAATCATGAATTGAATCATGAATTGAATCGTGAATCATGAATCATGAATCGAATCATGAATTATGAAATAAATCATGAATTGAATTAAGATTCATGAACCATGAATTGAATCATGAAACAAATCATGAATCATGAATTGAATCATAAATCATGAATCATGAATTTAATCCTGAATCATAATTCGAATCATGAATCATGAATCATGAATTGAATCATGAATCATGAATCGAATCATGAATCATGAAATGAATCATAAATCATGAATCGAATCATGAATTGAATCATGAATCATGAAATGAATCATGAATCATGAATTGAATCATGAATCATGAATTGAATCAGGAATCACAAATTGAATCATGCATCATGAATTGAATCATGAATCATAAATCGAATCATGAATCATGAAATGAATCATGAAATGAATCATGAATCATGAATTGAATCATGAATCACGAATTGAATCATGCAACATGAATTGAATCATGAATCATAAATCGAATCATGAATCATGAAATGAATCATGAAATGAATCATGAATCATGAATTGAATCATAAATCCTGAATTGAATCATGAATTGAATTTTGAATCATGAATCATGAATCGAATCATGAATCATGAAATAAATAATGAATTGAATCATGAATTGAATCATGAATCATGAATCATGAATCATGAATCGAATCATGAATCATGAAATAAATCATGAATTGAATCAAGATTCATGAACCATGAATTGAATCATGAAATAAATCATGAATCATGAATTGAATCATAAATCATGAATCATAAATTTAATCATGAATCATGAATCGAATCATGAATTAAAAATTGAATCATGAATCAAATCATGAATCATGAATTGAATCATGAATCATGAATCGAATTATGAATTGAATCATGAATCATGAATCATGAATTGAATCATAAATTATGAATCATGAATTTAATCATGAATCATATATCGAATCATGAATCATGAATCATGAATTGAATCATGAATTGAATCATGAATCATGAATTGAATTATGAATTGAATTAAGAATTGAATCATTCATTGAATCATGAATCATGAATTGAATCATGAATCATGAATTGAATCATGAATCATGAATCATGAATTGAATCATGAATTGAATCATGAATTATGAATCATAAAATGAATCATGAATTGAATCATGCATTAAATCATGAATCATGAAATGAATTATGAATCATGAAATGAATCATGAATCATGAATTGACTCATGAATCGTGAATTGAATTATGAATCATGAAATGAATCATGAAATGAATCATGAATCATGAATTAAATCATGAATCATGAATTGAATCATGAATCGAATTATGAATTGAATCATGAATCATGAATCATGAATTGAATCATAAATTATGAATCATGAATTTAATCATGAATCATATATCGAATCATGAATCATGAATTGAATCATGAATTGAATCATGAATCATGAATTGAATTATGAATTGAATTAAGAATTGAATCATTCATTGAATCATGAATCATGAATTGAATCATGAATCATGAATTGAATCATGAATCATGAATCATGAATTGAATCATGAATTGAATCATGAATTATGAATCATAAAATGAATCATGAATTGAATCATGAATTAAATCATGAATCATGAAATGAATTATGAATCATGAAATGAATCATGAATCATGAATTGACTCATGAATCGTGAATTGAATTATGAATCATGAAATGAATCATGAAATGAATCATGAATCATAAATTAAATCATGAATCACAAATTGAATCATGCATCATGAATTGAATCATGAATTATAAATCGAATCATGAATCATGAATTAAATCATAAATCATGAATTGAATCATGAATTGAATCATGAATCATGAATTGAATTATGAATTGAATCAAGAATTGAATCATGCATTGAATCATGAATCATGAATTGAATCATGAATCATGAATTGAATCATGAATCATGAATCATGAATTGAATCATGAATTGAATCATGAATTATGAATCATAAATTCAATCATGAATTCAATCATGAATTAATTCATGAATCATGAAATGAATCATGAATCATGAATTGACTCATGAATCATGAATTGAATCATGAATCATGAATCATGAAATGAATCATGAAATGAATCATGAATCATGAATTAAATCATGAATCACAAATTGAATCATGCATCATGAATTGAATCATGAATTATAAATCATGAATCATGAATTGAATCATAAATCATGAATCAAGAATTGAATCATGAATCATGAATCGAATCATGAATTTATGAATTAACTCATGAATCATGAATCGAAACATGAATTGAATCATGAATCATGAAATGAATCATGAATCATGAATTGAATCATGTATCATGAATTGAATCATGAATCATGAATCATAAATCAAGAATTGAATCATGAATCATGAATTGAATCATGAATCATGAAATGAATTATGAATTGAATCAAGAATTGAATCATGAATTGAAACATAAATCATGAATCGAATCATGATTCATGAATTGAATCATGAATCATGAATTGAATCATGAATCATGAATCATGAATTGAATCATGAATTGAATCATGAATTATAAATCATAAGTTGAAATATTGAATTGAATCATGAATTGAATCATGAATCATGAATTGAATCATGAATCATGAATCTTGAATTGAATCATGAATCATGAATTGAATCATGAATCATGAAAGGAATCATGAATCATGAATTGAATCATGAATCATGAATTGAATCAGGAATCATAAATCATAAATTGAATCATGAATTGAATAATGAATCATTAATTGAATGATAAATGATGAATCATGAATCAAATCATGAATCATGAATTGAATCATGAATCATGAATTGAATCATGAATCATGAATTGAATCATGAATTGAATCATGAATTATAAATCATAAGTTGAATCATGAATTGAATCATGAATTGAATCATGAATCATGAATCATGAAATGAATCATGAATTGAATCATGAATTTTGAATTGTATCATGAATCATGAATTGAATCATGAATCATGAATTGAATCTTGAATCATAAATCGAATCATGAATAATGAATTGAATCATGAATCATGAATCATGAATCGAAATTGAATCATGAATTGAATCATGAATCATGAATCATGAATTGAATCATGAATCATGAAATGAATCATGAATTGAATCATGAATTCAAACATGAATCATGAATCGAATCATGAATCATGAATTGAATTATGAATTGAATCAAGAATTGAATCATGAATTGAAACATAAATCATGAATCGAATCATGTTTCATGAATTGAATCATGAATCATGAATTGAATCATGAATCATGAATCATGAATTGAATCATGAATTATAAATCATAAGTTGAATCATGAATTGAATCATGAATTGAATCATGAATCATGAAATGAATCATGAATCATGAATTGAATCATGAATCATGAATTGAATCATGAACCATGAATCTTGAATTGAAACATGAATCATAAATTGAATCATGAATTGAATCATGAATTGAATCATGAATCATGAAATGAATCATGAATCATGAATTGAATCATGAATCATGAATTGAATCATGAATCATGAATCATAAATTGAATCTTGAATTGAATCATGAATCATGAATTGAATGATGAATGATGAATTATGAATCGAATCATGAATCATGAATTGAATCATGAATTATGAATCATGAATTGAATCATGAATTGAATCATGAATTATAAATCATAAGTTGAATCATGAAATGAATCATGAATTGAATCATGAATTTTGAATTCAATCATGAATCATGAAATGAATCATGAAATGAATCATGAATCATGAATTGAATCATGAATCATGAATTGAATCATGAATCATAAATCGAATCATGAATCATGAATTGAATCATGAATCATGAAACGAATCATGAATCATGAATTGAATCATGAATCACGAATCACGAATCATGAATTGAATCATGAATCATGAATTGAATCATGAATCATGAATCGAATCATGAATCATGAATCATGAATTGAATCATGAATCATGAATCATAAATTGAATCATGAATTGAATCATGAATTATGAATCATAAATTGAATCATTAATTGAATCATGAATTGAATCATGAATCATGAAATGAATCATGAATCATGTATTGTATCATGAATCATGAATTGAATCATGAATCACGAATTGAATCATGCATCATGAATTGAATCATGAATTATAAATCGAATCATGAATCATGAATCATGAATTAGGAATTAAATCATGAATCATGAATCATGAATTGAATCATAAATCATGAATTGAATCATGAATTGAATCATGAATCGAATCATGAATTATGAAATAAATCATGAATTGAATCATGAATCATGAATCATGAATCGAATCATGAATCATGAAATAAATCATGAATTGAATAAAGATTCATGAACCATGAATTGAATCATAAATCATGAATCATGAATTGAATCATGAATCATAATTCGAATCATTAATCATGATTCAAGAATTGAATCATGAATCATGTATTGAATCATGAATCATGAATCGAATCATGAATCATGAATCATGAATTAAATCATTAATCATAAATCAAGAATTGAATCATGAATCATGAATCGAATCATGAATCATGAAATAAATCATGAATTTAATCATGAATTGAATCATCAATTATGAATCATGAATCGAATCATGAATCATGAAATAAATCATGAATTGAATCAAGATTCATGAACCATGAATTGAATCATGAAATAAATCATGAATCATAAATTGAATCATAAATCATGAATCATGAATTTAATCATGAATCATAATTCGAATCATGAATCATGAATTGAATCATGAATCATGAATCGAATCATGAATCATGAATTGAATCATAAATCATGAATCGAATCATGAATTGAATCATGAATCATAAAATAAATCATGAATCATGAATTGAATCATGAATCATGAATTGAATCAGGAATCACGAATTGAATCATGCATCATGAATTGAATCATGAATCATAAATCGAATCATGAATCATGAAATGAATCATGAATCATGAATTGAATCATGAATCATGAATTGAATCATGAATCATAAATCGAATCATGAATCATGAATTGAATCATGAATCATGAATCATGAATCGAATCATGAATCATGAATTGAATCATGAATCACGAATCACGAATCATGAATTGAATCATGAATCATGAATTGAATCATGAATCATGAATAGAATCATGAATCATGAATCATGAATTGAATCATGAATCATATATCATAAATTGAATCATGAATTGAATCATGAATTATGAATCATAAATTGAATCATTAATTGAATCATGAATTGAATCATGAATCATGAAATGAATCATGAATCATGTATTGTATCATGAATTATGAATTGAATCATGAATCACGAATTGAATCATGCATCATGAATTGAATCATGAATTATAAATCGAATCATGAATCATGAATCATGAATTAGGAATTAAATCATGAATCATGAATCATGAATTGAATCATAAATCATGAATTGAATCATGAATTGAATCATGAATCGAATCATGAATTATGAAATAAATCATGAATTGAATCATGAATCGAATCATGAATTATGAAATAAATCATGAATTGAATCATGAATCATGAATCATGAATCGAATCATGAATCATGAAATAAATCATGAATTGAATAAAGATTCATGAACCATAAATTGAATCATAAATCATGAATCATGAATTGAATCATGAATCATAATTCGAATCATTAATCATGATTCAAGAATTGAATCATGAATCATGTATTGAATCATGAATCATGAATCGAATCATGAATCATGAATCATGAATTAAATCATTAATCATAAATCAAGAATTGAATCATGAATCATGAATCGAATCATGAATCATGAAATAAATCATGAATTTAATCATGAATTGAATCATCAATCATGAATCATGAATCGAATCATGAATCATGAAATAAATCATGAATTGAATCAAGATTCATGAACCATGAATTGAATCATGAAATAAATCATGAATCATAAATTGAATCATAAATCATGAATCATGAATTTAATCATGAATCATAATTCGAATCATAAATCATGAATTGAATCATGAATCATGAATCGAATCATGAATCATGAATTGAATCATAAATCATGAATCGAATCATGAATTGAATCATGAATCATAAAATAAATCATGAATCATGAATTGAATCATGAATCATGAATTGAATCAGGAATCACGAATTGAATCATGCATCATGAATTGAATCATGAATCATAAATCGAATCATGAATCATGAAATGAATCATGAAATGAATCATGAATCATGAATTGAATCATGAATCACGAATTGAATCATGCATCATGAATTGAATCATGAATCATAAATCGAATCATGAATCATGAAATGAATCATGAATCATGAATTGAATCATAAATCCTGAATTGAATCATGAATTGAATTTTGAATCATGAATCATGAATCGAATCATGAATCATGAAATAAATAATGAATTGAATCATGAATTGAATCATGAATCATGAATCATGAATCGAATCATGAATCATGAAATAAATCATGAATTGAATCAAGATTCATGAACCATGAATTGAATCATGAAATAAATCATGAATCATGAATTGAATCATAAATCATGAATCAAAAATTGAATCATGAATCATGAATCAAATCATGAATCATAAATTGAATCATGAATCATGAATCGAATCATGAATTGAATCATGAATCATGAATTGAATCATAAATTATGAATCATGAATTTAATCATGAATCATATATCGAATCATGAATCATGAATCATGAATCGAATCATGAATTGAATCATGAATCATGAATTGAATTATGAATTGAATCAAGAATTGAATCATGCATTGAATCATTAATCATGAATTGAATCATGAATCATGAATTGAATCATGAATCATGAATCATGAATTGAATCATGAATTGAATCATGAATTATGAATCATAAATTGAATCCTGAATTAAATCATGAATTAAATCATGAATCATGAAATGAATCATGAATCATGAATTGACTCATGAATCGTGAATTGAATCATGAATCATGAATCATGAAATGAATCATGAATCATGAATTAAATCATGAATCACAAATTGAGTCATGCATCATGAATTGAATTATGAATTATAAATCGAATCATGAATCATGAATCATGAATCATGAATTAAATCATGAATCATGAATCATGAATTTGAATCATAAATCATGAATTGAATCATGAATTGAATCATGAATCATGAATCGAATCATGAATCATGAAATAAATCATGAATTGAATCATAAATCATGAATTGAATCATGAATTGAATCATGAATCATGAATTGAATTATGAATTGAATCAAGAATTGAATCATGCATTGAATCATGAATCATGAATTGAATCATGAATCATGCATTGAATCATGAATCATGAATTGACTCATGAATCATGAATTGAATCATGAATCATGAATCATGAAATGATCATGAAATGAATCATGAAACAGAAGAATTGAATCATGAATCATGAATTGAATCATGAATCATGAATTAAATCATGAATCATAAATCAAGAATTGAATCATGAATCATGAATCATGAATCGAATCATGAATCATGAAATAAATCATGAATTGAATTAAGATTCATGAACCATGAATTGAATCATGAAATAAATCATGAATCATGAATTGAATCATAAATCATGAATCATGAATTGAATCATGAATCATAATTCGAATCATGAATCATGAATTGAATCATGAATCATGAATCGAATCATGAATCATGAATTGAATCATAAATCATGAATCGAATCATGAATTGAATCATGAATCATAAAATGAATCATGAATCATGAATTGAATCATGAATCATGAATTGAATCAGGAATCACGAATTGAATCATGCATCATGAATTGAATCATGAATCATAAATTGAATCATGAATCATGAAATGAATCATGAATCATGAATTAAATCATGAATCACGAATTGAATCATGCATCATGAATTGAATCATGAATCATAAATCGAATCATGAATCATGAAATGAATCATGAATCATGAATTGAATCATAAATCCTGTATTGAATCATGAATTGAATTTTGAACCCATGAATCATGAATCGAATCATGAATCATGAAATAAATAATGAATTGAATCATGAATTGAATCATGAATCATGAATCGAATCATGAATCATGAAATAAATCATGAATTGAATCAAGATTCATGAACCATGAATTGAATCATGAAATAAATCATGAATCATGAATTGAATCATAAATCATGAATCAAAAATTGAATCATGAATCATGAATCAAATCATGAATCATGAATTGAATCATGAATCATGAATCAAATCATGAATTGAATCATGAATCATGAATCATGAATTGAATCATAAATTATGAATCATGAATTTAATCATGAATCATATATCGAATCATGAATCATGAATCATGAATCGAATCATGAATTGAATCATGAATCATGAATTGAATTATGAATTGAATCAAGAATTGAATCATGCATTGAATCATGAATCATGAATTGAATCATGAATCATGAATTGAATCATGAATCATGAATTGAATCATGAATTGAATCATGAATTATGAATCATAAATTGAATCCTGAATTGAATCATGAATTAAATCATGAATCATGAAATGAATCATGAATTGACTCATGAATCGTGAATTGAATCATGAATCATGAATCATGAAATGAATCATGAATCATGAATTAAATCATGATTTACAAATTGAATCATGCATCATGAATTGAATCATGAATTATAAATCGAATCATGAATCATGAATCATGAATCATGAATTAAATCATGAATCATGAATCATGAATTGAATCATAAATCATGAATTGAATCATGAATTGAATCATGAATCATGAATCGAATCATGAATCATGAAATAAATCATGAATTGAATCATAAATCATGAATTGAATCATGAATTGAATCAGGAATCATGAATTGAATTATGAATTGAATCAAGAATTGAATCATGCATTGAATCATGAATCATGAATTTAATCATGAATCAAGCATTGAATCATGAAATGAATTGACTCATGAATCATGAATTGAATCTTGAATCATGAATCATGAAATGAATCATGAAATGAATCATGAATCATGAATTAAATAATGAATCACAATTTGAATCATGCATCATGAATTGAATCATGAATTATAAATCGAATCATGAATCATGAATCATGAATCATGAATTAAATCATTAATCATGAATCATGAATTGAATCATGAATCATGAAATAAATCATAAATTGAATCAAGATTCATGAACCATAAATGTAATCATGAATCATGAATCGAATCATGAATCAAGAATTGAATCATGAATCATGAATCGAATCACAAATCATGAATTGAATCATGAATCATGAATCATGAATTGAATCAGAAAACATGAATCATGAATTTAATCATGAATCATGAATCGAATCATGAATCATGAATTGAATCATAAATCAAGAATCATGAATCGAATCATGAATCATGAAATAAATCATAAATTGAATCAAGATTCATGAACCATAAATGTAATCATGAATCATGAATCGAATCATGAATCAAGAATTGAATCATGAATCATGAATCGAATCATGAATCATGAATTGAATAATGAATCATGAATCATGAATTGAATCATAAAACATGAATCATGAATTTAATCATGAATCATGTATCGAATTATGAATCATGAATCGAATCATGAATTTAATCATAAATCATGAACCATGAATCATGAATTGAATCATAAATCATGAATCATGAATTGAATCATGAATCATGAATCATGAATTGAATCATGAATAATGAATTGAATCATGAATCATGAATCATGAATTGAATCATGAATCATGAATCGAATCATGAATTTAATCATAAATCATGAACCATGAATCATGAATTGAATCATAAATCATGAATCATGAATTGAATCATGAATCATAATTCATGAATTGAATCATGAAAAATGAATTGAATCATGAATCATGAATCATGAATTGATTCATGAATCATGAATCGAATCATGAATTATAAATCATAAGTTGAATCATGAATTGAATCATGAATTGAATCATGAATCATGAAATGAATCATGAATCAGGAATTGAATCATGAATCATGAATTGAATCATGAACCATGAATCTTGAATTGAATCATGAATCATAAATTGAATCATGAATTGAAACATAAATCATGAATCGAATCATGATTCATGAATTGAATCATGAATCATGAATTGAATCATGAATTATAAATCATAAGTTGAATCTTGAATTGAATCATGAATTGAATCATGAATCATGAAATGAATCATGAATCATGAATTGAATCATGAATCATGAATTGAATCATGAATCATGAATCATGAATTGAATTATGAATTGAATCAAGAATTGAATCATGAATTGAAACATAAATCATGAATCATGAATCATGAATTGAATCATGAATTATAAATCATAAGTTGAATCATGAATTGAATCATGAATTGAATCATGAATCATGAAATGAATCATGAATCATGAATTGAATCATGAATCATGAATTGAATCATGAACCATGAATCTTGAATTGAATCATGAATCATAAATTGAATCATGAATTGAATAATGAATTGAATTATGAATCATGAATCACGAATCATGAATTGAATCATGAATCATGAATTGAATCAGGAATCATGAATCATAAATTGAATCATGAATTGAATCATGAATCATGAATTGAATGATGAATGATGAATTATGAATCGAATCATGAATCATGAATTGAATCATGAATCATGAATTGAATCATGAATTATGAATCATGAATTGAATCATGAATTGAATCATGAATTATAAATCATAAGTTGAATCATGAAATGAATCATGAATTGAATCATGAATTTTGAATTCAATCATGAATCATGAAATGAATCATGAAATGAATCATGAATCATGAATCGAATCATGAATCATGAATTGAATTATGAATCATGAATCACGAATCATGAATTGAATCATGAATCATGAATTGAATCATGAATCATGAATCGAATCATGAATCATGAATCAAGAATTGAATCATGAATCATGAATCATAAATTGAATCATGAATTGAATCATGAATTATGAATCATAAATTGAATCATTAATTGAATCATGAATTGAATCATGAATCATGAAATGAATCATGAATCATGTATTGTATCATGAATCATGAATTGAATCAGGAATCATGAATCATGAAATGAATCATGAATCACGAATTGAATCATGCATCATGAATTGAATCATGAATTATAAATCGAATCATGAATCATGAATCATGAATTAGGAATTAAATCATGAATTATGAATCATGAATTGAATCATAAATCATGAATTGAATCATGAATTGAATCATGAATCATGAATCATGAATCGAATCATGAATCATGAAATAAATCATGAATTGAATAAAGATTCATGAACCATGAATTGAATCATAAATCATGAATCATGAATTGAATCATGAATTATAATTCGAATCATTAATCATGATTCAAGAATTGAATCATGAATCATGTATTGAATCATGAATCATGAATCGAATCATGAATCATGAATCATGAATTAAATCATGAATCATAAATCAAGAATTGAATCATGAATCATGAATCGAATCATGAATCATGAAATAAATCATGAATTGAATCATGAATTGAATCATGAATTGAAACATAAATCATGAATCATGAATCATGAATTGAATCATGAATTATAAATCATAAGTTGAATCATGAATTGAATCATGAATTGAATCATGAATCATGAAATGAATCATGAATCATGAATTGAATCATGAATCATGAATTGAATCATGAATCATGAATCGAATCATGAATCATGAAATGAATCATGAAATGAATCATAAATCATGAATTGAATCATGAATCACGAATTGAATCATGCATCATGAATTGAATCATGAATCATAAATCGAATCATGAATCATGAAATGAATCATGAATCATGAATTGAATCATAAATCCTGAATTGAATCATGAATTGAATTTTGAATCATAAATCATGAATCGAATCATGAATTGAATCATGAATCATAAAATAAATCATGAATCATGAATTGAATCATGAATCATGAATTGAATCAGGAATCACGAATTGAATCATGCATCATGAATTGAATCATGAATCATAAATCGAATCATGAATCATGAAATGAATCATGAAATGAATCATGAATCATGAATTGAATCATGAATCACGAATTGAATCATGCATCATGAATTGAATCATGAATCATAAATCGAATCATGAATCATGAAATGAATCATGAATCATGAATTGAATCATAAATCCTGAATTGAATCATGAATTGAATTTTGAATCATGAATCATGAATCGAATCATGAATCATGAAATAAATAATGAATTGAATCATGAATTGAATCATGAATCATGAATCATGAATCGAATCATGAATCATGAAATAAATCATGAATTGAATCAAGATTCATGAACCATGAATTGAATCATGAAATAAATCATGAATCATGAATTGAATCATAAATCATGAATCAAAAATTGAATCATGAATCATGAATCAAATCATGAATCATAAATTGAATCATGAATCATGAATCGAATCATGAATTGAATCATGAATCATGAATTGAATCATAAATTATGAATCATGAATTTAATCATGAATCATATATCGAATCATGAATCATGAATCATGAATCGAATCATGAATTGAATCATGAATCATGAATTGAATTATGAATTGAATCAAGAATTGAATCATGCATTGAATCATTAATCATGAATTGAATCATGAATCATGAATTGAATCATGAATCATGAATCATGAATTGAATCATGAATTGAATCATGAATTATGAATCATAAATTGAATCCTGAATTAAATCATGAATTAAATCATGAATCATGAAATGAATCATGAATCATGAATTGACTCATGAATCGTGAATTGAATCATGAATCATGAATCATGAAATGAATCATGAATCATGAATTAAATCATGAATCACAAATTGAGTCATGCATCATGAATTGAATTATGAATTATAAATCGAATCATGAATCATGAATCATGAATCATGAATCGAATCATGAATCATGAATCATGAATTGAATCATAAATCATGAATTGAATCATGAATTGAATCATGAATCATGAATCGAATCATGAATCATGAAATAAATCATGAATTGAATCATAAATCATGAATTGAATTATGAATTGAATCATGAATCATGAATTGAATTATGAATTGAATCAAGAATTGAATCATGCATTGAATCATGAATCATGAATTGAATCATGAATCATGCATTGAATCATGAATCATGAATCATGAAATGATCATGAAATGAATCATGAAACATGAATTGAATCATGAATCATGAATTGAATCATGAATCATGAATTAAATCATGAATCATAAATCAAGAATTGAATCATGAATCATGAATCATGAATCGAATCATGAATCATGAAATAAATCATGAATTGAATTAAGATTCATGAACCATGAATTGAATCATGAAATAAATCATGAATCATGAATTGAATCATAAATCATGAATCATGAATTGAATCATGAATCATAATTCGAATCATGAATCATGAATTGAATCATGAATCATGAATCGAATCATGAATCATGAATTGAATCATAAATCATGAATCGAATCATGAATTGAATCATGAATCATAAAATGAATCATGAATCATGAATTGAATCATGAATCATGAATTGAATCAGGAATCACGAATTGAATCATGCATCATGAATTGAATCATGAATCATAAATCGAATCATGAATCATGAAATGAATCATGAATCATGAATTAAATCATGAATCACGAATTGAATCATGCATCATGAATTGAATCATGAATCATAAATCGAATCATGAATCATGAAATGAATCATGAAATGAATCATGAATCATGAATTGAATCATGAATCACAAATTGAATCATGCATCATGAATTGAATCATGAATCATAAATCGAATCATGAATCATGAAATGAATCATGAATCATGAATCATGAAATGAATCATGAATCATGAATCAAATCATGAATCATGAAATAAATCATGAATTGAATCAAGATTCATGAACCATGAATTGAATCATGAAATAAATCATGAATCATGAATTGAATCATAAATCATGAATCAAAAATTGAATCATGAATCATGAATCAAATCATGAATCATGAATTGAATCATGAATCATGAATCGAATCATGAATTGAATCATGAATCATGAATCATGAATTGAATCATAAATTATGAATCATGAATTTAATCATGAATCATATATCGAATCATGAATCATGTATCATGAATCGAATCATGAATTGAATCATGAATCATGAATTGAATTATGAATTGAATCAAGAATTGAATCATGCATTGAATCATGAATCATGAATTAAATCATGAATCATGAATTGAATCATGAATTAAATCATGAATCATGAAATGAATCATGAATCATGAATTGACTCATGAATCGTGAATTGAATCATGAATCATGAATCATGAAATGAATCATGAATCATGAATTAAATCATGAATCACAAATTGAATCATGCATCATGAATTGAATCATGAATTATAAATCGAATCATGAATCATGAATCATGAATCATGAATTAAATCATGAATCATGAATCATGAATTGAATCAGGAATCATGAATCATAAATTGAATCATGAATTGAATAATGAGTCATTAATTGAATGATGAATGATGAATCATGAATCAAATCATGAATCATTAATTGAATGATGAATGATGAATCATGAATCAAATCATGAATCATGAATCATGAAATGAATTATGAATCATGAATTAAATCATGAATCACAAATTGAATCATGCATCATGAATTGAATCATGAATTATAAATCGAATCATGAATCATGAATCATGAATCATGAATTAAATCATGAATCATGAATCATGAATTGAATCAGGAATCATGAATCATAAATTGAATCATGAATTGAATAATGAGTCATTAATTGAATGATGAATGATGAATCATGAATCAAATCATGAATCATTAATTGAATGATGAATGATGAATCATGAATCAAATCATGAATCATGAATTGAATCATGAATCATGAATTCAATCATGAATCATGAATCATGAATTGAATCATGAATTATAAATCATAAGTTGAATCATGAATTGAATCATGAATTGAATCATGAATCATGAATCATGAAATGAATCATGAATTGAATCATGAATTTTGAATTTAATCATGAATCATGAATTGAATCATGAATCATGAATTGAATCATGAATCATGAATCGAATCATGAATCATGAATCATGAATTGAATCATGAATCATGAATCATAAATTGAATCATGAATTGAATCATGAATTATGAATCATAAATTGAATCATGAATTGAATCATGAATTGAATCAGGAATCATGAAATGAATCATGAATCATGTATTGTATCATGAATCATGAATTGAATCAGGAATCATGAATCATGAAATGAATCATGAAATGAATCATGAATCATGAATTGAATCATGAATCACGAATTGAATCATGCATCATGAATCGAATCATGAATCATGAATTGAATCATGAATCATGAATTAAATCATGAATCATAAATCAAGAATTGAATCATGAATCATGAATCGAATCATGAATCATGAAATAAATCATGAATTGAATCATGAATTGAATCATGAATCATGAATCGAATCATGAATCATGAAATAAATTATGAATCATGAATTGAATCATAAATCATGAAACATGAATTTAATCATGAATCATAATTCGAATCATGAATCATGAATTGAATCATGAATCATGAATCGAATCATGAATCATGAATTGAATCATAAATCATGAATTGAATCATGAATTGAATCATGAATCATAAAATGAATCATGAATCATGAATTGAATCATGAATCATGAATTGAATCAGGAATCACGAATTGAATCATGCATCATGAATTGAATCATGAATCATAAATCGAATCATGAATCATGAAATGAATCATGAATCATGAATTGAATCATGAATCACGAATTGAATCATGCATCATGAATTGAATCATGAATCATAAATCGAATCATGAATCATGAAATGAATCATGAATCATGAATTGAATCATAAATCCTGAATTGAATCATGAATTGAATTTTGAATCATGAATCATGAATCGAATCATGAATCATGAAATAAATAATGAATTGAATCATGAATTGAATCATGAATCATGAATCATGAATCAAATCATGAATCATGAAATAAATCATGAATTGAATCAAGATTCATGAACCATGAATTGAATCATGAAATAAATCGTGAATCATGAATTGAATCATAAATCATGAATCAAAAATTGAATCATGAATCATGAATCAAATCATGAATCATGAATTAAATCATGAATCATGAATCGAATCATGAATTGAATCATGAATCATGAATCATGAATTGAATCATAAATTATGAATCATGAATTTAATCATGAATCATATATCGAATCATGAATCATGAATCATGAATCGAATCATGAATTGAATCATGAATCATGAAATGAATTATGAATTGAATCAAGAATTGAATCATGCATTGAATCATGAATCATGAATTGAATCATGAATCATGAATTGAATCATGAATCATGAATCATGAATTGAATCATGAATTAAATCATGAATCATGAAATGAATCATGAATCATGAATTGACTCATGAATCGTGAATTGAATCATGAATCATGAATCATGAAATGAATCATGAATTGAATCATGAATCATGAATTGAATTATGAATTGAATCAAGAATTGAATCATGCATTGAATCATGAATCATGAATTGAATCATGAATCATGAATTGAATCATGAATCATGAATCATGAATTGAATCATGAATTGAATCATGAATTATGAATCATAAATTGAATCCTGAATTGAATCATGAATTAAATCATGAATCATGAAATGAATCATGAATCATGAATTGACTCATGAATCGTGAATTGAATCATGAATCATGAATCATGAAATGAATCATGAATCATGAATTAAATCATGAATCACAAATTGAATCATGCATCATAAATTGAATCATAAATTATAAATCGAATCATGAATCATGAATCATGAATCATGAATTAAATCATGAATCATGAATCATGAATTGAATCATAAATCATGAATTGAATCATGAATTGAATCATGAATCATGAATTGAATCATGAATCATGAAATAAATCATGAATTGAATCATAAATCATGAATTGAATCATGAATTGAATCATGAATCATGAATCGAATCATGAATCTTGAAATAAATCATGAATTGAATCATAAATCATGAATTGAATCATGAATTGAATCATGAATCATGAATTGAATTATGAATTGAATCAAGAATTGAATTATGCATTGAATCATGAATCATGAATCATGCATTGAATCATGAATCATGAATTGACTCATGAATCATGAATTGAATCATGAATCATGAAATGAATCATGAAATGAATCATGAATCATGAATTAAATCATGAATCACAAATTGAATCATGCATCATGAATTGAATCATGAATTATAAATCGAATCATGAATCATGAATCATGAATCATGAATTAAATCATTAATCATGAATCGAATCATGAATCATGAAATAAATCATGAATTGAATCATAAATCATGAATTGAATCATGAATTGAATCATTAATCATGAATTGAATTATGAATTGAATCAAGAATTGAATCATGCATTGAATCATGAATCATGAATTGAATCATGAATCATGAATTGAATCATGATTCATGAATCATGAAATGAATCATGAAATGAATCATGAATCATGAATTAAATCATGAATCACAAATTGAATCATGCATCATGAATTGAATCATGAATTATAAATCGAATCATGAATCATGAATCATGAATTAAATCATTAATCATGAATCATGAATTGAATCATAAATCATGAATTGAATCATGAATTGAATCATGAATTGAATCATGAATCATGAATCGAATCATGAATCATGAAATAAATCATGAATTGAATCATAAATCATGAATTGAATCATGAATTGAATCATTAATCATGAATTGAATTATGAATTGAATCAAGAATTGAATCATGCATTGAATCATGAATCATGAATTGAATCATGAATCATGAATTGAATCATGATTCATGAATCATGAAATGAATCATGAATTGAATCATTAATCATGAATTAAATCATGAATCACAAATTGAATCATGCATCATGAATTAAATCATTAATCATAAATCATGAATTGAATCATAAATCATGAATTGATTCATGAATTGAATCATGAATTGAATCATGAATCATGAATCGAATCATGAATCATGAAATAAATCACAAATTGAATCGTGCATCATGAATTGAATCATGAATTATAAATCGAATCATGAATCATGAATCATGAATTAAATCATTAATCATGAATCATGAATTGAATCATAAATCATGAATTGAATCATGAATTGAATCATGAATTGAATCATGAATCATGAATCGAATCATGAATCATGAAATAAATCATGAATTGAATCATAAATCATGAATTGATTCATGAATTGAATCATTAATCATGAATTGAATTATGAATTGAATCAAGAATTGAATCATGCATTGAATCATAATTCATGAATTGAATCATGAATCATGAATTGAATCATGATTCATGAATCATGAAATGAATCATGAAATGAATCATGAATCATGAATTAAATCATGAATCACAAATTGAATCATGCATCATGAATTGAATCATGAATTATAAATCGAATCATGAATCATGAATCATGAATCATGAATTAAATCATTAATCATGAATCATGAATTAAATCATGAATCACAAATTGAATCGTGCATCATGAATTGAATCATGAATTATAAATCGAATCATGAATAATGAATCATGAATTAAATCATTAATCATGAATCATGAATTGAATCATAAATCATGAATTGAATCATGAATTGAATCATGAATCGAATCATGAATCATGAATTGAATCATAAATCATGAATTGAATCATGAATTGAATCATGAATCATAAAATGAATCATGAATCATGAATTGAATCATGAATCATGAATTGAATCAGGAATCACGAATTGAATCATGCATCATGAATTGAATCATGAATCATAAATCGAATCATGAATCATGAAATGAATCATGAAATGAATCATGAATCATGAATTGAATCATGAATCACGAATTGAATCATGCATCATGAATTGAATCATGAATCATAAATCGAATCATGAATCATGAAATGAATCATGAATCATGAATTGAATCATAAATCCTGAATTGAATCATGAATTGAATTTTGAATCATGAATCATGAATCGAATCATGAATCATGAAATAAATAATGAATTGAATCATGAATTGAATCATGAATCATGAATCATGAATCAAATCATGAATCATGAAATAAATCATGAATTGAATCAAGATTCATGAACCATGAATTGAATCATGAAATAAATCGTGAATCATGAATTGAATCATAAATCATGAATCAAAAATTGAATCATGAATCATGAATCAAATCATGAATCATGAATTGAATCATGAATCATGAATCGAATCATGAATTGAATCATGAATCATGAATCATGAATTGAATCATAAATTATGAATCATGAATTGAATCATGAATCATATATCGAATCATGAATCATGAATCATGAATCGAATCATGAATTGAATCATGAATCATGAAATGAATTATGAATTGAATCAAGAATTGAATCATGCATTGAATCATGAATCATGAATTGAATCATGAATCATGAATTGAATCATGAATCATGAATCATGAATTGAATCATGAATTAAATCATGAATCATGAAATGAATCATGAATCATGAATTGACTCATGAATCGTGAATTGAATCATGAATCATGAATCATGAAATGAATCATGAATTGAATCATGAATCATGAATTGAATCATGAATCATGAATTGAATCATGAATCATGAATCATGAATTGAATCATGAATTATGAATCATAAATTGAATCCTGAATTGAATCATGAATTAAATCATGAATCATGAAATGAATCATGAATCATGAATTGACTCATGAATCGTGAATTGAATCATGAATCATGAATCATGAAATGAATCATGAATCATGAATTAAATCATGAATCACAAATTGAATCATGCATCATAAATTGAATCATAAATTATAAATCGAATCATGAATCATGAATCATGAATCATGAATTAAATCATGAATCATGAATCATGAATTGAATCATAAATCATGAATTGAATCATGAATTGAATCATGAATCGAATCATGAATCATGAAATAAATCATGAATTGAATCATAAATCATGAATTGAATCATGAATTGAATCATGAATCATGAATCGAATCATGAATCTTGAAATAAATCATGAATTGAATCATAAATCATGAATTGAATCATGAATTGAATCATGAATCATGAATTGAATTATGAATTGAATCAAGAATTGAATTATGCATTGAATCATGAATCATGAATCATGCATTGAATCATGAATCATGAATTGACTCATGAATCATGAATTGAATCATGAATCATGAATCATGAAATGAATCATGAAATGAATCATGAATCATGAATTAAATCATGAATCACAAATTGAATCATGCATCATGAATTGAATCATGAATTATAAATCGAATCATGAATCATGAATCATGAATCATGAATTAAATCATTAATCATGAATCGAATCATGAATCATGAAATAAATCATGAATTGAATCATAAATCATGAATTGAATCATGAATTGAATCATTAATCATGAATTGAATTATGAATTGAATCAAGAATTGAATCATGCATTGAATCATGAATCATGAATTGAATCATGAATCATGAATTGAATCATGATTCATTAAATCATGAAATGAATCATGAAATGAATCATGAATCATGAATTAAATCATGAATCACAAATTGAATCATGCATCATGAATTGAATCATGAATTATAAATCGAATCATGAATCATGAATCATGAATCATGAATTAAATCATTAATCATGAATCATGAATTAAATCATGAATCACAAATTGAATCGTGCATCATGAATTGAATCATGAATTATAAATCGAATCATGAATCATGAATCATGAATTAAATCATTAATCATGAATCATGAATTGAATCATAAATCATGAATTGAATCATGAATTGAATCATGAATTGAATCATGAATCATGAATCGAATCATGAATCATGAAATAAATCATGAATTGAATCATAAATCATGAATTGAATCATGAATTGAATCATTAATCATGAATTGAATTATGAATTGAATCAAGAATTGAATCATGCATTGAATCATGAATCATGAATTGAATCATGAATCATGAATTGAATCATGATTCATGAATCATGAAATGAATCATGAATCATGAATTAAATCATGAATCACAAATTGAATCATGCATCATAAATTAAATCATTAATCATGAATCATGAATTGAATCATAAATCATGAATTGAATCATGAATTGAATCATGAATTGAATCATGAATCATGAATCGAATCATGAATCATGAAATAAATCACAAATTGAATCGTGCATCATGAATTGAATCATGAATTATAAATCGAATTATAAATCGAATCATGAATCATGAATCATGAATTAAATCATTAATCATGAATCATGAATTGAATCATAAATCATGAATTGAATCATGAATTAAATCATGAATTGAATCATGAATCATGAATCGAATCATGAATCATGAAATAAATCATGAATTGAATCATAAATCATGAATTGAATCATGAATTGAATCATTAATCATGAATTGAATTATGAATTGAATCAAGAATTGAATCATGCATTGAATCATGAATCATGAATTGAATCATGATTCATGAATCATGAAATGAATCATGAATCATGAATTAAATCATGAATCACAAATTGAATCATGCATCATGAATTGAATCATGTATATGGTGAATTATAAATCGAATCATGAATCATGAATCATGAATCATGAATTAAATCATTAATCATGAATCATGAATTAAATCATGAATCACAAATTGAATCGTGCATCATGAATTGAATCATGAATTATAAATCGAATCATGATTTATGAATCATGAATTAAATCATTAATCATGAATCATGAATTGAATCATAAATCATGAATTGAATCATGAATTGAATCATGAATCGAATCATGAATCATGAATTGAATCATAAATCATGAATCATGAATCGAATCATGAAATAAATCATAAATTGAATCAAGATTCATGAACCATAAATGTAATCATGAATCATGAATCGAATCATGAATCAAGAATTGAATCATGAATCATGAATCGAATCATGAATCATGAATTGAATAATGAATCATTAATCATGAATCGAATCATGAATTGAATCATGAATCATGAATCATGAATTGAATCATAAAACATGAATCATGAATTTAATCATGAATCATGAATCGAATCATGAATCATGAATTGAATCATAAATCATGAATCATGAATCGAATCATGAATCATGAAATAAATCATAAATTGAATCAAGATTCATGAACCATAAATGTAATCATGAATCATGAATCGAATCATGAATCAAGAATTGAATCATGAATCATGAATCGAATCATGAATCATGAATTGAATAATGAATCATGAATCATGAATTGAATCATAAAACATGAATCATGAATTTAATCATGAATCATGTATCGAATTATGAATCATGAATCGAATAATGAATTTAATCATAAATCATGAATCATGAATTGAATCATGAATCATGAATCATGAATTGAATCATAAAACATGAATCATGAATTTAATCATGAATTGAATCATGAATTATAAATCATTAGTTGAATCATGAATTGAATCATGAATTGAATCATGAATCATGAATCATGAAATGAATCATGAATTGAATCATGAATTTTGAATTGAATCATGAATCATGAATTGAATCATAAATCATGAATTGAATCATGAATCATGAATCGAATCATGAATCATGAATCATGAATTGAATCATGAATCATGAATCATAAATTGAATCATGAATTGAATCATGAATTATGAATCATAAATTGAATCATGAATTGAATCATGAATTGAATCATGAATCATGAAATGAATCATGAATCATGTATTGTATCGTGAATCATGAATTGAATCAGGAATCATAAATCATGAAATGAATCATGAAATGAATCATGAATCATGAATTGAATCATGAATCACGAATTGAATCATGCATCATGAATCGAATCATGAATCATGAATTGAATCATGAATCATGAATTAAATCATGAATCATAAATCAAGAATTGAATCATGAATCATGAATCGAATCATGAATCATGAAATAAATCATGAATTGATACATGAATTGAATCATGAATCATGAATCATGAATCGAATCATGAATCATGAAATAAATCATGAATTGAATCAAGATTCATGAACCATGAATTGAATCATGAAATAAATCATGAATCATGAATTGAATCATAAATCATGAATCATGAATTTAATCATGAATCATAATTCGAATCATGAATCATGAATTGAATCATAAATCATGAATCGAATCATGAATTGAATCATGAATCATAAAATGAATCATGAATCATGAATTGAATCATGAATCATGAATTGAATCAGGAATCACGAATTGGATCATGCATCATGAATTGAATCATGAATCATAAATCGAATCATGAATCGAATCATGAATCATGAAATGAATCATGAATCATGAATTCAATCATGAATCACGAATTGAATCATGCATCATGAATTGAATCATGAATCATAAATCGAATCATGAATTGAATTTTGAATCATGAATCATGAATCGAATCATGAATCATGAAATAAATAATGAATTGAATCATGAATTGAATCATGAATAATGAATCATGAATCGAATCATGAATCATGAAATAAATCATGAATTGAATCAAGATTCATGAACCATGAATTGAATCATGAAATAAATCATGAATCATGAATTGAATCATAAATCATGAATCAAAAATTGAATCATGAATCATGAATCAAATCATGAATCATGAATTGAATCATGAATCATGAATCGAATCATGAATTGAATCATGAATCATGAATCATGAATTGAATCATAAATTATGAATCATGAATTTAATCATGAATCATATATCGAATCATGAATCATGAATCATGAATCGAATCATGAATTGAATCATGAATCATGAATTGAATTATGAATTGAATCAAGAATTGAATCATGCATTGAATCATGAATCATGAATTGAATCATGAATCATGAATTGAATCATGAATCATGAATCATGAATTGAATCATGAATTGAATCATGAATTATGAATCATAAATTGAATCCTGAATTGAATCATGAATTAAATCATGAATCATGAAATGAATCATGAATCATGAATTGACTCATGAATCGTGAATTGAATCATGAATCATGAATCATGAAATGAATCATGAATCATGAATTAAATCATGAATCACAAATTGAATCATGCATCATAAATTGAATCATGAATTATAAATCGAATCATGAATCATGAATCATGAATCATGAATCATGAATTAAATCATGAATCATGAATCATGAATTGAATCATAAATCATGAATTGAATCATGAATTGAATCATGAATCATGAATCGAATCATGAATCATGAAATAAATCATGAATTGAATCATAAATCATGAATTGAATCATGAATTGAATCATGAATCATGAATCGAATCATGAATCTTGAAATAAATCATGAATTGAATCATAAATCATGAATTGAATCATGAATTGAATCATGAATCATGAATTGAATTATGAATTGAATCAAGAATTGAATTATGCATTGAATCATGAATCATGAATCATGCATTGAATCATGAATCATGAATTGACTCATGAATCATGAATTGAATCATGAATCATGAATCATGAAATGAATCATGAAATGAATCATGAATCATGAATTAAATCATGAATCACAAATTGAATCATGCATCATGAATTGAATCATGAATTATAAATCGAATCATGAATCATGAATCATGAATCATGAATTAAATCATTAATCATGAATCATGAATTAAATCATGAATCACAAATTGAATCGTGCATCATGAATTGAATCATGAATTATAAATCGAATCATGAATCATGAATTAAATCATTAATCATGAATCATGAATTGAATCATAAATCATGAATTGAATCATGAATTGAATCATGAATCATGAATCGAATCATGAATCATGAATTGAATCATGAATCATAAATCGAATCATGAATCATGAAATGAATCATGAATCATGAATTGAATCATAAATCCTGAATTGAATCATGAATTGAATTTTGAATCATGAATCATGAATCGAATCATGAATCATGAAATAAATAATGAATTGAATCATGAATTGAATCATGAATCATGAATCATGAATCGAATCATGAATCATGAAATAAATCATGAATTGAATCAAGATTCATGAACCATGAATTGAATCATGAAATAAATCATGAATCATGAATTGAATCATAAATCATGAATCAAAAATTGAATCATGAATCATGAATCAAATCATGAATCATGAATTGAATCATGAATCATGAATCGAATCATGAATTGAATCATGAATCATGAATCATGAATTGAATCATAAATTATGAATCATGAATTTAATCATGAATCATATATCGAATCATGAATCATGAATCATGAATCGAATCATGAATTGAATCATGAATCATGAATTGAATTATGAATTGAATCAAGAATTGAATCATGCATTGAATCATGAATCATGAATTGAATCATGAATCATGAATTGAATCATGAATCATGAATCATGAATTGAATCATGAATTGAATCATGAATTATGAATCATAAATTGAATCCTGAATTGAATCATGAATTAAATCATGAATCATGAAATGAATCATGAATCATGAATTGACTCATGAATCGTGAATTGAATCATGAATCATGAATCATGAAATGAATCATGAATCATGAATTAAATCATGAATCACAAATTGAATCATGCATCATAAATTAAATCATGAATTATAAATCGAATCATGAATCATGAATCATGAATCATGAATTAAATCATGAATCATGAATCATGAATTGAATCATAAATCATGAATTGAATCATGAATTGAATCATGAATCATGAATCGAATCATGAATCATGAAATAAATCATGAATTGAATCATAAATCATGAATTGAATCATGAATTGAATCATGAATTGAATCATGAATCATGAATCGAATCATGAATCTTGAAATAAATCATGAATTGAATCATAAATCATGAATTGAATCATGAATTGAATCATGAATCATGAATTGAATTATGAATTGAATCAAGAATTGAATTATGCATTGAATCATGAATCATGAATCATGCATTGAATCATGAATCATGAATTGACTCATGAATCATGAATTGAATCATGAATCATGAATCATGAAATGAATCATTAAATGAATCATGAATCATGAATTAAATCATGAATCACAAATTGAATCATGCATCATGAATTGAATCATGAATTATAAATCGAATCATGAATCATGAATCATGAATCATGAATTAAATCATTAATCGTGAATCATGAATTAAATCATGAATCACAAATTGAATCGTGCATCATGAATTGAATCATGAATTATAAATCGAATCATGAATCATGAATCATGAATTAAATCATTAATCATGAATCATGAATTGAATCATAAATCATGAATTGAATCATGAATTGAATCATGAATCATGAATCGAATCATGAATCATGAATTGAATCATAAATCATGAATCATGAATCGAATCATGAATCATGAAATAAATCATAAATTGAATCATAAATCATGAATTGAATCATGAATTGAATCATGAATCATGAATTGAATTATGAATTGAATCAAGAATTGAATTATGCATTGAATCATGAATCATGAATCATGCATTGAATCATGAATCATGAATTGACTCATGAATCATGAATTGAATCATGAATCATGAATCATGAAATGAATCATGAAATGAATCATGAATCATGAATTAAATCATGAATCACAAATTGAATCATGCATCATGAATTGAATCATGAATTATAAATCGAATCATGAATCATGAATCATGAATTAAATCATTAATCATGAATCATGAATTAAATCATGAATCACAAATTGAATCGTGCATCATGAATTGAATCATGATTTATAAATCGAATCATGAATCATGAATCATGAATTAAATCATTAATCATGAATCATGAATTGAATCATAAATCATGAATTGAATCATGAATTGAATCATGAATCATGAATCGAATCATGAATCATGAATTGAATCATGAATCATAAATCGAATCATGAATCATGAAATGAATCATGAATCATGAATTGAATCATAAATCCTGAATTGAATCATGAATTGAATTTTGAATCATGAATCATGAATCGAATCATGAATCATGAAATAAATAATGAATTGAATCATGAATTGAATCATGAATCATGAATCATGAATCGAATCATGAATCATGAAATAAATCATGAATTGAATCAAGATTTATGAACCATGAATTGAATCATGAAATAAATCATGAATCATGAATTGAATCATAAATCATGAATCAAAAATTGAATCATGAATCATGAATCAAATCATGAATCATGAATTGAATCATGAATCATGAATCGAATCATGAATTGAATCATGAATCATGAATCATGAATTGAATCATAAATTATGAATCATGAATTTAATCATGAATCATATATCGAATCATGAATCATGAATCATGAATCGAATCATGAATTGAATCATGAATCATGAATTGAATTATGAATTGAATCAAGAATTGAATCATGCATTGAATCATGAATCATGAATTGAATCATGAATCATGAATTGAATCATGAATCATGAATCATGAATTGAATCATGAATTGAATCATGAATTATGAATCATAAATTGAATCCTGAATTGAATCATGAATTAAATCATGAATCATGAAATGAATCATGAATCATGAATTGACTCATGAATCGTGAATTGAATCATGAATCATGAATCATGAAATGAATCATGAATCATGAATTAAATCATGAATCACAAATTGAATCATGCATCATAAATTAAATCATGAATTATAAATCGAATCATGAATCATGAATCATGAATCATGAATTAAATCATGAATCATGAATCATGAATTGAATCATAAATCATGAATTGAATCATGAATTGAATCATGAATCATGAATCGAATCATGAATCATGAAATAAATCATGAATTGAATCATAAATCATGAATTGAATCATGAATTGAATCATGAATCATGAATCGAATCATGAATCTTGAAATAAATCATGAATTGAATCATAAATCATGAATTGAATCATGAATTGAATCATGAATCATGAATTGAATTATGAATTGAATCAAGAATTGAATTATGCATTGAATCATGAATCATGAATCATGCATTGAATCATGAATCATGAATTGACTCATGAATCATGAATTGAATCATGAATCATGAATCATGAAATGAATCATGAATCATGAATTAAATCATGAATCACAAATTGAATCATGCATCATGAATTGAATCATGAATTATAAATCGAATCATGAATCATGAATCATGAATTAAATCATTAATCATGAATCATGAATTAAATCATGAATCACAAATTGAATCGTGCATCATGAATTGAATCATGAATTATAAATCGAATCATGAATCATGAATCATGAATTAAATCATTAATCATGAATCATGAATTGAATCATAAATCATGAATTGAATCATGAATTGAATCATGAATCATGAATCGAATCATGAATCATGAATTGAATCATAAATCATGAATCATGAATCGAATCATGAATCATGAAATAAATCATAAATTGAATCAACATTCATGAACCATAAATGTAATCAAGAATCGAATCATGAATCAAGAATTGAATCATGAATCATGAATCGAATCATGAATCATGAATTGAATAATGAATCATCAATCATGAATCGAATCATGAATTGAATCATGAATCATGAATCATGAATTGAATCATAAAACATGAATCATGAATTTAATCATGAATCATGAATCGAATCATGAATCATGAATTGAATCATAAATCATGAATTGAATCATGAATTGAATCATGAATCATGAATCGAATCAGGAATCATGAATTGAATCATGAATCATAAATCGAATCATGAATCATGAAATGAATCATGAATCATGAATTGAATCATAAATCCTGAATTGAATCATGAATTGAATTTTGAATCATGAATCATGAATCGAATCATGAATCATGAAATAAATAATGAATTGAATCATGAATTGAATCATGAATCATGAATCATGAATCGAATCATGAATCATGAAATAAATCATGAATTGAATCAAGATTCATGAACCATGAATTGAATCATGAAATAAATCATGAATCATGAATTGAATCATAAATCATGAATCAAAAATTGAATCATGAATCATGAATCAAATCATGAATCATGAATTGAATCATGAATCATGAATCGAATCATGAATTGAATCATGAATCATGAATCATGAATTGAATCATAAATTATGAATCATGAATTTAATCATGAATCATATATCGAATCATGAATCATGAATCATGAATCGAATCATGAATTGAATCATGAATCATGAATTGAATTATGAATTGAATCAAGAATTGAATCATGCATTGAATCATGAATCATGAATTGAATCATGAATCATGATTCATGAATTGAATCATGAATTGAATCATGAATTATGAATCATAAATTGAATCCTGAATTGAATCATGAATTAAATCATGAATCATGAAATGAATCATGAATCATGAATTGACTCATGAATCGTGAATTGAATCATGAATCATGAATCATGAAATGAATCATGAATCATGAATTAAATCATGAATCACAAATTGAATCATGCATCATAAATTGAATCATGAATTATAAATCGAATCATGAATCATGAATCATGAATCATGAATTAAATCATGAATCATGAATCATGAATTGAATCATAAATCATGAATTGAATCATGAATTGAATCATGAATCATGAATCGAATCATGAATCATGAAATAAATCATGAATTGAATCATAAATCATGAATTGAATCATGAATTGAATCATGAATCATGAATCGAATCATGAATCTTGAAATAAATCATGAATTGAATCATAAATCATGAATTGAATCATGAATTGAATCATGAATCATGAATTGAATTATGAATTGAATCAAGAATTGAATTATGCATTGAATCATGAATCATGAATCATGCATTGAATCATGAATCATGAATTGACTCATGAATCATGAATTGAATCATGAATCATGAATCATGAAATGAATCATGAAATGAATCATGAATCATGAATTAAATCATGAATCACAAATTGAATCATGCATCATGAATTGAATCATGAATTATAAATCGAATCATGAATCATGAATCATGAATCATGAATTAAATCATTAATCATGAATCATGAATTAAATCATGAATCACAAATTGAATCGTGCATCATGAATTGAATCATGAATTATAAATCGAATCATGAATCATGAATCATGAATTAAATCATTAATCATGAATCATGAATTGAATCATAAATCATGAATTGAATCATGAATTGAATCATGAATCATGAAATAAATCATAAATTGAATCAACATTCATGAACCATAAATGTAATCAAGAATCGAATCATGAATCAAGAATTGAATCATGAATCATGAATCGAATCATGAATCATGAATTGAATAATGAATCATGAATCATGAATTGAATCATGAATTGAATCATGAATCATGAATCATGAATTGAATCATAAAACATGAATCATGAATTTAATCATGAATCATGAATCGAATCATGAATCATGAATTGAATCATATATCATGAATCATGAATCGAATCATGAATCATGAAATAAATCATAAATTGAATCAAGATTCATGAACCATAAATGTAATCATGAATCATGAATCGAATCATGAATCAAGAATTGAATCATGAATCATGAATCGAATCATGAATCATGAATTGAATAATGAATCATGAATCATGAATTGAATCATAAAACATGAATCATGAATTTAATCATGAATCATGTATCGAATTATGAATCATGAATCGAATCATGAATTTAATCATAAATCATGAATCATGAATTGAATCATGAATCATGAATCATGAATTGAATCATAAAACATGAATCATGAATTTAATCATAAATTGAATCATGAATTATAAATCATAAGTTGAATCATGAATTGAATCATGAATTGAATCATGAATCATGAATCATGAAATGAATCATGAATTGAATCATGAATTTTGAATTGAATCATGAATCATGAATTGAATCATGAATCATGAATTGAATCATGAATCATGAATCGAATCATGAATCATGAATCATGAATTGAATCATGAATCATGAATCATAAATTGAATCATGAATTGAATCATGAATTATGAATCATAAATTGAATCATGAATTGAATCATGAATTGAATCATGAATCATGAAATGAATCATGAATCATGTATTGTATCATGAATCATGAATTGAATCAGGAATCATGAATCATGAAATGAATCATGAAATGAATCATGAATCATGAATTGAATCATGAATCACGAATTGAATCATGAATCATAAATCAAGAATTGAATCATGAATCATGAATCGAATCATGAATCATGAAATAAATCATGAATTGAATCAAGATTCATGAACCATGAATTGAATCATGAAATAAATCATGAATCATGAATTGAATCATAAATCATGAATCATGAATTTAATCATGAATCATAATTCGAATCATGAATCATAAATTGAATCATGAATCATGAATCGAATCATGAATCATGAATTGAATCATAAATCATGAATCGAATCATGAATTGAATCATGAATCATAAATCGAATCATGAATCATGAAATGAATCATGAAATGAATCATGAATCATGAATTGAATCATGAATCACGAATTGAATCATGCATCATGAATTGAATCATGAATCATAAATCGAATCATGAATCATGAATCATGAATTGAATCATAAATCCTGAATTAAATCATGAATTGAATTTTGAATCATGAATCATGAATCGAATCATGAATCATGAAATAAATAATGAATTGAATCATGAATTGAATCATGAATCATAAATCGAATCATGAATCATGAAATGAATCATGAAATGAATCATGAATCATGAATTAAATCATGAATCACAAATTGAATCATGCATCATAAATTGAATCATAAATTATAAATCGAATCATGAATCATGAATCATGAATTAAATCATGAATCATGAATCATGAATTGAATCATAAATCATGAATTGAATCATGAATTGAATCATGAATCATGAATCGAATCATGAATCATGAAATAAATCATGAATTGAATCATAAATCATGAATTGAATCATGAATTGAATCATGAATCATGAATCGAATCATGAATCTTGAAATAAATCATGAATTGAATCATAAATCATGAATTGAATCATGAATTGAATCATGAATCATGAATTGAATTATGAATTGAATCAAGAATTGAATTATGCATTGAATCATGAATCATGAATCATGCATTGAATCATGAATCATGAATTGACTCATGAATCATGAATTGAATCATGAATCATGAATCATGAAATGAATCATGAAATGAATCATGAATCATGAATTAAATCATGAATCACAAATTGAATCATGCATCATGAATTGAATCATGAATTATAAATCGAATCATGAATCATGAATCATGAATCATGAATTAAATCATTAATCATGAATCGAATCATGAATCATGAAATAAATCATGAATTGAATCATAAATCATGAATTGAATCATGAATTGAATCATTAATCATGAATTGAATTATGAATTGAATCAAGAATTGAATCATGCATTGAATCATGAATCATGAATTGAATCATGAATCATGAATTGAATCATGATTCATGAATCATGAAATGAATCATGAAATGAATCATGAATCATGAATTAAATCATGAATCACAAATTGAATCATGCATCATGAATTGAATCATTAATTATAAATCGAATCATGAATCATGAATCATGAATCATGAATTAAATCATTAATCATGAATCATGAATTAAATCATGAATCACAAATTGAATCGTGCATCATGAATTGAATCATGAATTATAAATCGAATCATGAATCATGAATCATGAATTAAATCATTAATCATGAATCATGAATTGAATCATAAATCATGAATTGAATCATGAATTGAATCATGAATTGAATCATGAATCATGAATCGAATCATGAATCATGAAATAAATCATGAATTGAATCATAAATCATGAATTGAATCATGAATTGAATCATTAATCATGAATTGAATTATGAATTGAATCAAGAATTGAATCATGCATTGAATCATGAATCATGAATTGAATCATGAATCATGAATTGAATCATGATTCATGAATCATGAAATGAATCATGAAATGAATCATGAATCATGAATTAAATCATGAATCACAAATTGAATCATGCATCATGAATTAAATCATTAATCATGAATCATGAATTGAATCATAAATCATGAATTGAATCATGAATTGAATCATGAATTGAATCATGAATCGAATCATGAATCATGAAATAAATCACAAATTGAATAGTGCATCATGAATTGAATCATGAATTATAAATCGAATCATGAATCATGAATCATGAATTAAATCATTAATCATGAATCATGAATTGAATCATAAATCATGAATTGAATCATGAATTGAATCATGAATTGAATCATGAATCATGAATCGAATCATGAATCATGAAATAAATCATGAATTGAATCATAAATCATGAATTGAATCATGAATTGAATCATTAATCATGAATTGAATCAAGAATTGAATCATGCATTGAATCATGAATCATGAATTGAATCATGAATCATGAATTGAATCATGATTCATGAATCATGAAATGAATCATGAAATGAATCATGAATCATGAATTAAATCATGAATCACAAATTGAATCGTGCATCATGAATTGAATCATGAATTATAAATCGAATCATGAATCATGAATCATGAATTAAATCATTAATCATGAATCATGAATTGAATCATAAATCATGAATTGAATCATGAATTGAATCATGAATCGAATCATGAATCATGAATTGAATCATAAATCATGAATCATGAATCGAATCATGAAATAAATCATAAATTGAATCAAGATTCATGAACCATAAATGTAATCATGAATCATGAATCGAATCATGAATCAAGAATTGAATCATGAATCATGAATCGAATCATGAATTGAATAATGAATCATGAATCATGAATCGAATCATGAATTGAATCATGAATCATGAATCATGAATTGAATCATAAAACATGAATCATGAATTTAATCATGAATCATGAATCGAATCATGAATCATGAATTGAATCATAAATCATGAATCATGAATCGAATCATGAATCATGAAATAAATCATAAATTGAATCAAGATTCATGAACCATAAATGTAGTCATGAATCATGAATCGAATCATGAATCAAGAATTGAATCATGAATCATGAATCGAATCATGAATCATGAATTGAATAATGAATCATGAATCATGAATTGAATCATAAAACATGAATCATGAATTTAATCATGAATCATGTATCGAATTATGAATCATGAATCGAATAATGAATTTAATCATAAATCATGAATCATGAATTGAATCATGAATCATGAATCATGAATTGAATCATAAAACATGAATCATGAATTTAATCATGAATTGAATCATGAATTATAAATCATTAGTTGAATCATGAATTGAATCATGAATTGAATCATGAATCATGAAATGAATCATGAATTGAATCATGAATTTTGAATTGAATCATGAATCATGAATTGAATCATAAATCATGAATTGAATCATGAATCATGAATCGAATCATGAATCATGAATCATGAATTGAATCATGAATCATGAATCATAAATTGAATCATGAATTGAATCATGAATTATGAATCATAAATTGAATCATGAATTGAATCATGAATTGAATCATGAATCATGAAATGAATCATGAATCATGTATTGTATCGTGAATCATGAATTGAATCAGGAATCATAAATCATGAAATGAATCATGAAATGAATCATGAATCATGAATTGAATCATGAATCACGAATTGAATCATGCATCATGAATCGAATCATGAATCATGAATTGAATCAGGAATCATGAATTAAATCATGAATCATAAATCAAGAATTGAATCATGAATCATGAATCGAATCATGAATCATGAAATAAATCATGAATTGATACATGAATTGAATCATGAATCATGAATCATGAATCGAATCATGAATCATGAAATAAATCATGAATTGAATCAAGATTCATGAACCATGAATTGAATCATGAAATAAATCATGAATCATGAATTGAATCATAAATCATGAATCATGAATTTAATCATGAATCATAATTCGAATCATGAATCATGAATTGAATCATGAATCATGAATCGAATCATGAATCATGAATTGAATCATAAATCATGAATCGAATCATGAATTGAATCATGAATCATAAAATGAATCATGAATCATGAATTGAATCATGAATCATGAATTGAATCAGGAATCACGAATTGGATCATGCATCATGAATTGAATCATGAATCATAAATCGAATCATGAATCGAATCATGAATCATGAAATGAATCATGAATCATGAATTCAATCATGAATCACGAATTGAATCATGCATCATGAATTGAATCATGAATCATAAATCGAATCATGAATTGAATTTTGAATCATGAATCATGAATCGAATCATGAATCATGAAATAAATAATGAATTGAATCATGAATTGAATCATGAATAATGAATCATGAATCGAATCATGAATCATGAAATAAATCATGAATTGAATCAAGATTCATGAACCATGAATTGAATCATGAAATAAATCATGAATCATGAATTGAATCATAAATCATGAATCAAAAATTGAATCATGAATCATGAATCAAATCATGAATCATGAATTGAATCATGAATCATGAATCGAATCATGAATTGAATCATGAATCATGAATCATGAATTGAATCATAAATTATGAATCATGAATTTAATCATGAATCATATATCGAATCATGAATCATGAATCATGAATCGAATCATGAATTGAATCATGAATCATGAATTGAATTATGAATTGAATCAAGAATTGAATCATGCATTGAATCATGAATCATGAATTGAATCATGAATCATGAATTGAATCATGAATCATGAATCATGAATTGAATCATGAATTGAATCATGAATTATGAATCATAAATTGAATCCTGAATTGAATCATGAATTAAATCATGAATCATGAAATGAATCATGAATCATGAATTGACTCATGAATCGTGAATTGAATCATGAATCATGAATCATGAAATGAATCATGAATCATGAATTAAATCATGAATCACAAATTGAATCATGCATCATAAATTGAATCATGAATTATAAATCGAATCATGAATCATGAATCATGAATCATGAATTAAATCATGAATCATGAATTGAATCATAAATCATGAATTGAATCATGAATTGAATCATGAATCATGAATCGAATCATGAATCATGAAATAAATCATGAATTGAATCATAAATCATGAATTGAATCATGAATTGAATCATGAATCATGAATCGAATCATGAATCTTGAAATAAATCATGAATTGAATCATAAATCATGAATTGAATCATGAATTGAATCATGAATCATGAATTGAATTATGAATTGAATCAAGAATTGAATTATGCATTGAATCATGAATCATGAATCATGCATTGAATCATGAATCATGAATTGACTCATGAATCATGAATTGAATCATGAATCATGAATCATGAAATGAATCATGAAATGAATCATGAATCATGAATTAAATCATGAATCACAAATTGAATCGTGCATCATGAATTGAATCATGAATTATAAATCGAATCATGAATCATGAATCATGAATTAAATCATTAATCATGAATCATGAATTGAATCATAAATCATGAATTGAATCATGAATTGAATCATGAATCATGAATCGAATCATGAATCATGAATTGAATCATGAATCATAAATCGAATCATGAATCATGAAATGAATCATGAATCATGAATTGAATCATAAATCCTGAATTGAATCATGAATTGAATTTTGAATCATGAATCATGAATCGAATCATGAATCATGAAATAAATAATGAATTGAATCATGAATTGAATCATGAATCATGAATCATGAATCGAATCATGAATCATGAAATAAATCATGAATTGAATCAAGATTCATGAACCATGAATTGAATCATGAAATAAATCATGAATCATGAATTGAATCATAAATCATGAATCAAAAATTGAATCATGAATCATGAATCAAATCATGAATCATGAATTGAATCATGAATCATGAATCGAATCATGAATTGAATCATGAATCATGAATCATGAATTGAATCATAAATTATGAATCATGAATTTAATCATGAATCATATATCGAATCATGAATCATGAATCATGAATCGAATCATGAATTGAATCATGAATCATGAATTGAATTATGAATTGAATCAAGAATTGAATCATGCATTGAATCATGAATCATGAATTGAATCATGAATCATGAATTGAATCATGAATCATGAATCATGAATTGAATCATGAATTGAATAATGAATTATGAATCATAAATTGAATCCTGAATTGAATCATGAATTAAATCATGAATCATGAAATGAATCATGAATCATGAATTGACTCATGAATCGTGAATTGAATCATGAATCATGAATCATGAAATGAATCATGAATCATGAATTAAATCATGAATCACAAATTGAATCATGCATCATAAATTAAATCATGAATTATAAATCGAATCATGAATTGAATCATAAATCATGAATTGAATCATGAATTGAATCATGAATCATGAATCGAATCATGAATCATGAAATAAATCATGAATTGAATCATAAATCATGAATTGAATCATGAATTGAATCATGAATCATGAATCGAATCATGAATCTTGAAATAAATCATGAATTGAATCATAAATCATGAATTGAATCATGAATTGAATCATGAATCATGAATTGAATTATGAATTGAATCAAGAATTGAATTATGCATTGAATCATGAATCATGAATCATGCATTGAATCATGAATCATGAATTGACTCATGAATCATGAATTGAATCATGAATCATGAATCATGAAATGAATCATGAAATGAATCATGAATCATGAATTAAATCATGAATCACAAATTGAATCATGCATCATGAATTGAATCATGAATTATAAATCGAATCATGAATCATGAATCATGAATCATGAATTAAATCATTAATCATGAATCATGAATTAAATCATGAATCACAAATTGAATCGTGCATCATGAATTGAATCATGAATTATAAATCGAATCATGAATCATGAATCATGAATTAAATCATTAATCATGAATCATGAATTGAATCATAAATCATGAATTGAATCATGAATTGAATCATGAATCATGAATCGAATCATGAATCATGAATTGAATCATAAATCATGAATCATGAATCGAATCATGAATCATGAAATAAATCATAAATTGAATCATAAATCATGAATTGAATCATGAATTGAATCATGAATCATGAATTGAATTATGAATTGAATCAAGAATTGAATTATGCATTGAATCATGAATCATGAATCATGCATTGAATCATGAATCATGAATTGACTCATGAATCATGAATTGAATCATGAATCATGAATCATGAAATGAATCATGAATCATGAATTAAATCATGAATCACAAATTGAATCATGCATCATGAATTGAATCATGAATTATAAATCGAATCATGAATCATGAATCATGAATCATGAATTAAATCATTAATCATGAATCATGAATTAAATCATGAATCACAAATTGAATCGTGCATCATGAATTGAATCATGAATTATAAATCGAATCATGAATCATGAATCATGAATTAAATCATTAATCATGAATCATGAATTGAATCATAAATCATGAATTGAATCATGAATTGAATCATGAATCATGAATCGAATCATGAATCATGAATTGAATCATGAATCATAAATCGAATCATGAATCATGAAATGAATCATGAATCATGAATTGAATCATAAATCCTGAATTGAATCATGAATTGAATTTTGAATCATGAATCATGAATCGAATCATGAATCATGAAATAAATAATGAATTGAATCATGAATTGAATCATGAATCATGAATCATGAATCGAATCATGAATCATGAAATAAATCATGAATTGAATCAAGATTCATGAACCATGAATTGAATCATGAAATAAATCATGAATCATGAATTGAATCATAAATCATGAATCAAAAATTGAATCATGAATCAAATCATGAATCATGAATTGAATCATGAATCATGAATCGAATCATGAATTGAATCATGAATCATGAATCATGAATTGAATCATAAATTATGAATCATGAATTTAATCATGAATCATATATCGAATCATGAATTATGAATCATGAATCGAATCATGAATTGAATCATGAATCATGAATTGAATTATGAATTGAATCAAGAATTGAATCATGCATTGAATCATGAATCATGAATTGAATCATTAATCATGAATTGAATCATGAATCATGAATCATGAATTGAATCATGAATTGAATCATGAATTATGAATCATAAATTGAATCCTGAATTGAATCATGAATTAAATCATGAATCATGAAATGAATCATGAATCATGAATTGACTCATGAATCGTGAATTGAATCATGAATCATGAATCATGAAATGAATCATGAATCATGAATTAAATCATGAATCACAAATTGAATCATGCATCATAAATTAAATCATGAATTATAAATCGAATCATGAATCATGAATCATGAATCATGAATTAAATCATGAATCATGAATCATGAATTGAATCATAAATCATGAATTGAATCATGAATTGAATCATGAATCATGAATCGAATCATGAATCATGAAATAAATCATGAATTGAATCATAAATCATGAATTGAATCATGAATTGAATCATGAATCATGAATCGAATCATGAATCTTGAAATAAATCATGAATTGAATCATAAATCATGAATTGAATCATGAATTGAATCATGAATCATGAATTGAATTATGAATTGAATCAAGAATTGAATTATGCATTGAATCATGAATCATGAATCATGCATTGAATCATGAATCATGAATTGACTCATGAATCATGAATTGAATCATGAATCATGAATCATGAAATGAATCATGAAATGAATCATGAATCATGAATTAAATCATGAATCACAAATTGAATCATGCATCATGAATTGAATCATGAATTATAAATCGAATCATGAATCATGAATCATGAATCATGAATTAAATCATTAATCATGAATCATGAATTAAATCATGAATCACAAATTGAATCGTGCATCATGAATTGAATCATGAATTATAAATCGAATCATGAATCATGAATCATGAATTAAATCATTAATCATGAATCATGAATTGAATCATAAATCATGAATTGAATCATGAATTGAATCATGAATCATGAATCGAATCATGAATCATGAATTGAATCATAAATCATGAATCATGAATCGAATCATGAATCATGAAATAAATCATAAATTGAATCAACATTCATGAACCATAAATGTAATCAAGAATCGAATCATGAATCAAGAATTGAATCATGAATCATGAATCGAATCATGAATCATGAATTGAATAATGAATCATGAATCATGAATCGAATCATGAATTGAATCATGAATCATGAATCATGAATTGAATCATAAAACATGAATCATGAATTTAATCATGAATCATAAATCGAATCATGAATCATGAATTGAATCATATATCATGAATCATGAATCGAATCATGAATCATGAAATAAATCATAAATTGAATCAAGATTCATGAACCATAAATGTAATCATGAATCATGAATCGAATCATGAATCAAGAATTGAATCATGAATCATGAATCAAATCATGAATCATGAATTGAATAATGAATCATGAATCATGAATTGAATCATAAAACATGAATTGAATCATGAATTGAATCATGAATCATGAATCGAATCATGAATCTTGAAATAAATCATGAATTGAATCATAAATCATGAATTGAATCATGAATTGAATCATGAATCATGAATTGAATTCTGAATTGAATCATGAATCATGAATCGAATCATGAATCTTGAAATAAATCATGAATTGAATCATAAATCATGAATTGAATCATGAATTGAATCATGAATCATGAATTGAATTATGAATTGAATCAAGAATTGAATTATGCATTGAATCATGAATCATGAATCATGCATTGAATCATGAATCATGAATTGACTCATGAATCATGAATTGAATCATGAATCATGAATCATGAAATGAATCATGAAATGAATCATGAATCATGAATTAAATCATGAATCACAAATTGAATCGTGCATCATGAATTGAATCATGAATTATAAATCGAATCATGAATCATGAATCATGAATTAAATCATTAATCATGAATTGAATCATAAATCATGAATTGAATCATGAATTGAATCATGAATCATGAATCGAATCATGAATCATGAATTGAATCATGAATCATAAATCGAATCATGAATCATGAAATGAATCATGAATCATGAATTGAATCATAAATCCTGAATTGAATCATGAATTGAATTTTGAATCATGAATCATGAATCGAATCATGAATCATGAAATAAATAATGAATTGAATCATGAATTGAATCATGAATCATGAATCATGAATCGAATCATGAATCATGAAATAAATCATGAATTGAATCAAGATTCATGAACCATGAATTGAATCATGAAATAAATCATGAATCATGAATTGAATCATAAATCATGAATCAAAAATTGAATCATGAATCATGAATCAAATCATGAATCATGAATTGAATCATGAATCATGAATCGAATCATGAATTGAATCATGAATCATGAATCATGAATTGAATCATAAATTATGAATCATGAATTTAATCATGAATCATATATCGAATCATGAATCATGAATCATGAATCGAATCATGAATTGAATCATGAATCATGAATTGAATTATGAATTGAATCAAGAATTGAATCATGCATTGAATCATGAATCATGAATTGAATCATGAATCATGAATTGAATCATGAATCATGAATCATGAATTGAATCATGAATTGAATCATGAATTATGAATCATAAATTGAATCCTGAATTGAATCATGAATTAAATCATGAATCATGAAATGAATCATGAATCATGAATTGACTCATGAATCGTGAATTGAATCATGAATCATGAATCATGAAATGAATCATGAATCATGAATTAAATCATGAATCACAAATTGAATCATGCATCATAAATTAAATCATGAATTATAAATCGAATCATGAATCATGAATCATGAATCATGAATTAAATCATGATTCATGAATCATGAATTGAATCATAAATCATGAATTGAATCATGAATTGAATCATGAATCATGAATCGAATCATGAATCATGAAATAAATCATGAATTGAATCATAAATCATGAATTGAATCATGAATTGAATCATGAATCATGAATCGAATCATGAATCTTGAAATAAATCATGAATTGAATCATAAATCATGAATTGAATCATGAATTGAATCATGAATCATGAATTGAATTATGAATTGAATCAAGAATTGAATTATGCATTGAATCATGAATCATGAATCATGCATTGAATCATGAATCATGAATTGACTCATGAATCATGAATTGAATCATGAATCATGAATCATGAAATGAATCATGAAATGAATCATGAATCATGAATTAAATCATGAATCACAAATTGAATCATGCATCATGAATTGAATCATGAATTATAAATCGAATCATGAATCATGAATCATGAATCATGAATTAAATCATTAATCATGAATCATGAATTAAATCATGAATCACAAATTGAATCGTGCATCATGAATTGAATCATGAATTATAAATCGAATCATGAATCATGAATCATGAATTAAATCATTAATCATGAATCATGAATTGAATCATAAATCATGAATTGAATCATGAATTGAATCATGAATCATGAATCGAATCATGAATCATGAATTGAATCATAAATCATGAATCATGAATCGAATCATGAATCATGAAATAAATCATAAATTGAATCATAAATCATGAATTGAATCATGAATTGAATCATGAATCATGAATTGAATTATGAATTGAATCAAGAATTGAATTATGCATTGAATCATGAATCATGAATCATGCATTGAATCATGAATCATGAATTGACTCATGAATCATGAATTGAATCATGAATCATGAATCATGAAATGAATCATGAATCATGAATTAAATCATGAATCACAAATTGAATCATGCATCATGAATTGAATCATGAATTATAAATCGAATCATGAATCATGAATCATGAATCATGAATTAAATCATTAATCATGAATCATGAATTAAATCATGAATCACAAATTGAATCGTGCATCATGAATTGAATCATGAATTATAAATCGAATCATGAATCATGAATCATGAATTAAATCATTAATCATGAATCATGAATTGAATCATAAATCATGAATTGAATCATGAATTGAATCATGAATCATGAATCGAATCATGAATCATGAATTGAATCATGAATCATAAATCGAATCATGAATCATGAAATGAATCATGAATCATGAATTGAATCATAAATCCTGAATTGAATCATGAATTGAATTTTGAATCATGAATCATGAATCGAATCATGAATCATGAAATAAATAATGAATTGAATCATGAATTGAATCATGAATCATGAATCATGAATCGAATCATGAATCATGAAATAAATCATGAATTGAATCAAGATTCATGAACCATGAATTGAATCATGAAATAAATCATGAATCATGAATTGAATCATAAATCATGAATCAAAAATTGAATCATGAATCAAATCATGAATCATGAATTGAATCATGAATCATGAATCGAATCATGAATTGAATCATGAATCATGAATCATGAATTGAATCATAAATTATGAATCATGAATTTAATCATGAATCATATATCGAATCATGAATCATGAATCATGAATCGAATCATGAATTGAATCATGAATCATGAATTGAATTATGAATTGAATCAAGAATTGAATCATGCATTGAATCATGAATCATGAATTGAATCATTAATCATGAATTGAATCATGAATCATGAATCATGAATTGAATCATGAATTGAATCATGAATTATGAATCATAAATTGAATCCTGAATTGAATCATGAATTAAATCATGAATCATGAAATGAATCATGAATCATGAATTGACTCATGAATCGTGAATTGAATCATGAATCATGAATCATGAAATGAATCATGAATCATGAATTAAATCATGAATCACAAATTGAATCATGCATCATAAATTAAATCATGAATTATAAATCGAATCATGAATCATGAATCATGAATCATGAATTAAATCATGAATCATGAATCATGAATTGAATCATAAATCATGAATTGAATCATGAATTGAATCATGAATCATGAATCGAATCATGAATCATGAAATAAATCATGAATTGAATCATAAATCATGAATTGAATCATGAATTGAATCATGAATCATGAATCGAATCATGAATCTTGAAATAAATCATGAATTGAATCATAAATCATGAATTGAATCATGAATTGAATCATGAATCATGAATTGAATTATGAATTGAATCAAGAATTGAATTATGCATTGAATCATGAATCATGAATCATGCATTGAATCATGAATCATGAATTGACTCATGAATCATGAATTGAATCATGAATCATGAATCATGAAATGAATCATGAAATGAATCATGAATCATGAATTAAATCATGAATCACAAATTGAATCATGCATCATGAATTGAATCATGAATTATAAATCGAATCATGAATCATGAATCATGAATCATGCATTAAATCATTAATCATGAATCATGAATTAAATCATGAATCACAAATTGAATCGTGCATCATGAATTGAATCATGAATTATAAATCGAATCATGAATCATGAATCATGAATTAAATCATTAATCATGAATCATGAATTGAATCATAAATCATGAATTGAATCATGAATTGAATCATGAATCATGAATCGAATCATGAATCATGAATTGAATCATAAATCATGAATCATGAATCGAATCATGAATCATGAAATAAATCATAAATTGAATCAACATTCATGAACCATAAATGTAATCAAGAATCGAATCATGAATCAAGAATTGAATCATGAATCATGAATCGAATCATGAATCATGAATTGAATAATGAATCATGAATCATGAATCGAATCATGAATTGAATCATGAATCATGAATCATGAATTGAATCATAAAACATGAATCATGAATTTAATCATGAATCATGAATCGAATCATGAATCATGAATTGAATCATATATCATGAATCATGAATCGAATCATGAATCATGAAATAAATCATAAATTGAATCAAGATTCATGAACCATAAATGTAATCATGAATCATGAATCGAATCATGAATCAAGAATTGAATCATGAATCATGAATCAAATCATGAATCATGAATTGAATAATGAATCATGAATCATGAATTGAATCATAAAACATGAATCATGAATTTAATCATGAATCATGTATCGAATTATGAATCATGAATCGAATCATGAATTTAATCATAAATCATGAATCATGAATTGAATCATGAATCATGAATCATGAATTGAATCATAAAACATGAATCATGAATTTAATCATAAATTGAATCATGAATTATAAATCATAAGTTGAATCATGAATTGAATCATGAATTGAATCATGAATCATGAATCATGAAATGAATCATGAATTGAATCATGAATTTTGAATTGAATCATGAATCATGAATTGAATCATGAATCATGAATTGAATCATGGAATCGAATCATGAATCATGAATCATGAATTGAATCATGAATCATGAATAATAAATTGAATCATGAATTGAATCATGAATTATGAATCATAAATTGAATCATGAATTGAATCATGAATTGAATCATGAATCATGAAATGAATCATGAATCATGTGTTGTATCATGAATCATGAATTGAATCAGGAATCATGAATCATGAAATGAATCATGAATCATGAATTGAATCATGAATCACGAATTGAATCATGAATCATAAATCAAGAATTGAATCATGAATCATGAATCGAATCATGAATCATGAAATAAATCATGAATTGAATCAAGATTCATGAACCATGAATTGAATCATGAAATAAATCATGAATCATGAATTGAATCATAAATCATGAATCATGAATTTAATCATGAATCATAATTCGAATCATGAATCATGAATTGAATCATGAATCATGAATCGAATCATGAATCATGAATTGAATCATAAATCATGAATCGAATCATGAATTGAATCATGAATCATAAATCGAATCATGAATCATGAAATGAATCATGAAATGAATCATGAATCATGAATTGAATCATGAATCACGAATTGAATCATGCATCATGAATTGAATCATGAATCATAAATCGAATCATGAATCATGAATCATGAATTGAATCATAAATCCTGAATTAAATCATGAATTGAATTTTGAATCATGAATCATGAATCGAATCATGAATCATGAAATAAATAATGAATTGAATCATTAATTGAATCATGAATCATAAATCGAATCATGACTCATGAAATGAATCATGAAATGAATCATGAATCATGAATTGAATCATGAATCACGAATTGAATCATGCATCATGAATTGAATCATGAATCATAAATCGAATCATGAATCATGAATCATGAATTGAATCATAAATCCTGAATTAAATCATGAATTGAATTTTGAATCATGAATCATGAATCGAATCATGAATCATGAAATAAATAATGAATTGAATCATGAATTGAATCATGAATCATGAATCATGAATAGAATCATGAATCATGAAATAAATCATGAATTGAATCAAGATTCATGAACCATGAATTAAATCATGAAATAAATCATGAATCATGAATTGAATCATAAATCATGAATCAAAAATTGAATCATGAATCATGAATCAAATCATGAATCATAAATTGAATCATGAATCATAAATTGAATCATGAATCATGAAATGAATCATGAATTGAATCATGAATTCAAACATGAATCATGAATCGAATCATGAATCATGAATTGAATTATGAATCATGAATTAAATCATGAATCATGAATCATAAATCAAGAATTGAATCATGAATCATGAATTGAATTATAAATCATGAATTAAATCATGAATCATGAATCATAAATCAAGAATTGAATCATGAATCATGAATCGAATCATGAATCATGAAATAAATCATGAATCATGAATTGAATTATAAATCATGAATTAAATCATGAATCATGAATCATAAATCAAGAATTAAATCATGAATCATGAATCGAATCATGAATCATGAAATAAATCATGAATTGAATCATGAATTGAATCATGAATCATGAATCATGATTCGAATCATGAATCATGAAAAAAATCATGAATTGAATCAAGATTCATGAACCATGAATTGAATCATGAAATAAATCATGAATCATGAATTGAATCATAAATCATGAATCATGAGTTTAATCATGAATCATAATTCGAATCATGAATCATAATTCATGAATTGAATCATGAATCATGAATCGAATCATGAATCATGAATTGAATCATAAATCATGAATCGAATCATGAATTGAATCATGAATCATGAAATGAATCATGAATCATGAATTGAATAATGAATCATGAATTGAATCAGGAATCACGAATTGAATCATGCATCATGAATTGAATCATGAATCATAAATCGAATCATGAATCATGAAATGAATCATGAAATGAATCATGAATCGTGAATTGAATCATGAATCACGAATTGAATCATGCATCATGAATTGAATCATGAATTATAAATCGAATCATGAATCATGAAATGAATCATGAAATGAATCATGAATCATGAATTGAATCATAAATCCTGAATTGAATCATGAATTGAATTTTGAATCATGAATCATGAATCGAATCATGAATCATGAATTAAATCATGAATCACAAATTGAATCATGCATCATAAATTGAATCATGAATTATAAATCGAATCATGAATCATGAATCATGAATTAAATCATGAATCATGAATCATGAATTGAATCATAAATCATGAATTGAATCATGAATTGAATCATGAATCATGAATCGAATCATGAATCATGAAATAAATCATGAATTGAATCATAAATCATGAATTGAATCATGAATTGAATCATGAATCATGAATCGAATCATGAATCTTGAAATAAATCATGAATTGAATCATAAATCATGAATTGAATCATGAATTGAATCATGAATCATGAATTGAATTATGAATTGAATCAAGAATTTAATTATGCATTGAATCATGAATCATGAATCATGCATTGAATCATGAACCATGAATTGACTCATGAATCATGAATTGAATCATGAATCATGAATCATGAAATGAATCATGAAATGAATCATGAATCATGAATTAAATCATGAATCACAAATTGAATCATGCATCATGAATTGAATCATGAATTATAAATCGAATCATGAATCATGAATCATGAATCATGAATTAAATCATTAATCATGAATCATGAATTAAATCATGAATCACAAATTGAATCGTTTATCATGAATTGAATCATGAATTATAAATCGAATCATGAATCATGAATCATGAATTAAATCATTAATCATGAATCATGAATTGAATCATAAATCATGAATTGAATCATGAATCATGAATCGAATCATGAATCATGAATTGAATCATAAATCATGAATCATGAATCGAATCATGAATCATGAAATAAATCATAAATTGAATCAACATTCATGAACCATAAATGTAATCAAGAATCGAATCATGAATCAAGAATTGAATCATGAATCATGAATCGAATCATGAATCATGAATTGAATAATGAATCATGAATCATGAATCGAATCATGAATTGAATCATGAATCATGAATCATGAATTGAATCATAAAACATGAATCATGAATTTAATCATGAATCATGAATCGAATCATGAATCATGAATTGAATCATATATCATGAATCATGAATCGAATCATGAATCATGAAATAAATCATAAATTGAATCAAGATTCATGAACCATAAATGTAATCATGAATCATGAATCGAATCATGAATCAAGAATTGAATCATGAATCATGAATCGAATCATGAATCATGAATTGAATAATGAATCATGAATCATGAATTGAATCATAAAACATGAATCATGAATTTAATCATGAATCATGTATCGAATTATGAATCATGAATCGAATCATGAATTTAATCATAAATCATGAATCATGAATTGAATCATGAATCATGAATCATGAATTGAATCATAAAACATGAATCATGAATTTAATCATAAATTGAATCATGAATTATAAATCATAAGTTGAATCATGAATTGAATCATGAATTGAATCATGAATCATGAATCATGAAATGAATCATGAATTGAATCATGAATCATGAATTGAATCATGAATCATGAATTGAATCATGAATCATGAATCGAATCATGAATCATGAATCATGAATTGAATCATGAATCATGACTCATAAATTGAATCATGAATTATGAATCATAAATTGAATCATGAATTGAATCATGAATTGAATCATGAATCATGAAATGAATCATGAATCATGTATTGTATCATGAATCATGAATTGAATCAGGAATCATGAATCATGAAATGAATCATGAAATGAATCATGAAATGAATCATGAATCATGAATTGAATCATGAATCACGAATTGAATCATGAATCATAAATCAAGAATTGAATCATGAATCATGAATCGAATCATGAATCATGAAATAAATCATGAATTGAATCATGAATTGAATCATGAATCATGAATCATGAATCGAATCATGAATCATGAAATAAATCATGAATTGAATCAAGATTCATGAACCATGAATTGAATCATGAAATAAATCATGAATCATGAATTGAATCATAAATCATGAATCATGAATTTAATCATGATTCATAATTCGAATCATGAATCATGAATTGAATCATGAATCATGAATCGAATCATGAATCATGAATTGAATCATAAATCATGAATCGAATCATGAATTGAATCATGAATCATAAATCGAATCATGAATCATGAAATGAATCATGAAATGAATCATGAATCATGAATTGAATCATGAATCACGAATTGAATCATGCATCATGAATTGAATAATGAATCATAAATCGAATCATGAATCATGAATCATGAATTGAATCATAAATCCTGAATTAAATCATGAATCGAATCATGAATCATGAAATAAATAATGAATTGAATCATGAATTGAATCATGAATCATAAATCGAATCATGAATCATGAAATAAATCATAAATTGAATCAAGATTCATGAACCATAAATGTAATCATGAATCATGAATCGAATCATGAATCAAGAATTGAATCATGAATCATGAATCGAATCATGAATCATGAATTGAATAATGAATCATGAATCATGAATTGAATCATAAAACATGAATCATGAATTTAATCATGAATCATGTATCGAATTATGAATCATGAATCGAATCATGAATTTAATCATAAATCATGAATCATGAATTGAATCATGAATCATGAATCATGAATTGAATCATAAAACATGAATCATGAATTTAATCATAAATTGAATCATGAATTATAAATCATAAGTTGAATCATGAATTGAATCATGAATTGAATCATGAATCATGAATCATGAAATGAATCATGAATTGAATCATGAATTTTGAATTGAATCATGAATCATGAATTGAATCATGAATCATGAATTGAATCATGGAATCGAATCATGAATCATGAATCATGAATTGAATCATGAATCATGAATAATAAATTGAATCATGAATTGAATCATGAATTATGAATCATAAATTGAATCATGAATTGAATCATGAATTGAATCATGAATCATGAAATGAATCATGAATCATGTATTGTATCATGAATCATGAATTGTATCAGGAATCATGAATCATGAAATGAATCATGAATCATGAATTGAATCATGAATCACGAATTGAATCATGAATCATAAATCAAGAATTGAATCATGAATCATGAATCGAATCATGAATCATGAAATAAATCATGAATTGAATCAAGATTCATGAACCATGAATTGAATCATGAAATAAATCATGAATCATGAATTGAATCATAAATCATGAATCATGAATTTAATCATGAATCATAATTCGAATCATGAATCATGAATTGAATCATGAATCATGAATCGAATCATGAATCATGAATTGAATCATAAATCATGAATCGAATCATGAATTGAATCATGAATCATAAATCGAATCATGAATCATGAAATGAATCATGAAATGAATCATGAATCATGAATTGAATCATGAATCACGAATTGAATCATGCATCATGAATTGAATCATGAATCATAAATCGAATCATGAATCATGAATCATGAATTGAATCATAAATCCTGAATTAAATCATGAATTGAATTTTGAATCATGAATCATGAATCGAATCATGAATCATGAAATAAATAATGAATTGAATCATGAATTGAATCATGAATCATAAATCGAATCATGAATCATGAAATGAATCATGAAATGAATCATGAATCATGAATTGAATCATGAATCACGAATTGAATCATGCATCATGAATTGAATCATGAATCATAAATCGAATCATGAATCATGAATCATGAATTGAATCATAAATCCTGAATTAAATCATGAATTGAATTTTGAATCATGAATCATGAATCGAATCATGAATCATGAAATAAATAATGAATTGAATCATGAATTGAATCATGAATCATGAATCATGAATAGAATCATGAATCATGAAATAAATCATGAATTGAATCAAGATTCATGAACCATGAATTAAATCATGAAATAAATCATGAATCATGAATTGAATCATAAATCATGAATCAAAAATTGAATCATGAATCATGAATCAAATCATGAATCATAAATTGAATCATGAATCATAAATTGAATCATGAATCATGAAATGAATCATGAATTGAATCATGAATTCAAACATGAATCATGAATCGAATCATGAATCATGAATTGAATTATGAATCATGAATTAAATCATGAATCATGAATCATAAATCAAGAATTGAATCATGAATCATGAATTGAATTATAAATCATGAATTAAATCATGAATCATGAATCATAAATCAAGAATTGAATCATGAATCATGAATCGAATCATGAATCATGAAATAAATCATGAATCATGAATTGAATTATAAATCATGAATTAAATCATGAATCATGAATCATAAATCAAGAATTAAATCATGAATCATGAATCGAATCATGAATCATGAAATAAATCATGAATTGAATCATGAATTGAATCATGAATCATGAATCATGAATCGAATCATGAATCATGAAAAAAATCATGAATTGAATCAAGATTCATGAACCATGAATTGAATCATGAAATAAATCATGAATCATGAATTGAATCATAAATCATGAATCATGAGTTTAATCATGAATCATAATTCGAATCATGAATCATAATTCATGAATTGAATCATGAATCATGAATCGAATCATGAATCATGAATTGAATCATAAATCATGAATCGAATCATGAATTGAATCATGAATCATGAAATGAATCATGAATCATGAATTGAATAATGAATCATGAATTGAATCAGGAATCACGAATTGAATCATGCATCATGAATTGAATCATGAATCATAAATCGAATCATGAATCATGAAATGAATCATGAAATGAATCATGAATCGTGAATTGAATCATGAATCACGAATTGAATCATGCATCATGAATTGAATCATGAATCATAAATCGAATCATGAATCATGAAATGAATCATGAAATGAATCATGAATCATGAATTGAATCATAAATCCTGAATTGAATCATGAATTGAATTTTGAATCATGAATCATGAATCGAATCATGAATCATGAATTAAATCATGAATCACAAATTGAATCATGCATCATAAATTGAATCATGAATTATAAATCGAATCATGAATCATGAATCATGAATCATGAATTAAATCATGAATCATGAATCATGAATTGAATCATAAATCATGAATTGAATCATGAATTGAATCATGAATCATGAATCGAATCATGAATCATGAAATAAATCATGAATTGAATCATAAATCATGAATTGAATCATGAATTGAATCATGAATCATGAATCGAATCATGAATCTTGAAATAAATCATGAATTGAATCATAAATCATGAATTGAATCATGAATTGAATCATGAATCATGAATTGAATCATGAATTGAATCAAGAATTGAATTATGCATTGAATCATGAATCATGAATCATGCATTGAATCATGAACCATGAATTGACTCATGAATCATGAATTGAATCATGAATCATGAAATGAATCATGAAATGAATCATGAATCATGAATTAAATCATGAATCACAAATTGAATCATGCATCATGAATTGAATCATGAATTATAAATCGAATCATGAATCATGAATCATGAATCATGAATTAAATCATTAATCATGAATCATGAATTAAATCATGAATCACAAATTGAATCGTGCATCATGAATTGAATCATGAATTATAAATCGAATCATGAATCATGAATCATGAATTAAATCATTAATCATGAATCATGAATTGAATCATAAATCATGAATTGAATCATGAATTGAATCATGAATCGAATCATGAATCATGAATTGAATCATAAATCATGAATCATGAATCGAATCATGAATCATGAAATAAATCATAAATTGAATCAACATTCATGAACCATAAAGTAATCAAGAATCGAATCATGAATCAAGAATTGAATCATGAATCATGAATCGAATCATGAATCATGAATTGAATAATGAATCATGAATCATGAATCGAATCATGAATTGAATCATGAATCATGAATCATGAATTGAATCATAAAACATGAATCATGAATTTAATCATGAATCATGAATCGAATCATGAATCATGAATTGAATCATATATCATGAATCATGAATCGAATCATGAATCATGAAATAAATCATAAATTGAATCAAGATCATGAACCATAAATGTAATCATGAATCATGAATCGAATCATGAATCATGAATTGAATAATGAATCATGAATCATGAATTGAATCATAAAACATGAATCATGAATTTAATCATGAATCATGTATCGAATTATGAATCATGAATCGAATCATGAATTTTAATCATAAATCATGAATCATGAATTGAATCATGAATCATGAATCATGAATTGAATCATAAAACATGAATCATGAATTTAATCATAAATTGAATCATGAATTATAAATCATAAGTTGAATCATGAATTGAATCATGAATTGAATCATGAATCATGAATCATGAAATGAATCATGAATTGAATCATGAATCATGAATTGAATCATGAATCATGAATTGAATCATGAATCATGAATCGAATCATGAATCATGAATCATGAATTGAATCATGAATCATGACTCATAAATTGAATCATGAATTATGAATCATAAAATGAATCATGAATTGAATCATGAATTGAATCATGAATCATGAAATGAATCATGAATCATGTATTGTATCATGAATCATGAATTGAATCAGGAATCATGAATCATGAAATGAATCATGAAATGAATCATGAAATGAATCATGAATCATGAATTGAATCATGAATCACGAATTGAATCATGAATCATAAATCAAGAATTGAATCATGAATCATGAATCGAATCATGAATCATGAAATAAATCATGAATTGAATCATGAATTGAATCATGAATCATGAATCGAATCATGAATCATGAAATAAATCATGAATTGAATCAAGATTCATGAACCATGAATTGAATCATGAAATAAATCATGAATCATGAATTGAATCATAAATCATGAATCATGAATTTAATCATGATTCATAATTCGAATCATGAATCATGAATTGAATCATGAATCATGAATCGAATCATGAATCATGAATTGAATCATAAATCATGAATCGAATCATGAATTGAATCATGAATCATAAATCGAATCATGAATCATGAAATGAATCATGAAATGAATCATGAATCATGAATTGAATCATGAATCACGAATTGAATCATGCATCATGAATTGAATAATGAATCATAAATCGAATCATGAATCATGAATTGAATCATAAATCCTGAATTAAATCATGAATTGAATTTTGAATCATGAATCATGAATCGAATCATGAATCATGAAATAAATAATGAATTGAATCATGAATTGAATCATGAATCATAAATCGAATCATGAATCATGAAATGAATCATGAAATGAATCATGAATCATGAATTGAATCATGAATCACGAATTGAATCATGCATCATGAATTGAATCATGAATCATAAATCGAATCATGAATCATGAATCATGAATTGAATCATAAATCCTGAATTAAATCATGAATTGAATTTTGAATCATGAATCATGAATCGAATCATGAATCATGAAATAAATAATGAATTGAATCATGAATTGAATCATGAATCATGAATCATGAATAGAATCATGAATCATGAAATAAATCATGAATTGAATCAAGATTCATGAACCATGAATTAAATCATGAAATAAATCATGAATCATGAATTGAATCATAAATCATGAATCAAAAATTGAATCATGAATCATGAATCAAATCATGAATCATGGATTGAATCATGAATCATAAATTGAATCATGAATCATGAAATGAATCATGAATTGAATCATGAATTCAAACATGAATCATGAATCGAATCATGAATCATGAATTGAATTATGAATCATGAATTAAATCATGAATCATGAATCATAAATCAAGAATTGAATCATGAATCATGAATCGAATCATGAATCATGAAATAAATCATGAATCATGAATTGAATTATAAATCATGAATTAAATCATGAATCATGAATCATAAATCAAGAATTAAATCATGAATCATGAATCGAATCATGAATCATGAAATAAATCATGAATTGAATCATGAATTGAATCATGAATCATGAATCATGAATCGAATCATGAATCATGAAAAAAATCATGAATTGAATCAAGATTCATGAACCATGAATTGAATCATGAAATAAATCATGAATCATGAATTGAATCATAAATCATGAATCATGAGTTTAATCATGAATCATAATTCGAATCATGAATCATAATTCATGAATTGAATCATGAATCATGAATCGAATCATGAATCATGAATTGAATCATAAATCATGAATCGAATCATGAATTGAATCATGAATCATGAAATGAATCATGAATCATGAATTGAATAATGAATCATGAATTGAATCAGGAATCACGAATTGAATCATGCATCATGAATTGAATAATGAATCATAAATCGAATCATGAATCATGAAATGAATCATGAAATGAATCATGAATCGTGAATTGAATCATGAATCACGAATTGAATCATGCATCATGAATTGAATCATGAATCATAAATCGAATCATGAATCATGAAATGAATCATGAAATGAATCATGAATCATGATTTGAATCATAAATCCTGAATTGAATCATGAATTGAATTTTGAATCATGAATCATGAATCGAATCATGAATCATGAAATAAATAATGAATTGAATCATGAATTGAATCATGAATCATGAATCATGAATCGAATCATGAATCATGAAATAAATTATGAATTGAATCAAGATTCATGAACCATGAATTGAATCATAAAATAAATCATGAATCATGAATTGAATCATAAATCATGAATTATAAATTTAATCATGAATCATGAATCGAATCATGAATTAAAAATTGAATCATGAATCATGAATCAAATCATGAATCATGAATTGAATCATAAATTATGAATCATGAATTTAATCATGAATCATATATCGTATCATGAATCATGAATCGAATCATGAATTGAATCATGAATCATGAATTGAATTATGAATTGAATCAAGAATTAAATCATGCATTGAATCACGAATCATGAATTGAATCATGAATCATGAATTGAATCATGAATCATGAATCATGAATTGAATCATGAATTGAATCATGAATTATGAATCATAAATTGAATCATGAATTGAATCATGAATTAAATCATGAATCATGAAATGAATCATAAATCATGAATTGACTCATGAATCATGAATTGAATCATGAATCATGAATCATGAAATGAATCATGAAATGAATCATGCATCATGAATTAAATCATGAATCACAAATTGAATCATGCATCATGAATTGAATCATGAATTATAAATCGAATCATGAATCATGAATCATGAATTAAATCATGAATCATGAATCATGAATTGAATCATAAATCATGAATTGAATCATGAATTGAATCATGAATCATGAATCGAATCATGAATCATGAAATAAATCATGAATTGAATCATAAATCATGAATTGAATCATGAATTGAATCAAGAATTGAATCATGCATTGAATTATGGATCATGAATTGAATCATGAATCATGAATTGAATCATGAATCATGAATCATGAATTGAATCATGAATTGAATCATGAATTATGAATCATACATTGAATCATGAATTCAATCATGGATTAAATCATGTATCATGAAATGAATCATGAAATGAATCATTAATCATGAAATGAATCATGAATCATGAATTGAATCATGTATCATGAATTGAATCATGAATCATGAATCATAAATCAAGAATTGAATAATGAATCATGAATTGAATCATGAATCATGAAATGAATTATGAATTGAATCAAGAATTGAATCATGAATTGAAACATAAATCATGAATCGAATCATGATTCATGAATTGAATCATGAATCATGAATTGAATCATGAATCATGAATCATGAATTAAATCATGAATTGAATCATGAATTATAAATCATAAGTTGAATCATGAATTGAATCATAAATTGAATCATGAATCATGAAATGAATCAAGAATCATGAATTGAATCATTAATCATGAATTAAATCATGAATCATGAATCTTGAATTGAATCATGAATCATGAATTGAATCATGAATCATGAAAGGAATCATGAATCATGAATTGAATCATGAATCATGAATTGAATCAGGATTCATGAATCATAAATTGAATCATGAATTGAATAATGAATCATTAATTGAATGATAAATGATGAATCATGAATCAAATCATGAATCATGAATTGAATCATGAATTGAATCATGAATCATGAATCATGAATTGAATCATGAATTAAATCATGAATTATAAATCATAAGTTGAATCATGAATTGAATCATGAAATGAATCATGAATCATGAATCATGAAATGAATCATGAATTGAATCATGAATTTTGAATTGATTCATGAATCATGAATTGAATCATGAATCATGAATTGAATCATGAATCATGAATCGAATCATGAATCATGAATTGAATCATGAATCATGAAATGAATCATGAATTGAATCATGAATTCAAACATGAATCATGAATCGAATCATGAATTGAATTATGAATTGAATCAAGAATTGAATCATGAATTGAAACATAAATCATGAATCGAATCATGATTCATGAATTGAATCATGAATCATGAATTGAATCATGAATCATGAATCATGAATTGAATCATGAATTGAATCATGAATTATAAATCATAAGTTGAATAATGAATTGAATCATGAATTGAATCATGAATCATGAAATGAATCATGAATCATGAATTGAATCATGAATCATGAATTGAATCATGAACCATGAATCTTGAATTGAATCATGAATCATAAATTGAATCATGAATTGAATCATGAATTGAATCATGAATCATGAAATGAATCATGAATCATGAATTGAATCATGAATCATGAATTGAATCAGGAATCATGAATCATAAATTGAATCATGAATTGAATCATGAATCATGAATTGAATGATGAATGATGAATTATGAATCAAATCATGAATCATGAATTGAATCATGAATCATGAATTGAATCATGAATTATGAATCATGAATTGAATCATGAATTAAATCATGAATTATAAATCATAAGTTGAATCATGAAATGAATCATGAATTGAATAATGAATTTTCAATTCAATCATGAATCATGAAATGAATCATGAAATGAATCATGAATCATAAATTGAATCATGAATCATGAATTGAATCATGAATCACAAATCGAATCATGAATCATGAATTGAATCATGAATCATGAATCATGAATCGAATCATGAATCATGAATTGAATCATGAATCATGAATCACGAATCATGAATTAAATCATGAATCATGAATTGAATCATGAATCATGAATCGAATCATGAATCATGAATTGAAACATGAATCATGAATCATAAATTGAATCATGAATTGAATCATGAATTATGAATCATAAATTGAATCATGAATTTAATCATGAATTGAATCATGGATCATGAAATGAATCATGAATCATGTATTGTATCATGAATCATGAATTGAATCAGGAATCATGAATCATTAAATGAATCATGAAATGAATCATGAATCATGAATTGAATCATGAATCACGAATTGAATCATGAATTGAATCATGAATTAGAAATCGAATCATGAATCATGAATCATGAATCAGGAATTAAATCATGAATCATGAATCATGAATTGAATCATAAATCATGAATTGAATCATGAATTGAATCATGAATCGAATAATGAATTATGAAATAAATCATGAATTGAATCATGAATTGAATCATGAATCATGAATCATGAATCGAATCATGAATCATGAAATAAATCATGAATTGAATAAAGATTCATAAACCATGAATTGAATCATAAATCATGAATCATGAATTGAATCATGAATCATAATTCGAATCATTAATCATGATTCAAGAATTGAATCATGAATCATGAATTGAATCATGAATTATGAATCGAATCATGAATCATGAATTGAATCATGAATCATGAATTAAATCATGAATCATAAATCAAGAATTGAATCATGAATCATGAATCGAATCATGAATCATGAAATAAATCATGAATTGAATCATGAATTGAATCATGAATCATGAATCATGAATCGAATCATGAATCATGAAATAAATCATGAATTGAATCAAGATTCATGAACCATGAATTGAATCATGAAATAAATCATGAATCATGAATTGAATCATAAATCATGAATCATGAATTTAATCATGAATCATAATTCGAATCATGGATCATGAATTGAATCATAAATCATGAATCGAATCATGAATCATGAATTGAATCATAAATCATGAATCGAATCATGAATTGAATCATGAATCATAAAATAAATCATGAATCATGAATTGAATCATGAATCATGAATTGAATCAGGACTCACGAATTGAATCATGCATCATGAATTGAATCATGAATCATAAATCGAATCATGAATCATGAATCATGAATTGAATCATGAATCACGAATTGAATCATGCATCATGAATTGAATCATGAATCATAAATCGAATCATGAATCATGAAATGAATCATGAAATAAATCATGAATCATGAATTGAATCATAAATCCTGAATTGAATAATGAATTTAATTTTGAATCATGAATCATGAATCGAATCATGAGTCATGAAATAAATAATGAATAGAATCATGAATTGAATCATGAATCATGAATCATGAATCGAATCATGAATCATGAAATAAATCATGAATTGAATCAAGATTCATGAACCCTGAATTGAATCATGAAATAAATCATGAATCATAAATTAAATCATAAATCATGAATCATAAATTTAATCATGAATCATGAATCGAATCAAGAATTAAAAATTGAATCATGAATCATGAATCAAATCATGAATCATGAATTGAATCATGAATCATGAATCGAATCATGAATTGAATCATGAATCATGAATCATGAATTGAATCATAAATCATGAATCATAAATTTAATCATGAATCATGAATCGAATCAAGAATTAAAAATTGAATCATGAATCATGAATCAAATCATGAATCATGAATTGAATCATGAATCATGAATCGAATCATGAATTGAATCATGAATCATGAATCATGAATTGAATCATAAATTATGAATCATGAATTTAATCATGAATCATATATCGAATCATGAATTAAATCATGAATCATGAATTGAATTATGAATTGAATCAAGAATTGAATCATGCATTGAATCATGAATCATGAATTGAATCATGAATCATGAATTGAATCATGAATCATGAATCATGAATTGAATCATGAATTGAATCATGAATTATGAATCATAAATTGAATCATGAATTGAATCATGAATTAAATCATGAATCATGAAATGAATCATGAATCATGAATTGACTCATGAATCGTGAATTGAATCATGAATCATGAATCATGAATTAAATCATGAATCACAAATTGAATCATGCATCATGAATTGAATCATGAATTATAAATCGAATCATGAATTTAATCATGAATCATGAAATAAATCATAAATTGAATCAAGATTCATGAACCATAAATGTAATCATGAATCATGAATCGAATCATGAATTAAGAATTGAATCATGAATCATGAATCAAATCATGAATCATGAATTGAATAATGAATCATGAATCATGAATCGAATCATGAATTGAATCATGAATCATGAATCATGAATTGAATCATAAAACATGAATCATGAATTTAATCATGAATCATGAATTGAATCATGAATCATGAATTGAATCATGAATCATGAATTGAATCATAAATCATGAATCGTGAATTGAATAATGAATCATGAATCATGAATTGAATCATAAAACATGAATCATGAATTTAATCATGAATCATATATCGAATTATGAATCATGAATCAAATCATGAATTAAATCATAAATCATGAATCATGAATTGAATCATGAATCATGAATCATGAATTGAATCATAAAACATGAATCATGAATTTAATCATGAATCATATATCGAATTATGAATCATGAATCGAATCATGAATTTAATCATAAATCATGAATCATGAATTGAATCATGAATCATGAATCATGAATTGAATCATGAATAATGAATTGAATCATAAATCATGAATCATGAATTGAATCATGAATCATGAATCGAATCATGAATTGAATCATGAATCATGAATCATGAATTGAATCATGAATCATGAATCGAATCATGAATCATGTATTGAATCATGAATTGAATCATGAATCATGAATGATGAATTGAATCATGAATCATGAATCGAATCATGAATTAAATCATGAATCATGAATCGAATCATGATTTGAATCATGAATCATGAATCATATATCGAATTATGAATCATGAATCGAATCATGAATTTAATCATAAATCATGAATCATGAATTGAATCATGAATCATGAATGATGAATTGAATCATGAATAATGAATTGAATCATGAATCATGAATCATGAATTGAATCATGAATCATGAATTGAATCATGAATCATGAATCGAATCATGAATTGAATCATGAATCATGAATCATGAATTGAATTATGAATCATGAATCGAATCATGAATCATGTATTGAATCATGAATTGAATCATGAATCATGAATGATGCATTGAATCATGAATCATGAATTGAATCATGAATCATGAATTGAATCATGAGTCATGAATCATGAATTGAATCATGAATCATGAATCATGAATTGAATCATAAAACATGAATCGTGAATTTAATCATGAATCATATATCGAATTATGAATCATGAATCGAATCATGAATTTAATCATAAATCATGAATCATGAATTGAATCATGAATCATGAATCATGAATTGAATCATGAATAATGAATTGAATCATGAATCATGAATCATGAATTGAATCATGAATCATGAATCGAATCATGAATTGAATCATGAATCATGAATCATGAATTGAATTATGAATCATGAATCGAATCATGAATCATGTATTGAATCATGAATTGAATCATGAATCATGAATGATGAATTGAATCATGAATCATGAATTGAATCATGAATCATGAATTGAATCATGAATCATGAATTGAATCATGAGTCATGAATCATGAATTGAATCATGAATCATGAATCGAATCATAAATTGAATCATGAATGATGAATTGAATCATGAATCATGAATTGAATCATGAATCATGAATCATAAAATGAATCATGAATCATGAATTGAATCATTAATCATGAATTGAATCATGAATCATGAATCATGAATTAAATCATGAATCATGAAATGAATCATGAATCATGAATTGAATCATGAATCATGAATCGAATCATGAATCATGGATTGAATCATGAATCATAAATTGAATCATGAATCATGAAATGAATCATGAATTGAATCATGAATTCAAACATGAATCATGAATCGAATCATGAATCATGAATTGAATTATGAATCATGAATTAAATCATGAGTCATGAATCATAAATCAAGAATTGAATCATGAATCATGAATTGAATTATAAATCATGAATTAAATCATGAATCATGAATCATAAATCAAGAATTGAATCATGAATCATGAATCGAATCATGAATCATGAAATAAATCAAGAATTGAATCATGAATTGAATCATGAATCATGAATCGAATCATGAATCATGAAATAAATCATGAATTGAATCATGAATCATGAATCGAATCATGAATCATGAAATAAATCATGAATTGAATCAAGATTCATGAACCATGAATTGAATCATGAAATAAATCATGAATCATGAATTGAATCATAAATCATGAATCATGAATTTAATCATGAATCATAATTTGAATCATGAATCATGAATCATGAATTGAATCATGAATCATGAATCGAATCATGAATCATGAATTGAATCATGAATCATGAATTGAATCATGAGTCATGAATCATGAATTGAATCATGAATCATGAATCATGAATTGAATCATAAAACATGAATCATTAATTTAATCATGAATCATATATCGAATTATGAATCATGAATCGAATCATGAATTGAATCATGAATCATGAATCATGAATTGAATCATGAATCATGAATCATGAATTGAATCATGAATAATGAATTGAATCATGAATCATGAATCATGAATTGAATCATGAATCATGAATCGAATCATGAATTGAATCATGAATTGAATCATGAATCATGAATCATGAATTGAATTATGAATCATGAATCGAATCATGAATCATGTATTGAATCATGAATTGAATCATGAATCATGAATGATGAATTGAATCATGAATCATGAACCGAATCATGAATTGAATCATGAATCATGAATCGAATCATGAATTGAATCATGAATCATGAATCATATATCGAATTATGAATCATGAAACGAATCATGAATTTAATCATAAATCATGAATCATGAATTGAATCATGAATCATGAATCATGAATTGAATCATGAATAATGAATTGAATCATGAATCATGAATTGAATCATGAATCATGAATCGAATCATGAATTAAATCATGAATCATGAATCATGAATTGAATTATGAATCATGAATCGAATCATGAATCATGTATTGAATCATGAATTGAATCATGAATCATGAATGATGAATTGAATCATGAATCATGAATTGAATCATGAATCATGAATTGAATCATGAATCATGAATCGAATCATGAATTGAATCATGAATCGAATCATGAATTGAATCATGAATCATGAATTGAATCATAAATTATGAATCATGAATTTAATCATGAATCATATATCGTATCATGAATCATGAATCATGAATCGAATCATGAATTGAATCATGAATCATGAATTGAATTATGAATTGAATCAAGAATTGAATCATGCATTGAATCATGAATCATGAAATGAATCATTAATCATGAATTGAATCATGAATCATGAATCATGAATTGAATCATGAATTGAATCATGAATTATGAATCATAAATTGAATCATGAATTGAATCATGAATTAAATCATGAATCATGAAATGAATCATGAATCATGAATTGACTCATGAATCATGAATTGAATCATGAATCATGAATCATGAAATGAATCATGAAATGAATCATGAATCATGAATTGAATTATGAATTGAATCAAGAATTCAATCATGCATTGAATCATGAATCATGAATTGAATCATGAATCATGAATTGAATCATGAATCATGAATCATGAATTGAATCATGAATTGAATCATGAATTATGAATCATAAATTGAATCATGAATTCAATCATGAATTAAATCATGAATCATGATATGAATCATGAATTGAATCATGAATCATGAAATGAATCATGAATCATGAATTGAATCATGTATCATGAAATGAATTATGAATTGAATCAAAAATTGAATCATGAATTGAAACATAAATCATGAATCGAATCATGATTCATGAATTGAATCATGAATCATGAATTGAATCATGAATCATGAATCATGAATTGAATCATGAATTGAATCATGAATTATAAATCATAAGTTGAATCATGAATTGAATCATAAATTGAATCATGAATCATGAAATGAATCAAGAATCATGAATTGAATCATAAATCATGAATCGAATCATGAATTGAATCATGAATCATGAAATGAATCATGAATCATGAATTGAATCATGAATCATGAATTGAATCAGGAATCACGAATTGAATCATGCATCATGAATTGAATCATGAATCATAAATCGAATCATGAATCATGAAATGAATCATGAAATAAATCATGAATCATGAATTGAATCATGAATCACGAATTGAATCATGCATCATGAATTGAATCATGAATCATAAATTGAATCATGAATCATGAAATGAATCATGAAATGAATCATGAATCATGAATTGAATCATAAATCCTGAATTGAATCATGAATTGAATTTTGAATCGTGAATCATGAATCGAATCATGAATCATGAAATAAATAATTAATTGAATCATGAATTGAATCATGAATCATGAATCATGAATCGAATCATGAATCATGAAATAAATCATGAATTGAATCAAGATTCATTAACCATGAATTGAATCATAAAATAAATCATGACTCATGAATTGAATCATAAATCATGAATCTTAAATTTAATCATGAATCATGAATCGAATCATGAATTAAAAATTGAATCATGAATCATGAATCAAATCATGAATCATGAATTGAATCATGAATCATGAATCATGAATTGAATCATAAATTATGAATCATGAATTTAATCATGAATCATATATCGTATCATGAATCATGAATCGAATCATGAATTGAATCATGAATCATGAATTGAATTATGAATTGAATCAAGAATTGAATCATGCATTGAATCATGAATCATGAATTGAATCATGAATCATGAATCATGAATTGAATCATGAATTATGAATCATAAATTGAATCATGAATTGAATCATGAATTAAATCATGAATCATGAAATGAATCATGAATCATGAATTGACTCATTAATCATGAATTGAATCATGAATCACAAATTGAATCATGCATCATGAATTGAATCATGAATTATAAATCGAATCATAAATCATGAATCATGAATCATGAATTAAATCATGAATCATGAATCATGAATTGAATCATAAATCATGAAATGAATCATGAAATGAATCATGAATCATGAATTAAATCATGAATCACAAATTGAATCATGCATCATGAATTGAATCATGAATTATAAATCGAATCATAAATCATGAATCATGAATCATGAATTAAATCATGAATCATGAATCATGAATTGAATCATAAATCATGAATTGAATCATGAATTGAATCATGAATTGAATCATGAATCATGAATCGAATCATGAATCATGAAATAAATCATGGATTGAATCATAAATCATGAATTGAATCATTAATTGAATCATGAATCATGAATTGAATTATGAATTGAATCAAGAATTGAATCATGCATTGAATCATGAATCATGAATTGAATCATGAATCATGAATTGAATCATGAATCATGAATCATGAATTGAATCATGAATTGAATCATGAATTATGAATCATAAATTGAATCATGAATTCAATCATGAATTAAATCATGAATCATGAAATGAATCATGAATTGAATCATGAATTTTGAATTGATTCATGAATCATGAATTGAATCATGAATCATGAATTGAATCATGAATCATAAATCGAATCATGAATCATGAATTGAATCATGAATCATGAATCAAGAATCGAATCATGAATCATGAATTGAATCATGAATCATGAATTGAATCATGAATCATGAAATGAATCATGAATTGAATTATGAATTCAAACATGAATCATGAATCGAATCATGAATTGAATTATGAATTGAATCAAGAATTGAATCATGAATTGAAACATAATTCATGAATCGAATCATGATTCATGAATTGAATCATGAATCATGAATTGAATCATGAATCATGAATCATGAATTGAAACATGAATTGAATCATGAATCATGAAATGAATCATGAATCATAAATTGAATCATGAATCATGAATTGAATCATGAACCATGAATTGAATCATGAACCATGAATCTTGAATTGAATCATGAATTATAAATTGAATCATGAATTGAATCATGAATTGAATCATGAATCATGAAATGAATCATGAATCATGAATTGAATCATGAATCATGAATTGAATCAGGAATCATGAATCATAAATTGAATCATGAATTGAATCATGAATCATGAATTGAATGATGAATGATGAATTATGAATCAAATCATGAATCATGAACTGAATCATGAATCATGAATTGAATCATAAATTATTAATCATGAATTGAATCATGAATTGAATCATGAATTATAAATCATAAGTTGAATCATGAAATGAATCATGAATTAAATCATGAATTTTGAATTCAATCATGAATCATGAAATGAATCATGAAATGAATCATGAATCATGAATTGAATCATGAATCATGAATTGAATCATGAATCATAAATCGAATCATGAATCATGAATTGAATCATGAATCATGAATCATGAATCAAATCATGAATCATGAATTGAATCATGAATCATGAATCACGAATCATGAATTGAATCATGAATCATGAATTGAATCATGAATCATGAATCGAATCATGAATCATGAATCATGAATTGAATCATGAATCATGAATCATAAATTGAATCATGAATTGAATCATGAATTATGAATCATAAATTGAATCATGAATTGAATCATGAATTAAATCATGAATCATGAAATGAATCATGAATCATGAATTGACTCATGAATCATGAATTGAATCATGAATCATGAATCATGAAATGAATCATGAAATGAATCATGAATCATGAATTTAATCATGAATCCTGAATTGAATCATGAATTGAATTTTGAATCATGAATCATGAATCGAATCATGAATCATGAAATAAATAATGAATTGAATCATGAATTGAATCATGAATCATGAATCATGAATCGAATCATGAATCATGAAATAAATCATGAATTGAATCAAGATTCATGAACCATGAATTGAATCATAAAATAAATCATGAATCATGAATTGAATCATAAATCATGAATCTTAAATTTAATCATGAATCATGAATCGAATCATGAATTAAAAATTGAATCATGAATCATGAATCAAATCATGAATCATTAATTGAATTATGAATCATGAATCGAATCATGAATTGAATCATGAATCATGAATTGAATTATGAATTGAATCAAGAATTGAATCATGCATTGAATCATGAATCATGAATTGAATCATGAATCATGAATCATGAATTGAATCATGAATTGAATCATGAATTATGAATCATAATTTGAATCATGAATTGAATCATGAATTAAATCATGAATCATGAAATGAATCATGAATCATGAATTAAATCATGAATCACAAATTGAATCATGCATCATGAATTGAATCATGAATTATAAATCGAATCATGAATCATGAATCATGAATCATGAATTAAATCATGAATCATGAATTGAATCATAAATCATGAATTGAATCATGAATTGAATCATGAATCATGAATCGAATCATGAATCATGAAATAAATCATGAATTGAATCATAAATCATGAATTGAATCATGAATTGAATCATGAATCATGAATTGAGTATGAATTGAATCAAGAATTCAATCATGCATTGAATCATGAATCATGAATTGAATCATGAATCATGAATTGAATCATGAATCATGAATCATGAATTGAATCATGAATTGAATCATGAATGATGAATCATAAATTGAATCATGAATTCAATCATGAATTAAATTATGAATCATAAAAATGAATCATGAATTGAATCATGAATCATGAATTGAATCATGAATCATGAAATGAATCATGAATCATGAATTGAATCATGAATCATGAATTGAATCATGAATCATGAAATGAATTATGAATTGAATCAAGAATTGAATCATGAATTGAAACATAAATCATGAATCGAATCATGATACATGAATTGAATCATGAATCATGAATCATGAATTGAATCATGAATTAAATCATGAATTATAAATCATAAGTTGAATCATGAATTGAATCATAAATTGAATCATGAATCATGAAATGAATCAAGAATCATGAATTGAATCATAAATCATGAATCGAATCATGAATTGAATCATGAATCATGAAATGAATCATGAATCATGAATTGAATCATGAATTGAATCAGGAATCACGAATTGAATCATTCATCATGAATTGAATCATGAATCATAAATCGAATCATGAATCATGAAATGAATCATGAAATGAATCATGAATCATGAATTGAATCATGAATCACGAATTGAATCATGCATCATAAATTGAATCATGAATCATAAATCGAATCATGAATCATGAAATGATTCATGAAATGAATCATGAATCATGAATTGAATCATAAATCCTGAATTGAATCATGAATTGAATCATGAATCATGAATCCTGAATCGAATTATGAATCATGAAATAAATCATGAATTGAATCAAGATTCATGAACCATGAATTGAATCATAAAATAAATCATGAATCATGAATTGAATCATAAATCATGAATCTTAAATTTAATCATGAATCATGAATCGAATCATGAATTAAAAATTGAATCATGAATCATGAATCAAATCTTGAATCATGAACTGAATCATGAATCATGAATCGAATCATGAATTGAATCATGAATAATTAATCATGAATTGAATCATAAATTATGAATCATGAATTTAATCATGAATCATATATCGTATCATGAATCATGAATCATGAATCGAATCATGAATTGAATCATGAATCATGTATTGAATTATGAATTGAATCAAGAATTGAATCATGCATTGAAACATGAATCATGAATTGAATCATGAATCATGAATTGAATCATGAATCATGAATCATGAATTGAATCATGAATTGAATCATGAATTATGAATCATAAATTGAATCATGAATTGAATCATGAATTAAATCATGAATCATGAAATGAATCATGAATCATGAATTGACTCATGAATCATGAATTGAATCATGAATCATGAATCATGAAATGAATCATGAAATGAATCATGAATCATGAATTAAATCATGAATCACAAATTGAATCATGCATCATGAATTGAATCATGAATCATAAATCGAATCATGAATCATGAAATAAATCATGAAATGAATCATGAATCATGAATTAAATCATAAATCCTGAATTGAATCATGAATTGAATTTTGAATCATGAATCATGAATCGAATCATGAATCATGAAATAAATAATGAATTGAATCATGAATTGAATCATGAATCATGAATCATGAATCGAATCATGAATCATGAAATAAATCATGAATTGAATCAAGATTCATGAACCATGAATTGAATCATAAAATAAATCATGAATCATGAATTGAATCATAAATCATGAATCTTAAATTTAATCATGAATCATGAATCGAATCATGAATTAAAAATTGAATCATGAATCATGAATCAAATCATGAATCATTAATTGAATTATGAATCATGAATCGAATCATGAATTGAATCATGAATCATGAATCATGAATTGAATCATAAATTATAAATCATGAATTTAATCATGAATCATATATCGTATCATGAATCATGAATCATGAATCGAATCATGAATTGAATCATGAATCATGAATTGAATTATGAATTGAATCAAGAATTGAATCATGCATTGAATCATGAATCATGAATTGAATCATGAATCATGAATCATAAATTGAATCATGAATTGAATCATGAATTATGAATCATAAATTGAATCATGAATTGAATCATGAATTAAATCATGAATCATGAAATGAATCATGAATCATGAATTAAATCATGAATCACAAATTGAATCATGCATCATGAATTGAATCATGAATTATAAATCGAATCATGAATCATGAATCATGAATCATGAATTAAATCATGAATCATGAATTGAATCATAAATCATGAATTGAATCATGAATTGAATCATGAATCATGAATCGAATCATGAATCATGAAATAAATCATGAATTGAATCATAAATCATAAATTGAATCATGAATTGAATCATGAATCATGAATTGAGTATGAATTGAATCAAGAATTCAATCATGCATTGAATCATGAATCATGAATTGAATCATGAATCATGAATTGAATCATGAATCATGAATCATGAATTGAATCATGAATTGAATCATGAATGATGAATCATAAATTGAATCATGAATTCAATCATGAATTAAATTATGAATCATAAAAATGAATCATGAATTGAATCATGAATCATGAATTGAATCATGAATCATGAAATGAATCATGAATCATGAATTGAATCATGTATCATGAATTTGAATCATGAATCATGAATCATAAATCAAGAATTGAATCATGAATCATGAATTGAATCATGAATCATGAAATGAATTATGAATTGAATCAAGAATTGAATCATGAATTGAAACATAAATCATGAATCGAATCATGATACATGAATTGAATCATGAATCATGAATCATGAATTGAATCATGAATTGAATCATGAATTATAAATCATAAGTTGAATCATGAATTGAATCATAAATTGAATCATGAATCATGAAATGAATCAAGAATCATGAATTGAATCATAAATCATGAATCGAATCATGAATTGAATCATGAATCATGAAATGAATCATGAATCATGAATTGAATCATGAATTGAATCAGGAATCACGAATTGAATCATTCATCATGAATTGAATCATGAATCATAAATCGAATCATGAATCATGAAATGAATCATGAAATGAATCATGAATCGAATCATGAATCACGAATTGAATCATGCATCATAAATTGAATCATGAATCATAAATCGAATCATGAATCATGAAATGATTCATGAAATGAATCATGAATCATGAATTGAATCATAAATCCTGAATTGAATCATGAATTGAATCATGAATCATGAATCCTGAATCGAATTATGAATCATGAAATAAATCATGAATTGAATCAAGATTCATGAACCATGAATTGAATCATAAAATAAATCATGAATCATGAATTGAATCATAAATCATGAATCTTAAATTTAATCATGAATCATGAATCGAATCATGAATTAAAAATTGAATCATGAATCATGAATCAAATCTTGAATCATGAACTGAATCATGAATCATGAATCGAATCGTGAATTGAATCATGAATAATGAATCATGAATTGAATCATAAATTATGAATCATGAATTTAATCATGAATCATATATCGTATCATGAATCATGAATCATGAATCGAATCATGAATTGAATCATGAATCATGTATTGAATTATGAATTGAATCAAGAATTGAATCATGCATTGAATCATGAATCATGAATTGAATCATGAATCATGAATTGAATCATGAATCATGAATCATGAATTGAATCATGAATTGAATCATGAATTATGAATCATAAATTGAATCATGAATTGAATCATGAATTAAATCATGAATCATGAAATGAACCATGAATCATGAATTGACTCATGAATCATGAATTGAATCATGAATCATGAATCATGAAATGAATCATGAAATGAATCATGAATCATGAATTAAATCATGAATCACAAATTGAATCATGCATCATGAATTGAATCATGAATTATAAATCGAATCATGAATCATGAATCATGAATCATGAATTAAATCATGAATCATGAATCATGAATTGAATCATAAATCATGAATTGAATCATGAATCATGAATCGAATCATGAATTAAAAATTGAATCATGAATCATGAATCAAATCTTGAATCATGAACTGAATCATGAATCATGAATCGAATCATGAATTGAATCATGAATAATGAATCATGAATTGAATCATAAATTATGAATCATGAATTTAATCATGAATCATATATCGTATCATGAATCATGAATTGAATCATGAATCATGTATTGAATTATGAATTGAATCAAGAATTGAATCATGCATTGAATCATGAATCATGAATTGAATCATGAATCATGAATTGAATCATGAATCATGAATCATGAATTGAATCATGAATTGAATCATGAATTATGAATCATAAATTGAATCATGAATTGAATCATGAATTAAATCATGAATCATGAAATGAATCATGAATCATGAATTGACTCATGAATCATGAATTGAATCATGAATCATGAATCATGAAATGAATCATGAAATGAATCATGAATCATGAATTAAATCATGAATCACAAATTGAATCATGCATCATGAATTGAATCATGAATTATAAATCGAATCATGAATCATGAATCATGAATTAAATCATGAATCATGAATCATGAATTGAATCATAAATCATGAATTGAATCATGAATTGAATCATGAATCATGAATCGAATCATGAATCATGAAATAAATCATTAATTGAATCATAAATCATGAATTGAATCATTAATTGAATCATGAATCATGAATTGAATTATGAATTGAATCATGAATTGAATCATGCATTGAATCATGAATCATGAATTGAATCATGAATCATGAATTGAATCATGAATCATGAATCATGAATTGAATCATGAATTGAATCATGAATTATGAATCATAAATTGAATCATGAATTCAATCATGAATTAAATCATGAATCATGAAATGAATCATGAATTGAATCATGAATTTTGAATTGATTCATGAATCATGAATTGAATCATGAATCATGAATTGAATCATGAATCATGAATCATGAATTGAATCATGAATTGAATCATGAATTATAAATCATAAGTTGAATCATTAATTGAATTATGAATTGAATCATGAATCATGAAATGAATCATGAATCATGAAATGAATCATGAATCATGAATTGAATCATGAACCATGAATTGAATCATGAACCATGAAACTTGAATTGAATCATGAATCATAAATTGAATCATGAATTGAATCATGAATTGAATCATGAATCATGAAATGAATCATGAATCATGAATTGAATCATGAATCTTGAATTGAATCAGGAATCATGAATCATAAATTGAATCATGAATTGAATCATGAATCATGAATTGAATGATGAATGATGAATTATGAATCAAATCATGAATCATGAATTGAATCATGAATCATGAATTGAATCATGAATTATGAATCATGAATTTAATCATGAATTGAATCATGAATTATAAATCATAAGTTGAATCATGAAATGAATCATGAATTGAATCATGAATTTTGAATTCAATCATGAATCATGAAATGAATCATGAAATGAATCATGAATCATGAATTGAATCATGAATCATGAATTGAATCATGAATCATAAATCGAATCATGAATCATGAATTGAATCATGAATCATGAATCATGAATCAAATCATGAATCATGAATTGAATCATGAATCATGAATCATGAATTGAATCATGAATCATGAATCATAAATTGAATCATGAATTGAATCATGAATTATGAATCATAAATTGAATCATGAATTGAATTATGAATTGAATCATGAATCATGAAATGAATCATGAATCATGTATTGTATCATGAATCATGAATTGAATCAGGAATCATGAATCATGAAATGAATCATGAAATGAATCATGAAATGAATCATGAATCATGAATTGAATCATGAATCACGAATTGAATCATGCATCATGAATTGAATCATGAATTATAAATCGAATCATGAATCATGAATCATGAATCAGGAATTAAATCATGAATCATGAATTGAATCATAAATCATGAATTGAATCATGAATTGAATCATGAATCGAATAATGAATTATGAAATAAATCAGGAATTGAATCATGAATTGAATCATGAATCATGAATCATGAATTGAATCATGAATCATAATTCGAATCATTAATCATGATTCAAGAATTGAATTATGAATCATGAATTGAATCATGAATCATGAATCGAATCATGAATCATGAATTGAATCATGAATCATGAAATAAATCATGAATCATAAATCAAGAATTGAATCATGAATCATGAATCGAATCATGAATCATGAAATAAATCATGAATTGAATCATGAATTGAATCATGAATCATGAATCGAATCATGAATCATGAAATAAATCATGAATTGAATCAAGATTCATGAACCATGAATTGAATCATGAAATAAATCATGAATCATGAATTGAATCACAAATCATGAATCATGAATTTAATCATGAATCATAATTCGAATCATGGATCATGAATTGAATCATGAATCATGAATCGAATCATGAATCATGAATTGAATCATAAATCATGAATCGAATCATGAATCATAAAATGAATCATGAATCATGAATTGAATCATGAATCATGAATTGAATCAGGAATCACGAATTGAATCATGCATCATGAATTCAATCATGAATCATAAATCGAATCATGAATCATGAAATGAATCATGAAATGAATCATGAATCATGAATTGAATCATGAATCACGAATTGAATCATGCATCATGAATTGAATCATGAATCATAAATCGAATCATGAATCATGAAATGAATCATGAATCATGAATTGAATCATAAATCCTGAATTGAATCATGAATTGAATTTTGAATCATGAATCATAAATCGAATCATGAATCATGAAATAAATAATGAATTGAATTATGAATTGAATCATGAATCATGAATCATGAATCGAATCATGAATCATGAAATAAATCATGAATTGAATCAAGATTCATGAACCATGAATTGAATCATAAAATAAATCATGAATCATGAATTGAATCATAAATCATGAATCATAAATTTAATCATGAATCATGAATCGAATCATGAATTAAAAATTGAATCATGAATCATGAATCAAATCATGAATCATGAATTGAATCATGAATCGTGAATCGAATCTTGAATTGAATCATGAATCATGAATCATGAATTGAATCATAAATTATGAATCATGAATTTAATCATGAATCATATATCGAATCATGAATTGAATCATGAATCATGAATTGAATCATGAATCATGAATCATGAATTGAATCATGAATTTAATCATGAATTAAATCATGAATCATGAAATGAATCTTGAATCATGAATTGACTCATGAATCGTGAATTGAATCATGAATCACAAAATAAATCATGCATCATGAATTGAATCATGAATTATAAATCGAATCATGAATCATGAATCATGAATCATGAATTAAATCATGAATCATGAATCATAAATTGAATCATAAATCATGAATTGAATCATGAATTGAATCATGAATCATGAATCGAATCATGAATCATGAAATAAATCAGGAATTGAATCATAAATCATGAATTGAATCATGAATTGAATCATGAATCATGAATTGAATTATGAATTGAATCAAGAATTGAATCATGCATTGAATCATGAATCATGAATTGAATCATAAATCATGCATTGAATCATGAATCATGAATCATGAATTGACTCATGAATCATGAATTGAATCATGAATCATGAATCATGAAATGAATCATGAAATGAATCATGAATCATGAATTAAATCATGAATCACAAATTGAATCATACATCATGAATTGAATCATGAATTATAAATCGAATCATGAATCATGAATCATGAATCATGAATTGAATCATGAATTGAATCATGAATCATGAATCATGAATTGAATCATAAAACATGAATCATGAATTTAATCATGAATCATGAATCGAATCATGAATCATGAATCGAATCATGAATTGAATCATGAATCATGAATCATGAATTGAATCATAAAACATGAATCATGAATTTAATCATGAATCATGAATCGAATCATGAATCATGAATTGAATCATAAATCATGAATCATGAATCGAATAATGAATCATGAAATAAATCATAAATTGAATCAAGATTCATGAACCATAAATGTAATCATGAATCATGAATCGAATCATGAATCAAGAATTTAATCATGAATCATGAATTGAATCATGAATCATGAATTGAATAATGAATCATGAATCATGAATTGAATCATAAAACATGAATCATGAATTTAATCATGAATTATATATCGAATTATGAATCATAAATCGAATCATGAATTAAATCATAAATCATGAATCATGAATTGAATCATGAATCATGAATTGAATCATAAAACATGAATCATGAATTTAATCATGAATCATATATCGAATTATGAATCATGAATCGAATCATGAATTTAATCATAAATCATAAATCATGAATTGAATCATGAATCATGAATCATGAATTGAATCATGAATAATGAATTGAATCATGAATCATGAATCATGAATTGAATCATGAATCATGAATCGAATCATGAATTGAATCATGAATCATGAATCATGAATTGAATTATGAATCATGAATCGAATCATGAATCATGTATTGAATCATGAATTGAATCATGAATCATGAATGATGAATTGAATCATGAATCATGAATCGAATCATGAATTGAATCATGAATCATGAATCGAATCATGAATTGAATCATGAATCATGAATCATATATCGAATTATGAATCATGAATCGAATCATGAATTTAATCATAAATCATGAATCATGAATTGAATCATGAATCATGAATCATGAATTGAATCATGAATAATGAATTGAATCATGAATCATGAATCATGAATTGAATCATGAATCATGAATCGAATCATGAATTGAATCATGAATCATGAATCATGAATTGAATTATGAATCATGAATCGAATCATGAATCATGTATTGAATCATGAATTGAATCATGAATCATGAATCATGAATTGAATCATGAATCATGAATTGAACCATGAGATATGAATCATGAATTGAATCATGAATCATGAATCATAAATTGAATCATAAAACATGAATCATGAATTTAATCATGAATCATATATCGAATTATGAATCATGAATCGAATCATGAATTTAATCATGAATCATGAATTGAATCATGAATCATGAATCATGAATTGAATCCTGAATAATGAATTGAATCATGAATCATGAATCATGAATTGAATCATGAATCATGAATGGAATCATGAATTGAATCATGAATCATGAATCATGAATTGAATTATGAATCATGAATCGAATCATGAATCATGTATTGAATCATGAATTGAATCATGAATCATGAATGATGAATTGAATCATGAATCATGAATCGAATCATGAATTGAATCATGAATCATGAATCGAATCATGAATTGAATCATGAATCATGAATTATATATATAATTATGAATCATGAATCGAATCATGAATTTAATCATAAATCATGAATCATGAATTGAATCATGAATCATGAATCATGAATTGAATCATGAATAATGAATTGAATCATGAATCATGAATCATGAATTGAATCATGAATCATGAATCGAATCATGAATTGAATCATGAATGATGAATTGAATCATGAATCATGAATTGAATCATGAATCATGAATCATAAAATTAATCATGAATCATGAATTGAATCATTAATCATGAATTGAATCATGAATCATGAATTGAATCATGAGTCATGAATCATGAATTAAATCATGAATCATGAAAAGAATCATGAATCATGGATTGAATCATGAATCATAAATTGAATCATGAATCATGAAATGAATCATTAATTGAATCATGAATTCAAACATGAATCATGAATCGAATCATGAATCATGAATTAAATTATGAATCATGAATTAAATCATGAATCATGAATCATAAATCAAGAATTGAATCATGAATCATGAATTTAATTATAAATCATGAATTAAATCATGAATCAAGAATTGAATCATGAATCATGAATCGAATCATGAATCATGAAATAAATCATGAATTGAATCATGAATTGAATCATGAATCATGAATCATGAATCGAATCATGAATCATGAAATAAATCATGAATTGAATTAAGATTCATGAACCATGAATTGAATCATGAAATAAATCATGAATCATGAATTGAATCATAAATCATGAATCATGAATTTAATCATGAATCATAATTCGAATCATGAATCATGAATCATGAATTGAATCATGAATCATGAATCGAATCATGAATCATGAATTGAATCATAAATCATGAATCGAATCATGAATTGAATCATGAATCATGAAATGAATCATGAATCATGAATTGAATCATGAATCATGAATTGAATCAGGAATCAAGAATTGAATAATGCATCATGAATTGAATCATGAATCATAAATCGAATCATGAATCATGAAATGAATCATGAAATGAATCATGAATCATGAATTGAATCATGAATCACGAATTGAATCATGCATCATGATTTGAATCATGAATCATAAATCGAATCATGAATCATGAAATGAATCATGAAATGAATCATGAATCATGAATTGAATCATAAATCCTGAATTGAATCATGAATTGAATTTTGAATCATGAATCATGAATCGAATCATGAATCATGAAATAAATCATGAATTGAATCAAGATTCATGAACCATGAATTGAATCATAAAATAAATCATGAATCATGAATTGAATCATAAATCATGAATCATAAATTTAATCATGAATCATGAATCGAATCATGAATTAAAAATTGAATCATGAATCATGAATCAAATCATGAATCATGAATTGAATCATGAATCATGAATCTAATCATGAATTGAATCATGAATCATGAATTGAATTATGAATTGAATCAAGAATTGAATCATGCATTGAATCATGAATCATGAATTAAATCATGAATCATGAATTGAATCATAAATTATGAATCAAGAATTTAATCATGAATCATATATCGTATCATGAATCATGAATCATGAATCAAATCATGACTTGAATCATGAATCATGAATTGAATTATGAATTGAATCAAGAATTGAATCATGCATTGAATCATGAATCATGAATTAAATCATGAATCATGAAATGAATCATGAGTCATGAATTGACTCATGAATCATGAATTGAATCATGAATCATGAATCATGAAATGAATCATGAAATGAATCATGAATCATGAATTAAATCATGAATCACAAATTGAATCATGCATCATGAATTGAATCATGAATTATAAATCGAATCATGAATCATGAATCATGAATCATGAATTAAATCATGAATCATGAATCATGAATTGAATCATAAATCAGGAATTGAATCATGAATTGAATCATGAATCATGAATTGAATTAGGAATTGAATCAAGAATTGAATCATGCATTGAATCATGAAACATGAATTGAATCATGAATCATGAATTGAATCATGAATCATGAATCATGAATTGAATCATGAATTGAATCATGAATCATGAAATGAATCATGAATCATGAATTGAATCATGTATCATGAATTGAATCATGAATCATGAATCATAAATCAAGAATTGAATCATGAATCATGAATTGAATCATGAATCATGAAATGAATTATGAATTGAATCAAGAATTGAATCATGAATTGAAACATAAATCATGAATTGAATCATGATTCATGAATTGAATCATGAATCATGAATTGAATCATGAATCATGAATTGAATCATGAATTGAATCATGAATTATAAATCATAAGTTGAATCATGAATTGAATCATAAATTGAATCATGAATCATGAAATGAATCAAGAATCATGAATTGAATCATGAATCATGAATTGAATCATGAATCATGAATCTTGAATTTAATCATAAATCATGAATTGAATCATGAATCATGAAAGGAATCATGAATCATGAATTGAATCAGGAATCATGAATCATAAATTGAATCATGAATTGAATAATGAATCATTAATTGTTTGATAAATGATGAATCATGAATCAAATCATGAATCATGAATTGAATCATGAATCATGAATCATGAATTGAATCATGAATTATAAATCATAAGTTGAATCATGAATTGAATCATGAATTGAATCATGAATTTTGAATTGATTCATGAATCATGAATTGAATCATGAATCATGAATTGAATCATGCATCATGAATTGAATCATGAATCATAAATCGAATCATGAATCATGAAATGAATCATGAAATGAATCATGAATCATGAATTGAATCATAAATCCTGAATTGAATCATGAATTGAATTTTGAATCATGAATCATGAATCGAATCATGAATCATGAAATAAATAATGAATTGAATCATGAATTGAATTATGAATCATGAATCATGAATCGAATCATGAATCATGAAATAATTCATGAATTGAATCAAGATTCATGAACCATGAATTGAAGCATAAAATAAATCATGAATCATGAATTGAATCATAAATCATGAATCATAAATTTAATCATGAATCATGAATCGAATCATGAATTAAAAATTGAATCATAAATCATGAATCAATTCATGAATCATGAATTGAATCATGAATCATGAATCGAATCATGAATTGAATCATGAATCATGAATCATGAATTGAATCATAAATTATGAATCATGAATTTAATCATGAATCATATATTGTATCATGAATCATGAATCATGAATCGAATCATGACTTGAATCATGAATCATGAATTGAATTATGAATTGAATCAAGAATTGAATCATGCATTGAATCATGAATCATGAATTGAATCATGAATCATGAATTGAATCATGAATCATGAATCATAAATTGAATCATGAATTGAATCATGAATTAAATCATGAATCATGAAATGAATCATGAGTCATGAATTGACTCATGAATCATGAATTGAATCATGAATCATGAATCATGAAATGAATCATGAAATAAATCATGAATCATGAATTAAATCATGAATCACAAATTGAATCATGCATCATGAATTGAATCATGAATTATAAATCGAATCATGAATCATGAATCATGAATCATGAATTAAATCATGAATCATGAATCATGAATTGAATCATAAATCATGAATTGAATCATTAATCATGAATTGAATTATGAATTGAATCAAGAATTGAATCATGCATTGAATCATGAAACATGAATTGAATCATGAATCATGAATTGAATCATGAATCATGAATCATGAATTGAATCATGAATTGAATCATGAATTATGAATTATAAATTGAATCATGAATTCAATCATGAATTAAATCATGAATCATGAAATGAATCATGAATTAAATCATGAATCATGAAATGAATCATGAATCATGAATTGAATCATGTATCATGAATTGAATCATGAATCATGAATCATAAATCAAGAATTGAATCATGAATTATGAATTGAATCATGAATCATGAAATGAATTATGAATTGAATCAAGAATTGAATCATGAATTGAAACATAAATCATGAATCGAATCATGATTCATGAATTGAATCATGAATCATGAATTGAATCATGAATCATGAATCATGAATTGAATCATGAATTGAATCATGAATTATAAATCATAAGTTGAATCATGAATTGAATCATAAATTGAATCATGAATCATGAAATGAATCAAGAATCATGAATTGAATCATGAATCATGAATTGAATCATGAATCATGAATCTTGAATTGAATCATGAATCATGAATTGAATCATGAATCATGAAAGGAATCATGAATCATGAATTGAATCATGAATCATGAATTGAATCAGGAATCATGAATCATAAATTGAATCATGAATTGAATAATGAATCCTTAATTGAATGATAAATGATGAATCATGAATCAAATCATGAATCATGAATTGAATCATGAATCATAAATTGAATCATGAATCATGAATCATGAATTGAATCATGAATTGAATCATGAATCATGAATTGAATGATGAATGATGAATTATGAATCAAATCATGAATCATGAATTGAATCATGAATCATGAATTGAATCATGAATTATGAATCATGAATTGAATCATGAATTGAATCATGAATTATAAATCATAAGTTGAATCATGAAATGAATCATGAATTGAATCATGAATTTTGAATTCAATCATGAATCATGAAATGAATCATGAATCATAAATTGAATCATGAATCATAAATCGAATCATGAATCATGAATTGAATCATGAATCATGAATCATGAATCATGAATTGAATCATGAATCATGAATTGAATCATGAATCATGAATCGAATCATGAATCATGAATCATGAATTGAATCATGAATCATGAATCATAAATTTAATCATGAATTGAATCATGAATTATGAATCATAAATTGAATCATGAATATAATCATGAATTGAATCATGAATCATGAAATGAATCATGAATCATGTATTGTATCATGAATCATGAATTGAATCATGAATCATGAAATGAATCATGAATCATGTATTGTATCATGAATCATGAATTGAATCAGGAATCATGAATCATGAAATGAATCATGAAATGAATCATGCATCATGAATTGAATCATGAATCATAAATCGAATCATGAATCATGAAATGAATCATGAAATGAATCATGAATCATGAATTGAATCATGAATCACGAATTGAATCATGCATCATGAATTGAATCATGAATCATAAATCGAATCATGAATCATGAAATGAATGATGAAATGAATCATGAATCATGAATTGAATCATAAATCCTGAATTGAATCATGAATTGAATTTTGAATCATGAATCATGAATCGAATCATGAATCATGAAATAAATCATGAATTGAATCAAGATTCATGAACCATGAATTGAATCATAAAATAAATCATGAATCATGAATTGAATCATAAATCATGAATCTTAAATTTAATCATGAATCATGAATCGAATCATGAATTAAAAATTGAATCATGAATCATGAATCAAATCATGAATCATGAATTGAATCATGAATCATGAATCGAATCATGAATTGAATCATGAATCATGAATCATGAATTGAATCATAAATTATGAATCATGAATTTAATCATGAATCATATATCGTATCATGAATCATGAATCATGAATCGAATCATGAATTAAATCATGAATCATGAATTGAATTATGAATTGAATCAAGAATTGAATCAAGAATTGAATCATGAATCATGAATTGAATCATGAATCATGAATTGAATCATGAATCATGAATCATGAATTGAATCATGAATTGAATCATGAATTATGAATCATAATATGAATCATGAATTGAATCATGAATTAAATCATGAATCATGAAATGAATCATGAATCATGAATTGACTCTTGAATCATGAATTGAATCATGAATCATGAAATGAATCATGAAATGAATCATGAATCATTAATTAAATCATGAATCACAAATTGAATCATGCATCATGAATCATGAATTGAATCATTAATCATGAATCAAATCATGAATCATGAATTGAATCATAAATCATGAATCGAATCATGAATTGAATCATGAATCATGAAATGAATCATGAATCATGAATTGAATCATGAATCATGAATTGAATCAGGAATCACGAATTGAATCATGCATAATGAATTGAATCATGAATCATAAATCGAATCATGAATCATGAAATGAATCATGAAATGAATCATGAATCATGAATTGAATCATGAATCACGAATTGAATCATGCATCATGAATTGAATCATGAATCATAAATCGAATCATGAATCATGAAATGAATCATGAAATGAATCATGAATCATGAATTGAATCATAAATCCTGAATTGAATCATGAATTGAATTTTGAATCATGAATCATGAATCGAATCATGAATCATGAAATAAATAATGAATTGAATCATGAATTGAATCATGAATCATGAATCATGAATCGAATCATGAATCATGAAATAAATCATGAATTGAATCAAGATTCATGAACCATGAATTGAATAATAAAATAAATCATGAATCATGAATTGAATCATAAATCATGAATCTTAAATTTAATCATGAATCATGAATCGAATCATGAATTAAAAATTGAATCATGAATCATGAATCAAATCATGAATCATGAATTGAATCATGAATCATGAATCGAATCATGAATTGAATCATGAATCATGAATCATGAATTGAATCATAAATTATGAATCATGAATTTAATCATGAATCATATATCGTATCATGAATCATGAATCATGAATCGAATCGTGAATTGAATCATGAATCATGAATTGAATTATGAATTGAATCAAGAATTGAATCATGCATTGAATCATGAATCATGAATTGAATCATGAATCATGAATCATGAATTGAATCATGAATTGAATCATGAATTATGAATCATAAATTGAATCATGAATTGAATCATGAATTAAATCATGAATCATGAAATGAATCATGAATCATGAATTGACTCTTGAATCATGAATTGAATCATGAATCATGAAATGAATCATGAAATGAATCATGAATCATGAATTAAATCATGAATCACAAATTGAATCATGCATCATGAATTGAATCATGAATTATAAATCAAATCATGAATCATGAATAATGAATCATGAATTAAATCATGAATCGTGAATCATTAATTGAATCATAAATCATGAATTGAATCATGAATTGAATCATGAATCATGAATCGAATCATGAATCATGAAATAAATCATGAATTGAATAATAAATCATGAATTGAATCATGAATTGAATCATGAATCATGAATTGAATTATGAATTGAATCAAGAATTGAATCATGCATTGAATCATGAATCATGAATTGAATCATGAATCATGAATTGAATCATGAATCATGAATCATGAATTGAATCATGAATTGAATCATGAATTATGAATCATAAATTGAATCATGAATTCAATCATGAATTAAATCATGAATCATGAAATAAATCATGAATTGAATCATGAATCATGAAATGAATCATGAATCATGAATTGAATCATGTATCATGAATTGAATCATGAATCATGAATCATAAATCAAGAATTGAATCATGAATCATGAATTGAATCATGAATCATGAAATGAATTATGAATTGAATCAAGAATTGAATCATGAATTGAAACATAAATCATGAATCGAATCATGATTCATGAATTGAATCATGAATCATGAATTGAATCATAAATCATGAATCATGATTTGAATCATGAATTGAATCATGAATTATAAATCATAAGTTGAATCATGAATTGAATCATAAATTGAATCATGAATCATGAAATGAATCAAGAATCATGAATTGAATCATGAATCATGAATTGAATCATGAATCATGAATCTTGAATTGAATCATGAATCATGAATTGAATCATGAATCATGAAAGGAATCATGAATCATGAATTGAATCATGAATCATGAATTGAATCAGGAATCATGAATCATAAATTGAATCATGAATTGAATAATGAATCATTAATTGAATGATAAATGATGAATCATGAATCAAATCATGAATCATGAATTGAATCATGAATCATGAATTGAATCATGAATCATGAATCATGAATTGAATCATGAATTGAATCATGAATTATAAATCATAAGTTGAATCATGAATTGAATCATGAAATGAATTATGAATCATGAATCATGAAATGAATCATGAATTGAATCATGAATTTTGAATTGATTCATAAATCATGAATTGAATCATGAATCATGAATTGAATCATGAATCATAAATCGAATCATGAATCATGAATTGAATCATGAATCATGAATCATGAATCGAATCATGAATCATGAATTGAATCATGAATCATGAAATGAATCATGAATTGAATCATGAATTCAAACATGAATCATGAATCGAATCATGAATTGAATTATGAATTGAATCAAGAATTGAATCATGAATTGAAACATAAATCATGAATCGAATCATGATTCATGAATTGAATCATGAATCATGAATTGAATCATGAATCATGAATCATGAATTGAATCATGAATTGAATCATGAATTATAAATCATAAGTTGAATCATGAATTGAATCATGAATCATGAAATGAATCATGAATCATAAATTGAATCATGAATCATGAATTGAATCATGAACCATGAATCTTGAATTGAATCATGAATCATAAATTGAATCATGAATTGAATCATGAATTGAATCATGAATCATGAAATGAATCATAAATCATGAATTGAATCATGAATCATGAATTGAATCAGGAATCATGAATCATAAATTGAATCATGAATTGAATCATGAATCATGAATTGAATCATGAATGATGAATTATGAATCAAATCATGAATCATGAATTGAATCATGAATCATGAATTGAATCATGAATTATGAATCATGAATTGAATCATGAATTGAATCATGAATTATAAATCATAAGTTGAATCATGAAATGAATCATGAATTGAATCATGAATTTTGAATTCAATCATGAATCATGAAATGAATCATGAAATGAATCATGAATCATAAATTGAATCATGAATCATGAATTGAATCATGAATCATAAATCGAATCATGAATCATGAATTGAATCATGAATCATGAATCATGAATCATGAATTGAATCATGAATCATGAATCGAATCATGAATCATGAATCATGAATTGAATCATGAATCATGAATCATAAATTGAATCATGAATTGAATCATGAATTATGAATCATAAATTGAATCATGAATTGAATCATGAATTGAATCATGAATCATGAAATAAATCATGAATCATGTATTGTATCATGAATCATGAATTGAATCATGAATCATGAAATGAATCATGAATCATGTATTGTATCATGAATCACGAATTGAATCATGCATCATGAATTGAATCATGAATCATAAATCGAATCATGAATCATGAAATGAATCATGAATTGAATCATGAATCATGAATTGAATCATAAATCCTGATTTGAATCATGAATTGAATTTTGAATCATGAATCATGAATCGAATCATGAATAATGAAATAAATAATGAATTGAATCATGAATTGAATCATGAATCATGAATCATGAATCGAATCATGAATCATGAAATAAATCATGAATTGAATCAAGATTCATGAACCATGAATTGAATCATAAAATAAATCATGAATCATGAATTGAATCATAAATCATGAATCTTAAATTTAATCATGAATCATGAATCGAATCATGAATTAAAAATTGAATCATGAATCATGAATCAAATCATGAATCATGAATTGAATCATGAATCATGAATCGAATCATGAATTGAATCATGAATCATGAATTGAATCATAAATTATGAATCATGAATTTAATCATGAATCATTTATCGTATCATGAATCATGAATCGAATCATGAATTAAATCATGAATCATGAATTGAATTATGAATTGAATCAAGAATTGAATCATGCATTGAATCATGAATCATGAATTGAATCATGAATCATGAATTGAATCATGAATCATGAATCATGAATTGAATCATGAATTGAATCATGAATTATGAATCATAAATTGAATCATGAATTGAATCATGAATTAAATCATGAATCATGAAATGAATCATGAATCATGAATTGAATCATGAATTGAATCATGAATTATGAATCATAAATTGAATCATGAATTGAATCATGAATTAAATCATGAATCATGAATTGAATCATGAATCATGAAATGAATCATGAATCATGAATTAAATCATGAATCACAAATTGAATCATGCATCATGAATTGAATCATGAATTATAAATCGAATCATGAATCATGAATCATGAATCATGAATTAAATCATGAATCGTGAATCATGAATTGAATCATAAATCATGAATTGAATCATGAATTGAATCATGAATCATGAATCGAATCATGAATCATGAAATAAATTATGAATTGAATCATAAATCATGAATTGAATCATGAATTGAATCATGAATCATGAATTGAATTATGAATCATGAATCATGAATTGAATCATGAATTGAATCATGAATTATGAATCATAAATTGAATCATGAATTCAATCATGAATTAAATCATGAATCATGAAATAAATCATGAATTGAATCATGAATCATGAAATGAATCATGAATTGAATCATGTATCATGAATTGAATCATGAATCATGAATCATGAAATGAATCATGAATTGAATCATGAATTTTGAATTGATTCATGAATCATGAATTGAATCATGAATCATGAATTGAATCATGAATCATAAATCGAATCATGAATCATGAAATGAATCATGAATCATGAATCATGAAATGAATCATGAATTGAATCATGAATTTTGAATTGATTCATGAATCATGAATTGAATCATGAATCATGAATTGAATCATGAATCATAAATCGAATCATGAATCATGAATTGAATCATGAATCATGAATCGAATCATGAATCATGAATTGAATCATGAATCATGAAATGAATCATGAATTGAATCATGAATTCAAACATGAATCATGAATCGAATCATGAATTGAATTATGAATTGAATCAAGAATTGAATCATGAATTGAAACATAAATCATGAATCGAATCATGATTCATGAATTGAATCATGAATCATAATTTTAATCATGAATCATAAATCAAGAATTGAATCATGAATCATGAATCGAATCATGAATCATGAAATAAATCATGAATTGAATCATGAATCGAATCATGAATCATGAAATAAATCATAAATTGAATCAAGATTCATGAACCATGAATTGAATCATGAAATAAATCATGAATCATGAATTGAATCATAAATCATGAATCATGAATTGAATCATGAATCATAATTCGAATCATGGATCATGAATTAAATCATGAATCATAATTCGAATCATGGATCATGAATTGAATCATGAATCATGAATCGAATCATGAATCATGAATTGAATCATAAATCATGAATCGAATCATGAATTGAATCATGAATCATAAAATGAATCATGAATCATGAATTGAATCATGAATCATGAATTGAATCAGGAATCACGAATTGAATCATGCATAATGAATTGAATCATGAATCATAAATCGAATCATGAATCATGAAATGAATCATGAATCATGAATTGAATCATGAATCATGAAATGAATCATGAAATGAATCATGAATCATGAATTGAATCATAAATCCTGAATTGAATCATGAATTGAATTTTGAATCATTAATCATAAATCGAATCATGAATCATGAAATAAATAATGAATTGAATCATGAATTGAATCATGAATCATGAATCATGAATCGAATCATGAATCATGAAATAAATCATGAATTGAATCAAAATTCATGAACCATGAATTGAATCATGAAATAAATCATGAATCATGAATTGAATCATAAATCATGAATCATAAATTTAATCATGAATCATGAATCAAATCATGAATTAAAAATTGAATCATGAATCATGAATCAAATCATGAATCATGAATTGAATCATGAATCATGAATCGAATCATGAATTGAATCATGAATCATGAATCATGAATTGAATCATAAATTATGAATCATGAATTTAATCATGAATCATATATCCAATCATGAATTGAATAATGAATCATGAAATGAATCATGAATTGAATCATAAATTCAAACATGAATCATGAATCGAATCATGAATCATGAATTGAATTATGAATCATGAATTAAATCATGAATCATGAATCATAAATCAAGAATTGAATCATGAATCATGAATTGAATTATAAATCATGAATTAAATCATGAATCATGAATCATAAATCAAGAATTGAATCATGAATCATGAATCCAATCATGAATCATGAAATAAATCATGAATTGAATCATGAATTGAATCATGAATCATGAATTGAATCAGGAATCATGAATCATAAATTGCATCATGAATTGAATCATGAATCATGAATTGAATGATGAATGATGAATTATGAATCAAATCATGAATCATGAATTTGTATCATGAATTATGAATCATGAATTGAATCATAAATTGAATCATGAATTATAAATCATAAGTTGAATCATGAAATGAATCATGAATTGAATCATGAATTTTGAATTCAATCATGAATCATGAAATGAATCATGAAATGAATCATGAATCATGAATTGAATCATGAATCATGAATTGAATCATGAATCATAAATCGAATCATGAATCATGAATTGAATCAGGAATAATGACTCATGAATTGAAATAAATCATAAATTGAATCAAGATTCATGAACCATGAATTGAATCATGAAATAAATCATGAATCATGAATTGAATCATAAATCATGAATCATGAATTGAATCATGAATCATAATTCGAATCATGGATCATGAATTAAATCATGAATCATAATTCGAATCATGGATCATGAATTGAATCATGAATCATGAATCGATTCATGAATCATGAATTGAATCATAAATCATGAATCGAATCATGAATTGAATCATGAATCATAAAATGAATCATGAATCATGAATTGAATCATGAATCATGAATTGAATCAGGAATCACGAATTGAATCATGCATAATGAATTGAATCATGAATCATAAATCGAATCATGAATCATGAAATGAATCATGAATCATGAATTGAATCATGAATTACGAATTGAATCATGCATTATGAATTGAATCATGAATCATAAATCGAATCATGAATCATGAAATGAATCATGAATCATGAATTGAATCATAAATCCTGAATTGAATCATGAATTGAATTTTGAATCATTAATCATAAATCGAATCATGAATCATGAAATAAATAATGAATTGAATCATGAATTGAATCATGAATCATGAATCATGAATCGAATCATGAATCATGAAATAAATCATGAATTGAATCAAAATTCATGAACCATGAATTGAATCATGAAATAAATCATGAATCATGAATTGAATCATAAATCATGAATCATAAATTTAATCATGAATCATGAATCAAATCATGAATTAAAAATTGAATCATGAATCATGAATCAAATCATGAATCATGAATTGAATCATGAATCATGAATCGAATCATGAATTGAATCATGAATCATGAATCATGAATTGAATCATAAATTATGAATCATGAATTTAATCATGAATCATATATCCAATCATGAATTGAATAATGAATCATGAAATGAATCATGAATTGAATCATAAATTCAAACATGAATCATGAATCGAATCATGAATCATGAATTGAATTATGAATCATGAATTAAATCATGAATCATGAATCATAAATCAAGAATTGAATCATGAATCATGAATTGAATTATAAATCATGAATTAAATCATGAATCATGAATCATAAATCAAGAATTGAATCATGAATCATGAATCCAATCATGAATCATGAAATAAATCATGAATTGAATCATGAATTGAATCATGAATCATGAATTGAATCAGGAATCATGAATCATAAATTGCATCATGAATTGAATCATGAATCATGAATTGAATGATGAATGATGAATTATGAATCAAATCATGAATCATGAATTTGTATCATGAATTATGAATCATGAATTGAATCATAAATTGAATCATGAATTATAAATCATAAGTTGAATCATGAAATGAATCATGAATTGAATCATGAATTTTGAATTCAATCATGAATCATGAAATGAATCATGAAATGAATCATGAATCATGAATTGAATCATGAATCATGAATTGAATCATGAATCATAAATCGAATCATGAATCATGAATTGAATCAGGAATAATGACTCATGAATTGAATCATGAATCATGAATTGAATCATGAATCATGAATCACGAATCATGAATTGAATCATGAATCATGAATTGAATCATGAATCATGAATCGAATTATGAATCATGAATCATGAATTGAATCATGAATCATGAATCATAAATTGAATCATGAATTGAATCATGAATTATGAATCATAAATTGAATCATGAATTGAATCATGAATTGAATCATGAATCATGAAATGAATCATGAAATGAATCATGAATCATGTATTGTATCATGAATCATGAATTGAATCAGGAATCATGAATCATGAAATGAATCATGAAATGAATCATGAATTGAATCATGAATCACGAATTGAATCATGCATCATGAATTGAATCATGAATTATAAATCGAATCATGAATCATGAATCATGAATCAGGAAATAAATCATGAATCATGAATCATGAATTGAATCATAAATCATGAATTGAATCATGAATTGAATCATGAATCGAATAATGAATTATGAAATAAATCATGAATTGAATCATGAATTGAATCATGAATCATGAATCATGAATCGAATCATGAATCATGAAATAAATCATGAATTGAATAAAGATTCATGAACCATGAATTGAATCATAAATCATGAATCATGAATTGAATCATGAATCATAATTCGAATCATTAATCATGATTCAAGAATTGAATCATGAATCATGAATTGAATCATGAATCATGAATCGAATCATGAATCATGAATTGAATCATGAATCATGAATTAAATCATGAATCATAAATCAAGAATTGAATCATGAATCATGAATCGAATCATGAATCATGAAATAAATCATGAATTGAATCATGAATTGAATCATGAATCATGAATCATGAATCGAATCATGAATCATGAAATAAATCATGAATTGAATCAAGATTCATGAACCATGAATTAAATCATGAAATAAATCATGAATCATGAATTGAATCATAAATCATGAATCATGAATTTAATCATGAATCATAATTCGAATCATGGATCATGAATTGAATCATGAATCATAATTCGAATCATGGATCATGAATTGAATCATGAATCATGAATCGAATCATGAATCATGAATTGAATCATAAATCATGAATCGAATCATGAATTGAATCATGAATCATAAAATGAATCATGAATCATGAATTGAATCATGAATCATGAATTGAATCAGGAATCACGAATTGAATCATGCATAATGAATTGAATCATGAATCATAAATCGAATCATGAATCATGAAATGAATCATGAAATGAATCATGAATCATGAATTGAATCATGAATCACGAATTGAATCATGCATCATGAATTGAATCATGAATCATAAATCGAATCATGAATCATGAAATGAATCATGAAATGAATCATGAATCATGAATTGAATCATAAATCCTGAATTGAATCATGAATTGAATTTTGAATCATGAATCATAAATTGAATCATGAATCATGAAATAAATAATGAATTGAATCATGAATTGAATCATGAATCATAAATTGAATCATGAATCATGAAATAAATAATGAATTGAATCATGAATTGAATCATGAATCATGAATCATGAATCGAATCATGAATCATGAAATAAATCATGAATTGAATCAAGATTCATGAACCATGAATTGAATCATGAAATAAATCATGAATCATGAAATGAATCATGAATCATGAATTGAATCATTAATTGAATCATGAATTATGAATCATAAATTGAATCATGAATTGAATCATGAATTAAATCATGAATCATGAATTGAATCATGAATCATGAAATGAATCATGAAATGAATCATGAATCATGAATTAAATCATGAATCACAAATTGAATCATGCATCATGAATTGAATCATGAATTATAAATCGAATCATGAATCATGAATCATGAATCATGAATTAAATCATGAATCGTGAATCATGAATTGAATCATAAATCATGAATTGAATCATGAATTGAATCATGAATCATGAATCGAATCATGAATCATGAAATAAATTATGAATTGAATCATAAATCATGAATTGAATCATGAATTGAATCATGAATCATGAATTGAATTATGAATTGAATCAAGAATTGAATCATGCATTGAATCATGAATCATGAATTGAATCATGAATCATGAATTGAATCATGAATCATGAATCATGAATTGAATCATGAATTGAATCATGAATTATGAATCATAAATTGAATCATGAATTCAATCATGAATTAAATCATGAATCATGAAATAAATCATGAATTGAATCATGAATCATGAAATGAATCATGAATTGAATCATGTATCATGAATTGAATCATGAATCATGAATCATGAAATGAATCATGAATTGAATCATGAATTTTGAATTGATTCATGAATCATGAATTGAATCATGAATCATGAATTTAATCATGAATCATAAATCGAATCATGAATCATGAAATGAATCATGAATCATGAATCATGAAATGAATCATGAATTGAATCATGAATTTTGAATTGATTCATGAATCATGAATTGAATCATGAATCATGAATTGAATCATGAATCATAAATCGAATCATGAATTGAATCATGAATCATGAATCATGAATCGAATCATGAATCATGAATTGAATCATGAATCATGAAATGAATCATGAATTGAATCATGAATTCAAACATGAATCATGAATCGAATCATGAATTGAATTATGAATTGAATCAAGAATTGAATCATGAATTGAAACATAAATCATGAATCGATTCATGATTCATGAATTGAATCATGAATCATGAATTGAATCATGAATCATGAATCATGAATTGAATCATGAATTGAATCATGAATTATAAATCATAAGTTGAATCATGAATTGAATCATGAATTGAATCATGAATCATGAAATGAATCATGAATCATGAATTGAATCATGACTCATGAATTGAATCATGAACCATGAATCTTGAATTGAATCATGAATCATAAATTGAATCATGAATTGAATCATGAATTGAATCATGAATCAAAAAATGAATCATGAATCATGAATTGAATCATGAATCATGAATTGAATCAGGAATCATGAATCATAAATTGAATCATGAATTGAATCATGAATCATGAATTGAATGATGAATGATGAATTATGAATCAAATCATGAATCATGAATTGAATCATGAATCATGAATTGAATCATGAATTATGAATCATGAATTGAATCATGAATTGAATCATGAATTATAAATCATAAGTTGAATCATGAAATGAATCATGAATTGAATCATGAATTTTGAATTCAATCATGAATCATGAAATGAATCATGAAATGAATCATGAATCATGAATTGAATCATGAATCATGAATTGAATCATGAATCATGAATCACGAATCATGAATTGAATCATGAATCATGAATTGAATCATGAATCATTAATCGAATCATGAATCATGAATTGAATCATGAATCATGAATCATAAATTGAATCATGAATTGAATCATGAATTATGAATCATAAATTGAATCATGAATTGAATCATGAATTGAATCATGAATCATGAAATCAATCATGAATCATGTATTGTATCATGAATCATGAATTGAATCAGGAATCATGAATCATGAAATGAATCATGAAATGAATCATGAATCATGAATTGAATCATGAATCACGAATTGAATCATGCATCATGAATTGAATCATGAATTATAAATTGAATCATGAATCATGAATCATGAATCAGGAAATAAATCATGAATCATGAATCATGAATTGAATCATAAATCATGAATTGAATCATGAATTGAATCATGAATCGAAAAATGAATTATGAAATAAATCATGAATTGAATCATGAATTGAATCATGAATCATGAATCATGAATCGAATCATGAATCATTAAATAAATCATGAATTGAATAAAGATTCATGAACCATGAATTGAATCATAAATCATGAATCATGAATTGAATCATGAATCATAATTCGAATCATTAATCATGATTCAAGAATTGAATCATGAATCATGAATTGAATCATGAATCATGAATCGAATCATGAATCATGAATTGAATCATGAATCATGAATTAAATCATGAATCATAAATCAAGAATTGAATCATGAATCATGAATCGAATCATGAATCATGAAATAAATCATGAATTGAATCATGAATCGAATCATGAATCATGAAATAAATCATAAATTGAATCAAGATTCATGAACCATGAATTGAATCATGAAATAAATCATGAATCATGAATCGAATCATGAATCATGAATTGAATCATAAATCATGAATCGAATCATGAATTGAATCATGAATCATAAAATGAATCATGAATCATGAATTGAATCATGAATCATGAATTGAATCAGGAATCACGAATTGAATCATGCATAATGAATTGAATCATGAATTATAAATCGAATCATGAATCATGAAATGAATCATGAAATGAATCATGAATCATGAATTGAATCATGAATTACGAATTGAATCATGCATTATGAATTGAATCATGAATCATAAATCGAATCATGAATCATGAAATGAATCATGAAATGAATCATGAATCATGAATTGAATCATAAATCCTGAATTGAATCATGAATTGAATTTTGAATCATTAATCATAAATCGAATCATGAATCATGAAATAAATAATGAATTGAATCATGAATTGAATCATGAATCATGAATCATGAATCGAATCATGAATCATGAAATAAATCATGAATTCAATCAAAATTCATGAACCATGAATTGAATCATGAAATAAATCATGAATCATGAATTGAATCATAAATCATGAATCATAAATTTAATCATGAATCATGAATCGAATCATGAATTAAAAATTGAATCATGAATCATGAATCAAATCATGAATCATGAATTGAATCATGAATCATGAATCGAATCATGAATTGAATCATGAATCATGAATCATGAATTGAATCATAAATTATGAATCATGAATTTAATCATGAATCATATATCGAATCATGAATTGAATCATGAATCATGAAATGAATCATGAATTGAATCATGAATTCAAACATGAATCATGAATCGAATCATGAATCATGAATTGAATTATGAATCATGAATTAAATCATGAATCATGAATCATAAATCAAGAATTAAATCATGAATCATGAATTGAATTATAAATCATGAATTAAATCATGAATCATGAATCATAAATCAAGAATTGAATCATGAATCATGAATCCAATCATGAATCATGAAATAAATCATGAATTGAATCATGAATTGAATCATGAATCATGAATTGAATCAGGAATCATGAATCATAAATTGCATCATGAATTGAATCATGAATCATGAATTGAATGATGAATGATGAATTATGAATCAAATCATGAATCATGAATTGAATCATGAATCATGAATTGAATCATGAATTATGAATCATGAATTGAATCATAAATTGAATCATGAATTATAAATCATAAGTTGAATCATGAAATGAATCATGAATTGAATCATGAATTTTGAATTCAATCATGAATCATGAAATGAATCATGAAATGAATCATGAATCATGAATTGAATCATGAATCATGAATTGAATCATGAATCATAAATCGAATCATGAATCATGAATTGAATCAGGAATAATGAATCATGAATTGAATCATGAATCATGAATTGAATCATGAATCATGAATCACGAATCATGAATTGAATCATGAATCATGAATTGAATCATGAATCATGAATCGAATTATGAATCATGAATCATGAATTGAATCATGAATCATGAATCATAAATTGAATCATGAATTTAATCATGAATTATGAATCATAAAATGAATCATGAATTGAATCATGAATTGAATCATGAATCATGAAATGAATCATGAAATGAATCATGAATCATGTATTGTATCATGAATCATGAATTGAATCAGGAATCATGAATCATGAAATGAATCATGCATCATGAATTGAATCATGAATTATAAATCGAATCATGAATCATGAATCATGAATCAGGAAATAAATCATGAATCAAATCATGAATTGAATCATGAATCGAATAATGAATTATGAAATAAATCATGAATTGAATCATGAATTGAATCATGAATCATGAATCATGAATCGAATCATGAATCATGAAATAAATCATGAATTGAATAAAGATTCATGAACCATGAATTGAATCATAAATCATGAATCATGAATTGAATCATGAATCATAATTCGAATCATTAATCATGATTCAAGAATTGAATCATGAATCATGAATTGAATCATGAATCATGAATCGAATCATGAATTGAATCATGAATCATGAATTAAATCATGAATCATAAATCAAGAATTGAATCATGAATCATGAATCGAATCATGAATCATGAAATAAATCATGAATTGAATCATGAATTGAATCATGAATCATGAATCATGAATCGAATCATGAATCATGAAATAAATCATAAATTGAATCAAGATTCATGAACCATGAATTGAATCATGAAATAAATCATGAATCATGAATTGAATCATAAATCATGAATCATAATTCGAATCATGGATCATGAATTGAATCATGAATCATAATTCGAATCATGGATCATGAATTGAATCATGAATCATGAATCAAATCATGAATCATGAATTGAATCATAAATCATGAATCGAATCATGAATTGAATCATGAATCATAAAATGAATCATGAATCATGAATTGAATCATGAATCATGAATTGAATCAGGAATCACGAATTGAATCATGCATAATGAATTGAATCATGAATCATAAATCGAATCATGAATCATGAAATGAATCATGAAATGAATCATGAATCATGAATTGAATCATGAATCACGAATTGAATCATGCATCATGAATTGAATCATGAATCATAAATCGAATCATGAATCATGAAATGAATCATGAAATGAATCATGAATCATAAATTGAATCATAAATCCTGAATTGAATCATGAATTGAATTTTGAATCATGAATCATAAATTGAATCATGAATCATGAAATAAATAATGAATTGAATCATGAATTGAATCATGAATCATGAATCATGAATCGAATCATGAATCATGAAATAAATCATGAATTGAATCAAGATTCATGAACCATGAATTGAATCATGAAATAAATCATGAATCATGAATTGAATCATAAATCATGAATCATAAATTTAATCATGAATCATGAATCGAATCATGAATTAAAAATTGAATCATGAATCATGATTCAAATCATGAATCATGAATTGAATCATGAATCATGAATCGAATCATGAATTGAATCATGAATCATGAATCATGAATTGAATCATAAATTATGAATTGAATTATGAATTGAATCAAGAATTGAATCATGCATTGAATCATGAATCATGAATTGAATCATGAACCATGAATTGAATCATGAATCATACTTCATGAATTGAATCATGAATTGAATCATGAATTATGAATCATAAATTGAATCATGAATTGAATCATGAATTAAATCATGAATCATGAAACGAATCATGAATTGAATCATGAATCATGAAATGAATCATGAATCATGAATTGAATCATGTATCATGAATTGAATCATGAATCATGAATCATAAATCAAGAATTGAATCATGAATCATGAATTGAATCATGAATCATGAAATGAATTATGAATTGATTCAAGAATTGAATCATGAATTGAAACATAAATCATGAATCGAATCATGATTCATGAATTGAATCATGAATCATGAATCATGAATTGAATCATGAATTGAATCATGAATTATAAATCATAAGTTGAATCATGAATTGAATCATAAATTGAATCATGAATCATGAAATGAATCAAGAATCATGAATTGAATCATGAATCATGAATTGAATCATGAATCATGAATCTTGAATTGAATCATGAATCATGAATTGAATCATGAATCATGAAAGGAATCATGAATCATGAATTCAATCATGAATCATGAATTGAATCAGGAATCATGAATTGAATCATGAATCATGAATCATGAATTGAATCATGAATTGAATCATGAATTATGAATCATAAATTGAATCATGAATTCAATCATGAATTAAATCATGAATCATGAAATGAATCATGAATTGAATCATGAATCATGAAATGAATCATGAATCATGAATTGAATCATGTATCATGAATTGAATCATGAATCATGAATCATAAATCAAGAATTGAATCATGAATCATGAATTGAATCATGAATCATGAAATGAATTATGAATTGAATCAAGAATTGAATCATGAATTGAAACATAAATCATGAATCGAATCATGATTCATGAATTGAATCATGAATCATGAATTGAATCATGAATCATGAAATAAATCATCAATTGAATCAAGATTCATGAACCATGAATTGAATCATGAAATAAATCATGAATCATGAATTGAATCATAAATCATGGATCATGAATTGAATCATGAATCATGAATCGAATCATGAATCATGAATTGAATCATAAATCATGAATCGAATCATGAATTGAATCATAAATCATAAAATGAATCATGAATTGAATCATGAATCATGAATTGAATCAGGAATCACGAATTGAATCATGCATAATGAATTGAATCATGAATCATAAATCGAATCATGAATCATGAAATGAATCATGAAATGAATCATGAATCATGAATTGAATCATGAATCACGAATTGAATCATGCATTATGAATTGAATCATGAATCATAAATCGAATCATGAATCATGAAATGAATCATGAAATGAATCATGAATCATGAATTGAATCATAAATCCTGAATTGAATCATGAATTGAATTTTGAATCATTAATCATAAATCGAATCATGAATCTTGAAATAAATAATGAATTGAATCATGAATTGAATCATGAATCATGAATCATGAATCGAATCATGAATCATGAAATAAATCATGAATCATGAATCATAAATCAAAAATTGAATCATGAATCATGAATCATGAATTGAATCATAAATTATGAATCATGAATTTAATCATGAATCATATATCGAATCATGAATTGAATCATGAATCATGAAATGAATCATGAATTGAATCATGAATTCAAACATGAATCATGAATCGAATCATGAATCATGAATTGAATTATGAATCATGAATTAAATCATGAATCATGAATCATAAATCAAGAATTGAATCATGAATCATGAATTGAATTATAAATCATGAATTAAATCATGAATCATGAATCATAAATCAAGAATTGAATCATGAATCATGAATCCAATCATGAATCATGAAATAAATCATGAATTGAATCATGAATTGAATCATGAATCATGAATTGAATCAGGAATCATGAATCATAAATTGCATTATGAATTAAATCATGAATCATGAATTGAATGATGAATAATGAATTATGAATCAAATCATGAATCATGAATTGAATCATGAATCATGAATTGAATCATGAATTATGAATCATGAATTGAATCATAAATTGAATCATGAATTATAAATCATAAGTTGAATCATGAAATGAATCATGAATTGAATCATGAATTTTGAATTCAATCATGAATCATGAAATGAATCATGAAATGAATCATGAATCATGAATTGAATCATGAATCATGATTTGAATCATGAATCATAAATCGAATCATGAATCATGAATTGAATCAGGAATAATGAATCATGAATTGAATCATGAATCATGAATTGAATCATGAATCATGAATCACGAATCATGAATTGAATCATGAATCATGAATTGAATCATGAATCATGAATCGAATTATGAATCATGAATCATGAATTGAATCATGAATCATGAATCATAAATTGAATCATGAATTGAATCATGAATTATGAATCATAAATTGAATCATGAATTGAATCATGAATTGAATCATGAATCATTAAATGAATCATGAAATGAATCATGAATCATGTATTGTATCATGAATCATGAATTGAATCAGGAATCATGAATCATGAAATGAATCATGAAATGAATCATGAATTGAATCATGAATCACGAATTGAATCATGCATCATGAATTGAATCATGAATTATAAATCGAATCATGAATCATGAATCATGAATCAGGAAATAAATCATGAATCATGAATCATGAATTGAATCATAAATCATGAATTGAATCATGAATTGAATCATGAATCGAATAATGAATTATGAAATAAATCATGAATTGAATCATGAATTGAATCATGAATCATGAATCATGAATCGAATCATGAATCATGAAATAAATCATGAATTGAATAAAGATTCATGAACCATGAATTGAATCATAAATCATGAATCATGAATTGAATCATGAATCATAATTCGAATCATTAATCATGATTCAAGAATTGAATCATGAATCATGAATTGAATCATGAATCATGAATCGAATCATTAATCATGAATTGAATCATGAATCATGAATTAAATCATGAATCATAAATCAAGAATTGAATCATGAATCATGAATCGAATCATGAATCATGAAATAAATCATGAATTGAATCATGAATTGAATCATGAATCATGAATCATGAATCGAATCATGAATCATGAAATAAATCATGAATTGAATCAAGATTCATGAACCATGAATTGAATCATGAAATAAATCATGAATCATGAATTGAATCATAAATCATGAATCATGAATTTAATAATGAATCATAATTCGAATCATGGATCATGAATTGAATCATGAATCATAATTCGAATCATGGATCATGAATTGAATCATGAATCATGAATCGAATCATGAATCATAAATCATGAATCGAATCATGAATTGAATCATGAATCATAAAATGAATCATGAATCATGAATTGAATCATTAAACATGAATTGAATCATGAATCATGAATTGAATCAGGAATCACGAATTGAATCATGCATAATGAATTGAATCATGAATCATAAATCGAATCATGAATCATGAAATGAATCATGAAATGAATCATGAATCATGAATTGAATCATGAATCACGAATTGAATCATGTATCATGAATTGAATCATGAATCATAAATCGAATCATGAATCATGAAATGAATCATGAAATGAATCATGAATCATGAATTGAATCATAAATCCTGAATTGAATCATGAATTGAATTTTGAATCATGAATCATAAATTGAATCATGAATCATGAAATAAATAATGAATTGAATCATGAATTGAATCATGAATCATGAATCATGAATCGAATCATGAATCATGAAATAAATCATGAATTGAATCAAGATTCATGAACCATGAATTGAATCATGAAATAAATCATGAATCATGAATTGAATCATAAATCATGAATCATAAATTTAATCATGAATCATGAATCGAATCATGAATTAAAAATTGAATCATGAATCATGATTCAAATCATGAATCATGAATTGAATCATGAATCATGAATCGAATCATGAATTGAATCATGAATCATGAATCATGAATTGAATCATAAATTATGAATTGAATTATGAATTGAATCAAGAATTGAATCATGCATTGAATCATGAATCATGAATTGAATCATGAACCATGAATTGAATCATGAATCATACTTCATGAATTGAATCATGAATTGAATCATGAATTATGAATCATAAATTTAATCATGAATTGAATCATGAATTAAATCATGAATCATGAAATGAATCATGAATCATGAATTGACTCATGAATCATGAATTGAATCATGAATCATGAATCATGAAATGAATCATGAAATGAATCATGAATCGAATCATGAATCATGAAATAAATCATGAATTGAATCATAAATCATGAATTGAATCATGAATCATGAATTGAATCATGAATTGAATTAAGAATTGAATCATGCATTGAATCATGAATCATGAATTGAATCATGAATCATGAATTGAGTCATAAATCATGAATCATGAATTGAATCATGAATTGAATCATGAATTATGAATCGTAAATTGAATCATGAATTGAATCATGAATTAAATCATGAATCATGAAACGAATCATGAATTGAATCATGAATCATGAATTGAATCATGTATCATGAATTGAATCATGAATCATGAATCATAAATCAAGAATTGAATCATGAATCATGAATTGAATCATGAATCATGAAATGAATTATGAATTGATTCAAGAATTGAATCATGAATTGAAACATAAATCATGAATCGAATCATGATTCATGAATTGAATCATGAATCATGAATCATGAATTGAATCATGAATTGAATCATGAATTATAAATCATAAGTTGAATCATGAATTGAATCATAAATTAAATCATGAATCATGAAATGAATCAAGAATCATGAATTGAATCATGAATCATTAATTGAATCATGAATCATGAAAGGAATCATGAATCATGAATTCAATCATGAATCATGAATTGAATCAGGAATCATGAATTGAATCATGAATCATGAATTGAATCATGAATTGAATCATGAATTATGAATCATAAATTAAATCATGAATTCAATCATGAATTAAATCATGAATCATGAAATGAATCATGAATTGAATCATGAATCATGAAATGAATCATGAATTGAATCATGAATCATGAAATGAATCATGAATCATGAATCATAAATCAAGAATTGAATCATGAATCATGAATTGAATCATGAATCATGAAATGAATTATGAATTGAATCAAGAATTGAATCATGAATTGAAACATAAATCATGAATCGAATCATGATTCATGAATTGAATCATGAATTGAATCATGAATCATGAAATGAATCAAGAATCATGAATTGAATCATGAATCATGAATTGAATCATGAATCATGAATCTTGAATTGAATCATGAATCATGAATTGAATCATGAATCATGAAAGGAATCATGAATCATGAATTGAATCATGAATCATGAATTGAATCAGGAATCATGAATCATAAATTGAATCATGAATTGAATAATGAATCATTAATTGAATGATAAATGATGAATCATGAATCAAATCATGAATCATGAATTGAATCATGAATCATGAATTGAATCATGAATCATGAATCATGAATTGAATCATGAATTGAATCATGAATTATAAATCATAATATGAGTCATGGATTGAATCATGAAATGAATCATGAATCATGAATCATGAAATGAATCATGTATTGAATCATGAATTTTGAATTGATTCATGAATCATGAATTGAATCATGAATCATGAATTGAATCATGAATCATAAATCGAATCATAAATCATGAATTGAATCATGAATCATGAATCATGAATCGAATCATGAATCATGAATTGAATCATGAATCATGAAATGAATCATGCATTGAATCATGAATTCAAACATGAATTGAATCATGAATTCAAACATGAATCATGAATCGAATCATGAATTGAATTATGAATTGAATCAAGAATTGAATCATGAATTGAAACATAAATCATGAATCGAATCATGATTCATGAATTGAATCATGAATCATGAATTGAATCATGAATCATGAATCATGAATTGAATCATGAATTAAATCATGAATTATAAATCATAAGTTGAATCATGAATTGAATCATGAATTGAATCATGAATCATGAATCATGAATTGAATCATGAATCATGAATTGAATCATGAACCATGAATCTTGAATTGAATCATGAATCATAAATTGAATCATGAATTGAATCATGAATTGAATCATGAATCATGAAATGAATCATGAATCATGAATTGAATCATGAATCATGAATTGAATCAATAATCATGAATCATAAATTGAATCATGAATTGAATCATGAATCATGAATTGAATCATGAATTATGAATCATGAATTGAATCATGAATTATAAATCATAAGTTGAATCATGAAATGAATCAAGAATTGAATCATGAATTTTGAATTCAATCATGAATCATGAATTGAATCATGAATCATAAATCGAATCATGAATCATGAATTGAATCATGAATCATGAATCATGAATCGAATCATGAATCATGAATTGAATCATGAATCATGAATCACGAATCATGAATTGAATCATGAATCATGAATTGAATCATGAATCATGAATCGAATCATGAATCATGAATCATGAATTGAATCATGAATCATGAATCATAAATTGAATCATGAATTGAATCATGAATTATGAATCATAAATTGAATCATGAATTGAATCATGAATTTAATCATGAATCATGAAATGAATCATAAATCATGTATTGTATCATGAATCATGAATTGAATCAGGAATCATGAATCATGAAATGAATCATGAAATGAATCATGAATCATGAAATGAATCATGAATCATGAATTGAATCATGAATCACGAATTGAATCATGCATCATGAATCATGAATTGAATCATAAATCATGAATTGAATCATGAAATGAATCATGAATCGAATAATGAATTATGAAATAAATCATGAATTGAATCATGAATTGAATCATGAATCATGAATCGAATCATGAATCATGAAATAAATCATGAATTGAATAAAGATTCATGAACCAAGAATTGAATCATAAATCATGAATCATGAATTGAATCATGAATCATAATTCGAATCATTAATCATGATTCAAGAATCAAATCATGAATCATGAATTGAATCATGAATCATGAATTGAATCATGAATCATGAATCATGAATCGAATCATGAATCATGAAATAAATCATGAATTGAATCAAGATTCATGAACCATGAATTGAATCATGAAATAAATCATGAATCATGAATTGAATCATAAATCATGAATCATGAATTTAATCATGAATCATAATTCGAATCATGGATCATGAATTGAATCATGAATCAAGAATCGAATCATGAATCATGAATTGAATCATAAATCATGAATCGAATCATGAATTGAATCATGAATCATAAAATGAATCATGAATCATGACTTGAATCATGAATCATGAATTGAATCATGCATCATGAATTGAATCATGAATCATAAATCGAATCATGAATCATGAATTGAATCATAAATAATGAATTGAATCATGAATTGAATCATGAATCATGAATCGAATCATGAATCATGAAATAAATCATGAATTGAATCATAAATCATGAATTGAATCATGAATTGAATCATGAATCATGAATTGAATTATGAATTGAATCAAGAATTGAATCATGCATTGAATCATGAATTATGAATTGAATCATGAATCATACATTGAATCATGAATCATGAATCATGAATTGACTCATGAATCATGAATTGAATCATGAATCATGAATCATGAAATGAATCATGAATCATAAATCGAATCATGAATCATGAAATGAATCATGAAATGAATCATGAATCATGAATTGAATCATGAATCACGAATTGAATCATGCATCATGAATTGAATCATGAATCATAAATCGAATCATGAATCATGAAATGAATCATGAAATGAATCATGAATCATGAATTGAATCATAAATCCTGAATTGAATCATGAATTGAATTTTGAATCATGATTCATAAATTGAATCATGAATCATGAAATAAATAATGAATTGAATCATGAATTGAATCATGAATCATGAATCATGAATCGAATCATGAATCATGAAATAAATCATGAATTGAATCAAGATTCATGAACCATGAATTGAATCATGAAATAAATCATGAATCATGAATTGAATCATAAATCATGAATCATAAATTTAATCATGAATCATGAATCGAATCATGAACTAAAAATTGAATCATGAATCATGAATCAAATCATGAATCATGAATTGAATCATGAATCATGAATCGAATCATGAATTGAATCATAAATTATGAATCAGGAATTTAATCATGAATCATATATCGAATCATGAATTGAATCATGAATCATGAATTGAATTATGAATTGAATCAAGAATTGAATCATGCATTGAATCATGAATCATGAATTGAATCATGAATCATGAATTGAATCATGAATCATGAATCATGAATTGAATCATGAATTATGAATCATAAATTGAATCATGAATTGAATCATGAATTAAATCATGAATCATGAAATGAATCATGAATCATGAATTGACTCATGAATCGTGAATTGAATCATGAATCATGAATCATGAAATGAATCATGAATCATGAATTAAATCATGAATCACAAATTGAATCATGCATCATGAATTGAATCATGAATTATAAATCGAATCATGAATCATGAATCATGAATTAAATCATGAATCATGAATCATGAATTGAATCATAAATAATGAATTGAATCATGAATTGAATCATGAATCATGAATCGAATCATGAATCATGAAATAAATCATGAATTGAATCATAAATCATGAATTGAATCATGAATCATGAATTGAATTATGAATTGAATCACGAATTGAATCATGCATCATGAATTGAATCATGAATCATAAATCGAATCATGAATCATGAAATGAATCATAAAATGAATCATGAATCATGAATTGAATCATGAATCACGAATTGAATCATGCATCATGAATTGAATCAGAAATCATAGATCGAATTATGAATCATGAAATGAATCATGAAATGAATCATGAATCATGAATTGAATCATAAATCCTGAATTGAATCATTAATTGAATTTTGAATCATGAATCATGAATCGAATCATGAATCATGAAATAAATAATGAATTGAATCATGAATTGAATCATGAATCATGAATCATGAATCGAATCATGAATCATGAAATAAATCATAAATTGAATCAAGATTCATGAACCATGAATTGAATCATAAAATAAATCATGAATCATGAATTGAATCATAAATCATGAATCATAAATTTAATCATGAATCATGAATCGAATCATGAATTAAAAATTGAATCATGAATCAAATCATGAATCGAATCATGAATCATGAATCAAATCATGAATTGAATCATGAATCATGAATTGAATCATAAATTATGAATCATGAATTTAATCATGAATCATATATCGTATCATGAATCATGAATCGAATCATGAATTGAATCATGAATCATGAATTGAATTATGAATTGAATCAAGAATTGAATCATGCATTGAATCATGAATCATGAATTGAATCATGAATCATGAATCGAATCATGAATTGAATCATGAATGATGAATTGAATCATGAATCATGAATTGAATCATGAATCATGAATCATAAAATGAATCATGAATCATGAATTGAATCATTAATCATGAATTGAATCATGAATCATGAATTAAATCATGAATCATGAAAAGAATCATGAAATGAATCATGAATCATGAATTGAATCATGAATCATGAATCAAATCATGAATCATGGATTGAATCATGAATCATAAATTGAATCATGAATCATGAAATGAATCATGAATTGAATCATGAATTCAAACATGAATCATGAATCGAATCATGAATCATGAATTGAATAATGAATCATGAATTAAATCATGAATCATGAATCATAAATCAAGAATTGAATCATGAATCATGAATTGAATTATAAATCATGAATTAAATCATGAATCATGAATCATAAATCAAGAATTGAATCATGAATCATGAATCGAATCATGAATCATGAAATAAATCATGAATTGAATCATGAATTTAATCATGAATCATGAATCATGAATCGAATCATGAATCATGAAATAAATCATGAAATGAATCAAGATTCATGAACCATGAATTGAATCATGAAATAAATCATGAATCATGAATTGAATCATAAATCATGAATCATGAATTTAATCATGAATCATAATTCGAATCATGAATCATGAATCATGAATTGAATCATGAATCATGAATCGAATCATGAATCATGAATTGAATTATAAATCATGAATCGAATCATGAATTGAAACATGAATCATGAAATGAATCATGAATCATGAATTGAATCATGAATCATGTATTGAATCATGAATCACGAATTGAATCATGCATCATGAATTGAATCATGAATCATAAATCGAATCATGAATCATGAAATGAATCATAAAATGAATCATGAATCATGAATTGAATCATGAATCACGAATTGAATCATGCATCATGAATTGAATCATAAAATGAATCATGAATCATGAATTGAATCATGAATCACGAATTGAATCATGCATCATGAATTGAATCATGAATCATAAATCGAATTATGAATCATGAATTAAATCATGAATCATGAATCATAAATCAAGAATTGAATCATAAATCATGAATTGAATTATAAATCAAGAATTGAATCATGAATCATGAATCGAATCATGAATCATGAAATAAATCATGAATTGAATCATGAATTTAATCATGAATCATGAATCATGAATCAAATCATGAATCATGAAATAAATCATGAAATGAATCAAGATTCATGAACCATGAATTGAATCATGAAATAAATCATGAATCATGAATTGAATCATAAATCATGAATCATGAATTTAATCATGAATCATAATTCGAATCATGAATCATGAATCATGAATTGAATCATAAATCATGAATCGAATCATGAATCATGAATTGAATCATAAATCATGAATCGAATCATGAATTGAAACATGAATCAATGAAATGAATCATGAATCATGTATTGAATCATGAATCACGAATTGAATCATGCATCATGAATTGAATCATGAATCATAAATCGAATCATGAATCATGAAATGAATCATAAAATGAATCATGAATCATGAATTGAATCATGAATCACGAATTGAATCATGCATCATGAATTGAATCATGAATCATAAATCGAATTATGAATCATGAAATGAATCATGAAATGAATCATGAATCATGAATTGAATCATAAATCATTAAATTGAATCATGAATTGAATTTTGAATCATGAATCATGAATCGAATCATGAATCATGAAATAAATAATGAATTGAATCATGAATTGAATCATAAATCATGAATCATGAATCGAATCATGAATCATGAAATAAATCATAAATTGAATCAAGATTCATGAACCATGAATTGAATCATAAAATAAATCATGAATCATGAATTGAATCATAAATCATGAATCATAAATTTAATCATGAATCATGAATCGAATCATGAATTAAAAATTGAATCATGAATCATGAATCAAATCATGAATCATGAATTGAATCATGAATCATGAATCAAATCATGAATTGAATCATGAATCATGAATTGAATCATAAATTATGAATCATGAATTGAATCATGAATCATATATCGTATCATGAATCATGAATCGAATCATGAATTGAATCATGAATTGAATTATGAATTGAATCAAGAATTGAATCATGCATTGAATCATGAATCATGAATTGAATCATGAATCATGAATCGAATCATGAATTGAATCATGAATGATGAATTGAATCATGAATCATGAATTGAATCATGAATCATGAATCATAAAATAAATCATGAATCATGAATTGAATCATTAATCATTAATTGAATCATGAATCATGAATCATGAATTAAATCATGAATCATGAAAAGAATCATGAAATGAATCATGAATCATGAATTGAATCATGAATCATGAATCGAATCATGAATCATGGATTGAATCATGAATCATAAATTGAATCATGAATCATGAAATGAATCATGAATTGAATCATGAATTCAAACATGAATCATGAATCGAATCATGAATCATGAATTGAATTATGAATCATGAATTAAATCATGAATCATGAATCATAAATCAAGAATTGAATCATGAATCATGAATTGAATTATAAATCATGAATTAAATCATGAATAATGAATCATAAATCAAGAATTGAATCATGAATCATGAATCGAATCATGAATCATGAAATAAATCATGAATTGAATCATGAATTTAATCATGAATCATGAATCATGAATCAAATCATGAATCATGAAATAAATCATGAAATGAATCAAGATTCATGAACCATGAATTGAATCATGAAATAAATCATGAATCATGAATTGAATCATAAATCATGAATCATGAATTTAATCATGAATCATAATTCGAATCATGAATCATGAATCATGAATTGAATCATGAATCATGAATCGAATCATGAATCATGAATTGAATCATAAATCATGAATCGAATCATGAATTGAAACATGAATCATGAAATGAATCATGAATCATGAATTGAATCATGAATCATGTATTGAATCATGAATCACGAATTGAATCATGCATCATGAATTGAATCATGAATCATAAATCGAATCATGAATCATGAAATGAATCATAAAATGAATCATGAATCATGAATTGAATCATGAATCACGAATTGAATCATGCATCATGAATTGAATCATGAATCATAAATCGAATTATGAATCATGAAATGAATCATGAAATGAATCATGAATCATGAATTGAATCATAAATCCTGAATTGAATCATGAATTGAATTTTGAATCATGAATCATGAATCGAATCATGAATCATGAAATAAATAATGAATTGAATCATGAATTGAATCATGAATCATGAATCGAATCATGAATCATGAAATAAATCATGAATTGAATCAAGATTCATGAACCATGAATTGAATCATAAAATAAATCATGAATCATGAATTGAATCATAAATCATGAATCATAAATTTAATCATGAATCATGAATCGAATCATCAATTAAAAATTGAATCATGAATCATGAATCAAATCATGAATCATGAATTGAATCATGAATCATGAATCATGAATTGAATCATGAATCATGTATTGAATCATGAATCACGAATTGAATCATGCATCATGAATTGAATCATGAATCATAAATCGAATCATGAATCATGAAATGAATCATAAAATGAATCATGAATCATGAATTGAATCATGAATCACAAATTGAATCATGCATCATGAATTGAATCATAAAATGAATCATGAATCATGAATTGAATCATGAATCACGAATTGAATCATGCATCATGAATTGAATCATGAATCATAAATCGAATTATGAATCATGAATTAAATCATGAATCATGAATCATAAATCAAGAATTGAATCATAAATCATGAATTGAATTATAAATCAAGAATTGAATCATGAATCATGAATCGAATCATGAATCATGAAATAAATCATGAATTGAATCATGAATTTAATCATGAATCATGAATCATGAATCAAATCATGAATCATGAAATAAATCATGAAATGAATCAAGATTCATGAACCATGAATTGAATCATGAAATAAATCATGAATCATGAATTGAATCATAAATCATGAATCATGAATTTAATCATGAATCATAATTCGAATCATGAATCATGAATCATGAATTGAATCATAAATCATGAATCGAATCATGAATCATGAATTGAATCATAAATCATGAATCGAATCATGAATTGAAACATGAATCATGAAATGAATCATGAATCATGTATTGAATCATGAATCACGAATTGAATCATGCATCATGAATTGAATCATGAATCATAAATCGAATCATGAATCATGAAATGAATCATAAAATGAATCATGAATCATGAATTGAATCATGAATCACGAATTGAATCATGCATCATGAATTGAATCATGAATCATAAATCGAATTATGAATCATGAAATGAATCATGAAATGAATCATGAATCATGAATTGAATCATAAATCCTGAATTGAATCATGAATTGAATTTTGAATCATGAATCATGAATCGAATCATGAATCATGAAATAAATAATGAATTGAATCATGAATTGAATCATGAATCATGAATCATGAATCGAATCATGAATCATGAAATAAATCATAAATTGAATCAAGATTCATGAACCATGAATTGAATCATAAAATAAATCATGAATCATGAATTGAATCATAAATCATGAATCATAAATTTAATCATGAATCATGAATCGAATCATGAATTAAAAATTGAATCATGAATCATGAATCAAATCATGAATCATGAATTGAATCATGAATCATGAATCAAATCATGAATTGAATCCTGAATCATGAATTGAATCATAAATTATGAATCATGAATTGAATCATGAATCATATATCGTATCATGAATCATGAATCGAATCATGAATTGAATCATGAATTGAATTATGAATTGAATCAAGAATTGAATCATGCATTTAATCATGAATCATGAATTGAATCATGAATCATGAATCGAATCATGAATTGAATCATGAATGATGAATTGAATCATGAATCATGAATTGAATCATGAATCATGAATCATAAAATAAATCATGAATCATGAATTGAATCATTAATCATTAATTGAATCATGAATCATGAATCATGAATTAAATCATGAATCATGAAAAGAATCATGAAATGAATCATGAATCATGAATTGAATCATGAATCATGAATCGAATCATGAATCATGGATTGAATCATGAATCATAAATTGAATCATGAATCATGAAATGAATCATGAATTGAATCATGAATTCAAACATGAATCATGAATCGAATCATGAATCATGAATTGAATTATGAATCATGAATTAAATCATGAATCATGAATCATAAATCAAGAATTGAATCATGAATCATGAATTGAATTATAAATCATGAATTAAATCATGAATAATGAATCATAAATCAAGAATTGAATCATGAATCATGAATCGAATCATGAATCATGAAATAAATCATGAATTGAATCATGAATTTAATCATGAATCATGAATCATGAATCAAATCATGAATCATGAAATAAATCATGAAATGAATCAAGATTCATGAACCATGAATTGAATCATGAAATAAATCATGAATCATGAATTGAATCATAAATCATGAATCATGAATTTAATCATGAATCATAATTCGAATCATGAATCATGAATCATGAATTGAATCATGAATCATGAATCGAATCATGAATCATGAATTGAATCATAAATCATGAATCGAATCATGAATTGAAACATGAATCATGAAATGAATCATGAATCATGAATTGAATCATGAATCATGTATTGAATCATGAATCACGAATTGAATCATGCATCATGAATTGAATCATGAATCATAAATCGAATCATGAATCATGAAATGAATCATAAAATGAATCATGAATCATGAATTGAATCATGAATCACGAATTGAATCATGCATCATGAATTGAATCATGAATCATAAATCGAATTATGAATCATGAAATGAATCATGAAATGAATCATGAATCATGAATTGAATCATAAATCCTGAATTGAATCATGAATTGAATTTTGAATCATGAATCATGAATCGAATCATGAATCATGAAATAAATAATGAATTGAATCATGAATTGAATCATGAATCATGAATCGAATCATGAATCATGAAATAAATCATGAATTGAATCAAGATTCATGAACCATGAATTGAATCATAAAATAAATCATGAATCATGAATTGAATCATAAATCATGAATCATAAATTTAATCATGAATCATGAATCGAATCATCAATTAAAAATTGAATCATGAATCATGAATCAAATCATGAATCATGAATTGAATCATGAATCATGAATCAAATCATGAATTGAATCATGAATCATGAATTGAATCATAAATTATGAATCATGAATTTAATCATGAATCATATATCGTATCATGAATCATGAATCGAATCATGAATTGAAACATGAATCATGAATTGAATTATGAATTGAATCAAGAATTGAATCATGAATCATGAATCAAATCATGAATTGAATCATGAATCATGAATTGAATCATAAATTATGAATCATGAATTTAATCATGAATCATATATCGTATCATGAATCATGAATCGAATCATGAATTGAATCATGAATCATGAATTGAATTATGAATTGTATCAAGAATTGAATCATGCATTGAATCATGAATCATGAATTGAATCATGAATCATGAATTGAATCATGAATTGAATCATGAATTATGAATCATAAATTGAATCATGAATTAAATCATGAATCATGAAATGAATCATGAGTCATGAATTGACTCATGAATCATGAATTGAATCATGAATCATGAATCATGAAATGAATCATGAAATGAATCATGAATCATGAATTAAATCATGAATCACAAATTGAATCATGCATCATGAATTGAATCATGAATTATAAATCGAATCATGAATCATGAATTATGAATCATGAATTAAATCATGAATCATGAATTGAATCATGAATCATGAATTATGAATCATGAATTGAATCATAAATCATGAATTGAATCATGAATTGAATCATGAATTGAATCATGAATCATGAATCGAATCATGAATCATGAATCGAATCATGAATCATGAAATAAATCATGAATTGAATCATAAATCATGAATTGAATCATGAATTGAATCATGAATCATGAATTGAATTATGAATTGAATCATGCATTGAATCATGAAACATGAATTGAATCATGAATCATGAATTGAATCATGAATCATGAATCATGAATTGAATCATGAATTGAATCATGAATTATGAATCTTAAATTGAATCATGAATTCAATCATGAATTAAATCATGAATCATGAAATGAATCATGAATTGAATCATGAAATCATGAATCATGAAATGAATCATGAATCATGTATTGAATCATGTATCATGAATTGAATCATGAATCATGAATCATAAATCAAGAATTGAATCATGAATCATGAATTGAATCATGAATCATGAAATGAATTATGAATTGAATCAAGAATTGAATCATGAATTGAAACATAAATCATGAATCGAATCATGAATCATGAATTGAATCATGAACCATGAATTGAATCATGAATCATGAATCATGAATTGAATCATGAATTGAATCATGAATTATAAATCATAAGTTGAATCATGAATTGAGTCATAAATTGAATCATGAATCATGAAATGAATCAAGAATCATGAATTGAATCATGAATCATGAATTGAATCATGAATCATGAATCTTGAATTGAATCATGAATCATGAATTGAATCAGGAATCATGAATCATAAATTGAATCATGAATTGAATCATGAATCATGAATTGAATGATGAATGATGAATTATGAATCAAATCATGAATCATGAATTGAATCATGAATCATGAATTGAATCATGAATTATGAATTATGAATTGAATCATGAATTGAATCATGAATTATAAATCATAAGTTGAATCATGAAATGAATCATGAATTGAATCATGAATTTTGAGTTCAATCATGAATCATGAAATGAATCATGAAATGAATCATGAATCATGAATTGAATCATGAATTATGAATTGAATCATGAATCATAAATCGAATCATGAATCATGAATTGAATCAGGAATCATGAATCATGAATTGAATCATGAATCATGAATTGAATCATGAATCATGAATCACGAATCATGAATTGAATCATGAATCATTAATTGAATCATGAATCATGAATCGAATCATGAATCATGAATCATGAATTGAATCATGAATCATGAATCATAAATTGAATCATGAATTGAATCATGAATTATGAATCAGAAATTGAATCATGAATTGAATCATGAATTGAATCATGAAACATGAAATGAATCATGAATCATGTATTGTATCATGAATCATGAATTGAATCAGGAATCATGAATCATGAAATGAATCATGAAATGAATCATGAATCATGAATTGAATCATGAATCACGAATTGAATCATGCATCATGAATTGAATCATGAATTATAAATCGAATCATGAATCATGAATCATGAATCAGGAAATAAATCAAGAATCATGAATCATGAATTGAATCATAAATCATGAATTGAATCATGAATTGAATCATGAATCGAATAATGAATTATGAAATAAATCATGAATTGAATCATGAATTGAATCATGAATTATGAATCATGAATCGAATCATGAATCATGAATTGAATCATGAATCATAATTCGAATCATTAATCATGATTCAAGAATTGAATCATGAATCATGAATTGAATCATGAATCATGAATCGAATCATGAATCATGAATTGAATCATGAATCATGAATTAAATCATGAATCATAAATCAAGAATTGAATCATGAATCATGAATCGAATCATGAATCATGAAATAAATCATGAATTGAATCATGAATTGAATCATGAATCATGAATCATGAATCGAATCATGAATCATGAAATAAATCATAAATTGAATCAAGATTCATGAACCATGAATTGAATCATGAATTGAATCATAAATCATGAATCATGAATTTAATCATGAATCATAATTCGAATCATGGATCATGAATTGAATCATGAATCATAATTCAAATCATGAATCATGAATTGAATCATAAATCATGATTTGAATCATGAATTGAATCATGAATCATAAAATGAATCATGAATCATGAATTGAATCATAAATCATGAATTGAATCAGGAATCACGAATTGAATCATGCATAATGAATTGAATCATGAATCATAAATCGAATCATGAATCATGAAATGAATCATGAATCATGAATTGAATCATGAATCACGAATTGAATCATGCATTATGAATTGAATAATGAATCACGAATTGAATCATGCATTATGAATTGAATCATGAATCATAAATCGAATCATGAACCATGAAATGAATCATGAAATGAATCATGAATCATGAATTGAATCATAAATCCTGAATTGAATCATAAATTGAATTTTGAATCATTAATCATAAATCGAATCATGAATCATGAAATAAATAATGAATTGAATCATGAATTGAATCATGAATCATGAATCATGAATCGAATCATGAATCATGAAATAAATCATGAATTGAATCAAGATTCATGAACCATGAATAGAATCATGAAATAAATCATGAATCATGAATTGAATCATAAATCATGAATCATAAATTTAATCATGAATCATGAATCGAATCATGAATTAAAAATTGAATCATGAATCATGAATCAAATCATGAATCATGAATTGAATCATGAATCATGAATCGAATCATGAATTGAATCATGAATCATGAATCATGAATTGAATCATAAATTATGAATCATGAATTTAATCATGCATCATATATCGAATCATGAATTGAATCATGAATCATGAAATGAATCATGAATTGAATCATGAATTCAAACATGAATCATGAATCGAATCATGAATCATGAATTGAATTATGAATCATGAATTAAATCATGAATCATGAATCATAAATCAAGAATTGAATCATGAATCATGAATTGAATTATAAATCATGAATTAAATCATGAATCATGAATCATAAATCAAGAATTGAATCATGAATCATGAATCGAATCATGAATCATGAAATAAATCATGAATTGAATCATGAATTGAATCATGAATCATGAATTGAATCAGGAATCATGAATCATAAATTGCATCATGAATTGAATCATGAATCATGAATTGAATGATGAATGATGAATTATGAATCAAATCATGAATCATGAATTGAATCATGAATTGAATCATGAATTATAAATCATAAGTTGAATCATGAAATGAATCATGAATTGAATCATGAATTTTGAATTCAATCATGAATCATGAAATGAATCATGAAATGAATCATGAATCATGAATTGAATCATGAATCATGAATTGAATCATGAATCATAAATCGAATCATAATTCATGAATTGAATCAGGAATAATGAATCATGAATTGAATCATGAATCATGAATTGAATCATGAATCATGAATCACGAATCATGAATTGAATCATGAATCATGAATTGAATCATGAATCATGAATCGAATCATGAATCATGAATCATGAATTGAATCATGAATCATGAATCATAAATTGAATCATGAATTGAATCATGAATTATGAATCATAAATTAAATCATGAATTGAATCATGAATTGAATCATGAATCATGAAATGAATCATGAATCATGTATTGTATCATGAATCATGAATTGAATCAGGAATCATGAATCATGAAATGAATCATGAAATGAATCATGAATCATGAATTGAATCATGAATCACGAATTGAATCATGCATCATGAATTGAATCATGAATTATAAATCGAATCATGAATCATGAATCATGATTAAGGAAATAAATCATGAATCATGAATCATGAATTGAATCATAAATCATGAATTGAATCATGAATTGAATCATGAATCGAATCATGAATTATGAAATAAATCATGAATTGAATCATGAATTGAATCATGAATCATGAATCATGAATCGAATCATGAATCATGAAATAAATCATGAATTGAATAAAGATTCATGAACCATGAATTGAATCATAAATCATGAATCATGAATTGAATCATGAATCATAATTCGAATCATTAATCATGATTCAAGAATTGAATCATGAATCATGAATTGAATCATGAATCATGAATCGAATCATGAATCATGAATTGAATCATGAATCATGAATTAAATCATGAATCATAAATCAAGAATTGAATCATGAATCATGAATCGAATCATGAATCATGAAATAAATCATGAATTGAATCATGAATTGAATCATGAATCATGAATCATGAATCGAATCATGAATCATGAAATAAATCATGAATTGAATCAAGATTCATGAACCATGAATTGAATCATGAAATAAATCATGAATCATGAATTGAATCATAAATCATGAATCATGAATTGAATCATGAATCATAATTCGAATCATGGATCATGAATTGAATCATGAATCATAATTCGAATCATGAATCATAATTCGAATCATGGATCATGAATTGAATCATGAATCATGAATCGAATCATGAATCATGAATTGAATCATAAATCATGAATCGAATCATGAATTGAATCATGAATCCTAAAATGAATCATGAATCATGAATTGAATCATGAATCATGAATTGAATCAGGAATCACGAATTGAATCATGCATAATGAATTGAATCATGAATCATAAATCGAATCATGAATCATGAAATGAATCATGAAATGAATCATGAATCATGAATTGAATCATGAATCACGAATTGAATCATGCATCATGAATTGAATCATGAATCATAAATCGAATCATGAATCATGAAATGAATCATGAAATGAATCATGAATCATGAATTGAATCATAAATCCTGAATTGAATCATGAATTGAATTTTGAATCATGAATCATAAATCGAATCATGAATCATGAAATAAATAATGAATTGAATCATGAATTGAATCATGAATCATGAATCATGAATCATGAATCATGAAATAAATCATGAATTGAATCAAGATTCATGAACCATGAATTGAATCATGAAATAAATCATGAATCATGAATTGAATCATAAATCATGAATCATAAATTTAATCATGAATCATGAATCGAATCATGAATTAAAAATTGAATCATGAATCATGATTCAAATCATGAATCATGAATTGAATCATGAATCATGAATCGAATCATGAATTGAATCATGAATCATGAATCATGAATTGAATCATAAATTATGAATTGAATTATGAATTGAATCAAGAATTGAATCATGCATTGAATCATGAACCATGAATTGAATCATGAATCATGAATCATGAATTGAATCATGAATTGAATCATGAATTATGAATCATAAATTGAATCATGAATTGAATCATGAATTAAATCATGAATCATGAAATGAATCATGAATCATGAATTGACTCATGAATCATGAATTGAATCATGAATCATGAATCATGAAATGAATCATGAAATGAATCATGAATCATGAATCGAATCATGAATCATGAATCGAATCATGAATCATGAAATAAATCATGAATTGAATCATAAATCATGAATTGAATCATGCATTGAATCATGAATCATGAATTGAATCATGAATCATGAATTGAATCATGAATCATGAATCATGAATTGAATCATGAATTGAATCATGAATTATGAATCATAAATTGAATCATGAATTCAATCATGAATTAAATCAAGAATCATGAAACGAATCATGATTTGAATCATGAATCATGAAATGAATCATGAATCATGAATCATAAATCAAGAATTGAATCATGAATCATGAATTGAATCATGAATCATGAAATGAATTATGAATTGATTCAAGAATTGAATCATGAATTGAAACATAAATCATGAATCGAATCATGATTCATGAATTGAATCATGAATCATGAATTGAATCATGAATTGAATCATGAATTATAAATCATAAGTTGAGTCATGAATTGAATCATAAATTGAATCATGAATCATGAAATGAATCAATAATCATGAATTGAATCATGAATCATGAATTGAATCATGAATCATGAATCTTGAATTGAATCATGAATCATGAATTGAATCATGAATCATGAAAGGAATCATGAATCATGAATTCAATCATGAATCATGAATTGAATCAGGAATCATGAATTGAATCATGAATCATGAATCATGAATTGAATCATGAATTGAATCATGAATTATGAATCATAAATTGAATCATGAATTCAATCATGAATTAAATCATGAATCATGAAATGAATCATGAATCATGAAATGAATCATGAATTGAATCATGAATCATGAATTGAATCATGAATCATGAAATGAATCAAGAATCATGAATCATGAAATGAATCAAGAATCATGAATCATGAAATGAATCAAGAATCATGAATTGAATCATGAATCATGAATTGAATCATGAATCATGAATCTTGAATTGAATCATGAATCATGAATTGAATCATGAATCATGAAAGGAATCATGAATCATGAATTGAATCATGAATCATGAATTGAATCAGGAATCATGAATCATAAATTGAATCATGAATTGAATAATGAATCATTAATTGAATGATAAATGATGAATCATGAATCAAATCATGAATCATGAATTGAATCATGAATCATGAATTGAATCATGAATCATGAATCATGAATTGAATCATGAATTGAATCATGAATTATAAATCATAAGATGAATCATGGATTGAATCATTCAATGAATCATGAATCATGAATCATGAAATGAATCATGAATTGAATCATGAATTTTGAATTGATTCATGAATCATGAATTGAATCATGAATCATGAATTGAATCATGAATCATAAATCGAATCATAAATCATGAATTGAATCATGAATCATGAATCATGAATCGAATCATGAATCATGAATTGAATTATGAATCATGAAATGAATCATGAATTGAATCATGAATTCAAACATGAATCATGAATCGAATCATGAATTGAATTATGAATTGAATCAAGAATTGAATCATGAATTGAAACATAAATCATGAATCGAATCATGATTCATGAATTGAATCATGAATCATGAATTGAATCATGAATCATGAATCATGAATTGAATCATGAATTAAATCATGAATTATAAATCATAAGTTGAATCATGAATTGAATCATGAATTGAATCATGAATCATGAAATGAATCATGAATCATGAATTGAATCATGAATCATGAATTGAATCATGAACCATGAATCTTGAATTGAATCATGAATCATAAATTGAATCACGAACTGAATCATGAATTGAATCATGAATCATGAAATGAATCATGAATCATGAATTGAATCATGAATCATGAATTGAATCAATAATCATGAATCATAAATTGAATCATGAATTGAATCATGAATCATGAATTGAATGATGAATGATGAATTATGAATCAAATCATGAATCATGAATTGAATCATGAATCATGAATTGAATCATGAATTATGAATCATGAATTGAATCATGAATTGAATCATGAATTATAAATCATAAGTTGAATCATGAAATGAATCATGAATTGAATCATGAATTTTGAATTCAATCATGAATCATGAAATGAATCATGAAATGAATCATGAATCATGAATTGAATCATGAATCATGAATTGAATCATGAATCATAAATCGAATCATGAATCATGAATTGAATCATGAATCATGAATCATGAATCGAATCATGAATCATGAATTGAATCATGAATCATGAATCACGAATCATGAATTGAATCATGAATCATGAATTGAATCATGAATCATGAATCGAATCATGAATCATGAATCATGAATTGAATCATGAATCATGAATCATAAATTGAATCATGAATTGAATCATGAATTATGAATCATAAATTGAATCATGAATTGAATCATGAATTGAATCATGAATCATGAAATGAATCATGAATCATGAATTGAATCAGGAATCACGAATTGAATCATGCATCATGAATCATGAATTGAATCATAAATCATGAATTGAATCATGAATTGAATCATGAATCGAATAATGAATTATGAAATAAATCATGAATTGAATCATGAATTGAATCATGAATCATGAATCGAATCATGAATCATGAAATAAATCATGAATTGAATAAAGATTCATGAACCATGAATTGAATCATAAATCATGAATCATGAATTGAATCATGAATCATAATTCGAATCATTAATCATGATTCAAGAATTGAATCATGAATCATGAATTGAATCATGAATCATGAATCAAATCATGAATCATGAATTGAATCATGAATCATGAATTAAATCATGAATCATAAATCAAGAATTGAATCATGAATCATGAATCGAATCATGAATCATGAAATAAATCATGAATTGAATCATGAATTGAATCATGAATCATGAATCATGAATCGAATCATGAATCATGAAATAAATCATGAATTGAATCAAGATTCATGAACCATGAATTGAATCATGAAATAAATCATGAATCATGAATTGAATCATAAATCATGAATCATGAATTTAATCATGAATCATAATTCGAATCATGGATCATGAATTGAATCATGAATCATGAATCGAATCATGAATCATGAATTGAATCATAAATCATGAATCGAATCATGAATTGAATCATGAATCATAAAATGAATCATGAATCATGACTTGAATCATGAATCATGAATTGAATCATGCATCATGAATTGAATCATGAACCATAAATCGAATCATGAATCATGAATTGAATCATAAATAATGAATTGAATCATGAATTGAATCATGAATCATGAATCGAATCATGAATCATGAAATAAATCATGAATTGAATCATAAATCATGAATTGAATCATGAATTGAATCATGAATCATGAATTGAATTATGAATTGAATCAAGAATTGAATCATGCATTGAATCATGAATTATGAATTGAATCATGAATCATACATTGAATCATGAATCATGAATCATGAATTGACTCATGAATCATGAATTGAATCACGAATCATGAATCATAAATCGAATCATGAATCATGAAATGAATCATGAATCATGAATTGAATCATGAATCACGAATTGAATCATGCATCATGAATTGAATCATGAATCATAAATCGAATCATGAATCATGAAATGAATAATGAAATGAATCATGAATCATGAATTGAATCATAAATCCTGAATTGAATCATGAATTGAATTTTGAATCATGATTCATAAATCGAATCATGAATCATGAAATAAATAATGAATTGAATCATGAATTGAATCATGAATCATGAATCATGAATCGAATCATGAATCATGAAATAAATCATGAATTGAATCAAGATTCATGAACCATGAATTGAATCATGAAATAAATCATGAATCATAATTGAATCATAAATCATGAATCATAAATTTAATCAAGAATCATGAATCGAATCATGATTTAAAAATTGAATCATGAATCATGAATCAAATCATGAATCATGAATTGAATCATGAATCATGAAGCGAATCATGAATTGAATCATGAATCATAAAATGAATCATGAATCATGACTTGAATCATGAATCATGAATTGAATCAGGCATCATGAATTGAATCATGAATCATAAATCGAATCATGAATCATGAATTGAATCATAAATAATGAATTGAATCATGAATTGAATCATGAATCATGAATCGAATCATGAATCATGAAATAAATCATGAATTGAATCATAAATCATGAATTGAATCATGAATTGAATCATGAATCATGAATTGAATTATGAATTGAATCAAGAATTGAATCATGCATTGAATCATGAATTATGAATTGAATCATGAATCATACATTGAATCATGAATCATGAATCATGAATTGACTCATGAATCATGAATTGAATCATGAATCATGAATCATGAAATGAATCATGAATCATGAATCATAAATCGAATCATGAATCATGAAATGAATCATGAAATGAATCATGAATCATGAATTGAATCATGAATCACGAATTGAATCATGCATCATGAATTGAATCATGAATCATAAATCGAATCATGAATCATGAAATGAATCATGAAATGAATCATGAATCATGAATTGAATCATAAATCCTGAATTGAATCATGAATTGAATTTTGAATCATGATTCATAAATCGAATCATGAATCATGAAATAAATAATGAATTGAATCATGAATTGAATCATGAATCATGAATCATGAATCGAATCATGAATCATGAAATAAATCATGAATTGAATCAAGATTCATGAACCATGAATTGAATCATGAAATAAATCATGAATCATGAATTGAATCATAAATCATGAATCATAAATTTAATCATGAATCATGAATCGAATCATGAATTAAAAATTGAATCATGAATCATGAATCAAATCATGAATCATGAATTGAATCATGAATCATGAATCGAATCATGAATTGAATCATGAATCATGAATCATGAATTGAATCATAAATTATGAATCAGGAATTTAATCATGAATCATATATCGAATCATGAATTGAATCATGAATCATGAATTGAATTATGAATTGAATCAAGAATTGAATCATGCATTGAATCATGAATCATGAATTGAATCATGAATCATGAATTGAATCATGAATCATGAATCATGAATTGAATCATGAATTATGAATCATAAATTGAATCATGAATTGAATCATGAATTAAATCATGAATCATAAAATGAATCATGAATCATGAATTGACTCATGAATCGTGAATTGAATCATGAATCATGAATCATGAAATGAATCATGAAATGAATCATGAATCATGAATTAAATCATGAATCACAAATTGAATCATGCATCATGAATTGAATCATGAATTATAAATCGAATCATGAATCATGAATCATGAATTAAATCATGAATCATGAATCATGAATTGAATCATAAATAATGAATTGAATCATGAATTGAATCATGAATCATGAATCGAATCATGAATCATGAAATAAATCATGAATTGAATCATAAATCATGAATTGAATCATGAATTGAATCATGAATCATGAATTGAATTATGAATTGAATCAAGAATTGAATCATGCATTGAATCATGAATTATGAATTGAATCATGAATCATACATTGAATCATAAATCATGAATCATGAATTGACTCATGAATCATGAATTGAATCATGAATCATGAATCATGAAATGAATCATGAATCATTAATTAAATCATGAATCACAAATTGAATCATGCATCATGAATTGAATCATGAATTATAAATCGAATCATGAATCATGAATCATGAATCATGAATCATGAAATAAATCATAAATTGAATCAAGATTCATGAACCATAAATGTAATCATAAATCATGAATCGAATCATGAATCAAGAATTGAATCATGAATCATGAATCAAGAATTGAATAATGAATCATGAATCATGAATCGAATCATGAATTGAATCATGAATCATGAATCATGAATTGAATCATAAAACATGAATCATGAATTTAATCATGAATCATGAATCGAATCATGAAACATGAATTGAATCATAAATTATGAATCATGAATCGAATCATGAATCATGAAATAAATCATAAATTGAATCAAGATTCATGAACCATAAATGTAATCATGAATCATGAATCGAATCATGAATCAAGATTTGAATCATGAATCATGAATCGAATCATGAATCATGAATTGAATAATGAATCATGAATCATGAATTGAATCATAAAACATGAATCATGAATTTAATCATGAATCATATATCGAATTATGAATCATAATTCGAATCATGAATTAAATCATAAATCATAAATCATGAATTGAATCATGAATGATGAATTGAATCATGAATAATGAATTGAATCATGAATCATGAATGATGAATTGAATCATGAATCATGAATCGAATCATGAATTGAATCATGAATCATGAATTGAATTATGAATCATGAATCATGAATTGAATCATAAATTATGAATCAGGAATTTAATCATGAATCATATATCGAATCATGAATTGAATCATGAATCATGAATTGAATTATGAATTGAATCAAGATTAGAATCATGCATTGAATCATGAATCATGAATTGAATCATGAATCATGAATTGAATCATGAATCATGAATCATGAATTGAATCATGAATTATGAATCATAAATTGAATCATGAATTGAATCATGAATTTAATCATGAATCATGAAATGAATCATGAATCATGAATTGACTCATGAATCGTGAATTGAATCATGAATCATGAATCATGAAATGAATCATGAATCATGAATTAAATCATGAATCACAAATTGAATCATGCATCATGAATTGAATCATGAATTATAAATCGAATCATGAATCATGAATCCTGAATTAAATCATGAATCATGAATCATGAATTGAATCATAAATAATGAATTGAATCATGAATTGAATCATGAATCATGAATCGAATCATGAATCATGAAATAAATCATGAATTGAATCATAAATCATGAATTGAATCATGAATTGAATCATGAATCATGAATTGAATTATGAATTGAATCAAGAATTGAATCATGCATTGAATCATGAATTATGAATTGAATCATGAATCATGAATCATGAAATGAATCATGAAATGAATCATGAATCATGAATTGAATCAGGAATCACGAATTGAATCATGCATCATGAATCATGAATTGAATCATAAATCATGAATTGAATCATGAATTGAATCATGAATCGAATAATGAATTATGAAATAAATCATGAATTGAATCATGAATTGAATCATGAATCATGAATCGAATCATGAATCATGAAATAAATCATGAATTGAATAAAGATTCATGAACCATGAATTGAATCATAAATCATGAATCATGAATTGAATCATGAATCATAATTCGAATCATTAATCATGATTCAAGAATTGAATCATGAATCATGAATTGAATCATGAATCATGAATCAAATCATGAATCATGAATTGAATCATGAATCATGAATTAAATCATGAATCATAAATCAAGAATTGAATCATGAATCATGAATCGAATCATGAATCATGAAATAAATCATGAATTGAATCATGAATTGAATCATGAATCATGAATCATGAATCGAATCATGAATCATGAAATAAATCATGAATTGAATCAAGATTCATGAACCATGAATTGAATCATGAAATAAATCATGAATCATGAATTGAATCATAAATCATGAATCATGAATTTAATCATGAATCATAATTCGAATCATGGATCATGAATTGAATCATGAATCATCAATCGAATCATGAATCATGAATTGAATCATAAATCATGAATCGAATCATGAATTGAATCATGAATCATAAAATGAATCATGAATCATGACTTGAATCATGAATCATGAATTGAATCATGCATCATGAATTGAATCATGAACCATAAATCGAATCATGAATCATGAATTGAATCATAAATAATGAATTGAATCATGAATTGAATCATGAATCATGAATCGAATCATGAATCATGAAATAAATCATGAATTGAATCATAAATCATGAATTGAATCATGAATTGAATCATGAATCATGAATTGAATTATGAATTGAATCAAGAATTGAATCATGCATTGAATCATGAATTATGAATTGAATCATGAATCATACATTGAATCATGAATCATGAATCATGAATTGACTCATGAATCATGAATTGAATCACGAATCATGAATCATAAATCGAATCATGAATCATGAAATGAATCATGAATCATGAATTGAATCATGAATCACGAATTGAATCATGCATCATGAATTGAATCATGAATCATAAATCGAATCATGAATCATGAAATGAATAATGAAATGAATCATGAATCATGAATTGAATCATAAATCCTGAATTGAATCATGAATTGAATTTTGAATCATGATTCATAAATCGAATCATGAATCATGAAATAAATAATGAATTGAATCATGAATTGAATCATGAATCATGAATCATGAATCGAATCATGAATCATGAAATAAATCATGAATTGAATCAAGATTCATGAACCATGAATTGAATCATGAAATAAATCATGAATCATAATTGAATCATAAATCATGAATCATAAATTTAATCAAGAATCATGAATCGAATCATGATTTAAAAATTGAATCATGAATCATGAATCAAATCATGAATCATGAATTGAATCATGAATCATGAAGCGAATCATGAATTGAATCATGAATCATAAAATGAATCATGAATCATGACTTGAATCATGAATCATGAATTGAATCAGGCATCATGAATTGAATCATGAATCATAAATCGAATCATGAATCATGAATTGAATCATAAATAATGAATTGAATCATGAATTGAATCATGAATCATGAATCGAATCATGAATCATGAAATAAATCATGAATTGAATCATAAATCATGAATTGAATCATGAATTGAATCATGAATCTTGAATTGAATTATGAATTGAATCAAGAATTGAATCATGCATTGAATCATGAATTATGAATTGAATCATGAATCATACATTGAATCATGAATCATGAATCATGAATTGACTCATGAATCATGAATTGAATCATGAATCATGAATCATGAAATGAATCATGAATCATGAATCATAAATCGAATCATGAATCATGAAATGAATCATGAAATGAATCATGAATCATGAATTGAATCATGAATCACGAATTGAATCATGCATCATGAATTGAATCATGAATCATAAATCGAATCATGAATCATGAAATGAATCATGAAATGAATCATGAATCATGAATTGAATCATAAATCCTGAATTGAATCATGAATTGAATTTTGAATCATGATTCATAAATCGAATCATGAATCATGAAATAAATAATGAATTGAATCATGAATTGAATCATGAATCATGAATCATGAATCGAATCATGAATCATGAAATAAATCATGAATTGAATCAAGATTCATGAACCATGAATTGAATCATGAAATAAATCATGAATCATGAATTGAATCATAAATCATGAATCATAAATTTAATCATGAATCATGAATCGAATCATGAATTAAAAATTGAATCATGAATCATGAATCAAATCATGAATCATGAATTGAATCATGAATCATGAATCGAATCATGAATTGAATCATGAATCATGAATCATGAATTGAATCATAAATTATGAATCAGGAATTTAATCATGAATCATATATCGAATCATTAATTGAATCATGAATCATGAATTGAATTATGAATTGAATCAAGAATTGAATCATGCATTGAATCATGAATCATGAATTGAATCATGAATCATGAATTGAATCATGAATCATGAATCATGAATTGAATCATGAATTATGAATCATAAATTGAATCATGAATTGAATCATGAATTAAATCATGAATCATAAAATGAATCATGAATCATGAATTGACTCATGAATCGTGAATTGAATCATGAATCATGAATCATGAAATGAATCATGAATCATGAATTAAATCATGAATCACAAATTGAATCATGCATCATGAATTGAATCATGAATTATAAATCGAATCATGAATCATGAATCATGAATTAAATCATGAATCATGAATCATGAATTGAATCATAAATAATGAATTGAATCATGAATTGAATCATGAATCATGAATCGAATCATGAATCATGAAATAAATCATGAATTGAATCATAAATCATGAATTGAATCATGAATTGAATCATGAATCATGAATTGAATTATGAATTGAATCAAGAATTGAATCATGCATTGAATCATGAATTATGAATTGAATCATGAATCATACATTGAATCATGAATCATGAATCATGAATTGACTCATGAATCATGAATTGAATCATGAATCATGAATCATGAAATGAATCATGAATCATTAATTAAATCATGAATCACAAATTGAATCATGCATCATGAATTGAATCATGAATTATAAATCGAATCATGAATCATGAATCATGAATCATGAATCATGAAATAAATCATAAATTGAATCAAGATTCATGAACCATAAATGTAATCATAAATCATGAATCGAATCATGAATCAAGAATTGAATCATGAATCATAAATCAAGAATTGAATAATGAATCATGAATCATGAATCGAATCATGAATTGAATCATGAATCATGAATCATGAATTGAATCATAAAACATGAATCATGAATTTAATCATGAATCATGAATCGAATCATGAAACATGAATTGAATCATAAATTATGAATCATGAATCGAATCATGAATCATGAAATAAATCATAAATTGAATCAAGATTCATGAACCATAAATGTAATCATGAATCATGAATCGAATCATGAATCAAGATTTGAATCATGAATCATGAATCGAATCATGAATCATGAATTGAATAATGAATCATGAATCATGAATTGAATCATAAAACATGAATCATGAATTTAATCATGAATCATATATCGAATTATGAATCATAATTCGAATCATGAATTAAATCATAAATCATAAATCATGAATTGAATCATGAATGATGAATTGAATCATGAATAATGAATTGAATCATGAATCATGAATGATGAATTGAATCATGAATCATGAATCGAATCATGAATTGAATCATGAATCATGAATTGAATTATGAATCATGAATCATGAATTGAATCATAAATTATGAATCAGGAATTTAATCATGAATCATATATCGAATCATGAATTGAATCATGAATCATGAATTGAATTATGAATTGAATCAAGAATAGAATCATGCATTGAATCATGAATCATGAATTGAATCATGAATCATGAATTGAATCATGAATCATGAATCATGAATTGATTCATGAATTATGAATCATAAATTGAATCATGAATTGAATCATGAATTTAATCATGAATCATGAAATGAATCATGAATCATGAATTTGACTCATGAATCGTGAATTGAATCATGAATCAATGAATCATGAAATGAATCATGAATCATGAATTAAATCATGAATCACAAATTGAATCATGCATCATGAATTGAATCATGAATTATAAATCGAATCATGAATCATGAATCCTGAATTAAATCATGAATCATGAATCATGAATTGAATCATAAATAATGAATTGAATCATGAATTGAATCATGAATCATGAATCGAATCATGAATCATGAAATAAATCATGAATTGAATCATAAATCATGAATTGAATCATGAATTGAATCATGAATCATGAATTGAATTATGAATTGAATCAAGAATTGAATCATTGCATTTGAATCATGAATTATGAATTGAATCATGAATCATACATTGAATCATGAATCATGAATCATGAATTGACTCATCGAATCATGAATTGAATCATGAATCATGAATCATGAAATGAATCATGAATCATTAATTAAATCATGAATCACAAATTGAATCATGCATCATGAATTGAATCATGAATTATAAATCGAATCATGAATCATGAATCATGAATCATGAATCATGAATCATGAATTGAATCATGAGTCAATGAATCATGAATTGAATCATGAATCATGAATCGAATCATGAATTGAATCATGAATGATGAATTGAATCATGAATAATGAATTGAATCATGAATCATGAATCATAAAATGAATCATGAATCATGATTTGAATCATTAATCATGAATTGAATCATGAATCATGAATTAAATCATGAATCATGAAAAGCATCATGAAATGAATCATGAATCATGAATTGAATCATGAATCATGAATCGAATCATGAATCATGGATTGAATCATGAATCATAAATTGAATCATGAATCATGAAATGAATCATGAATCTGAATCATGAATTCAAACATGAATCATGAATCGAATCATGAATCATGAATTGAATTATGAATCATGAATTAAATCATGAATCATGAATCATAAATCAAGAATTGAATCATGAATCATGAATTGAATTATAAATCATGAATTAAATCTATGAATCATGAATCATAAATCAAGAATTAAATCATGAATCATGAATTGAATCATGAATCATGTATTGAAATCATGAATTGAATCATGAATCATGAATGATGAATTGAATCATGAATCATGAATCGAATCATGAATTGAATCATGAATCATGAATCGAATCATGAATTGAATCATGAATCTATGAATCATATATCGAAATTATGAATCATGAATCGAATCATGAATTTAATCAATAAATCATGAATCATAGAATTAAATCATGAATCATGAATTGAATCTATGAATAATGAATTGAATCATGAATCATGAATCAAGAATCGAATCATGAATTGAATCATGAATCATGAATCATGAATTGAAATTATGAATCAATGAATCGAATCATGAATCATGTATTGAATCATGAATTGAATCATGAGTCATGAATGATGAATTGAATCATGAATCATGAATTGAATCATGAATCATGAATTAAATCATGAGTCATGAATCATGAATTTGAATCATGAATCATGAATCATGAATTGAATCATAAAACATGAATCATGAATTTAATCATGAATCATATATCGAATTATGAATCATGAATCGAATCATGAATTTAATCATAAATCATAGCATCATGAATTGAATCATGAATCATGAATCATGAAATTGAATCATGAATAATGAATTGAATCATGAATCATGAATCATGAATTGAATCATGAATCATGAATTGAATCATGAATCATGAAATCGAATCATGAATTGAATCATGAATCATGAATCATGAATTGAATTATGAATCATGAATCGAATCATGAATCATGTATTGAATCATGAATTGAATCATGAATCATGAATGATGAATTGAATCATGAATCATTGAATCGAATCATGAATTGAAATCATGAATCATGAATCGAATCATGAATTGAATCATGAATCATGAATCATATATCGAATTATGAATCATGAATCGAATCATGAATTTAATCATAAATCATGAATCATGAATTGAATCATGAATCATGAATCATGAATTGAATCATGAATAATGAATTAAATCATGAATCATGAATCATGAATTGAATCATGAATCATGAATTGAATTATGAATCATCAATCGAATCATGAATTGAATCATGAATCATGAATTGAATTATGAATCATGAATCGAATCATGAATCATGTATTGAATCATGAATTGAATCATGAATCATGAATGATGAATTGAATCATGAATCATGAATTGAATCATGAATGATGAATTGAATCATGAGTCATGAATCATGAATTGAATCATGAATCAATCATGAATCATGAATCATATATCGAATTATGAATCATGAATCGAATCATGAATTTAATCATAAATCATGAATCATGAATTGAATCATGAATCATGAATCATGAATTGAATCATGAATAATGAATTAAATCATGAATCATGAATCATGAATTGAATCATGAATCATGAATTGAATTATGAATCATGAATCGAATCATGAATTGAATCATGAATCATGAATCATGAATTGAATTATGAATCATGAATCGAATCATGAATCATGTATTGAATCATGAATTGAATAATGAATCATGAATGATGAATTGAATCATGAATGATGAATTGAATCATGAATCATGAATTGAATCATGAGTCATGAATCATGAATTGAATCATGAATCATGAATCGAATCATGAATTGAATCATGAATGATGAATTGAATCATGAATAATGAATTGAATCATGAATCATGAATCATAAAATGAATCATGAATCATGAATTGAATCATTAATCATGAATTGAATCATGAATCATGAATCATGAATTAAATCATGAATCATGAAAAGAATCATGAAATGAATCATGAATCATGAATTGAATCATGAATCATGAATTAAATCATGAATCATGAAAAGAATCATGAAATGAATCATGAATCATGAATTGAATCATGAATCATGAATCGAATCATGAATCATGGATTGAATCATGAATCATAAATTGAATCATGAATCATGAAATGAATCATGAATTGAATCATGAATTCAAACATGAATCATGAATCGAATCATGAATCATGAATTGAATTATGAATCATGAATTAAATCATGAATCATGAATCATAAATCAAGAATTGAATTATGAATCATGAATTGAATTATAAATCATGAATTAAATCATGAATCATGAATCATAAATCAAGAATTGAATCATGAATCATGAATCGAATCATGAATCATGTATTGAATCATGAATTGAATCATGAATCATGAATGATGAATTGAATCATGAATCATGAATCGAATCATGAATTGAATCATGAATCATGAATCGAATCATGAATTGAATCATGAATCATGAATCATACATCGAATTATGAATCATGAATCGAATCATGAATTTAATCATAAATCATGAATCATGAATTGAATCATGAATCATGAATCATGAATTGAATCATGAATAATGAATTGAATCATGAATCATGAATCATGAATTGAATCATGAATCATGAATCGAATCATGAATTGAATCATGAATCATGAATCATGAATTGAATTATGAATCATGAATCGAATCATGAATCATGTATTGAATCATGAATTGAATCATGAGTCATGAATGATGAATTGAATCATGAATCATGAATTGAATCATGAATCATGAATTAAATCATGAGTCATGAATCATGAATTGAATCATGAATCATGAATCATGAATTGAATCATAAAACATGAATCATGAATTTAATCATGAATCATATATCGAATTATGAATCATGAATCGAATCATGAATTTAATCATAAATCATGAATCATGAATTGAATCATGAATCATGAATCATGAATTGAATCATGAATAATGAATTGAATCATGAATCATGAATCATGAATTGAATCATGAATCATGAATTGAATCATGAATCATGAATCGAATCATGAATTGAATCATGAATCATGAATCATGAATTGAATTATGAATCATGAATCGAATCATGAATCATGTATTGAATCATGAATTGAATCATGAATCATGAATGATGAATTGAATCATGAATCATGAATGATGAATTGAATCATGAATCATGAATCGAATCATGAATTGAATCATGAATCATGAATCGAATCATGAATTGAATCATGAATCATGAATCATATATCGAATTATGAATCATGAATCGAATCATGAATTTAATCATAAATCATGAATCATGAATTGAATCATGAATCATGAATCATGAATTGAATCATGAATAATGAATTAAATCATGAATCATGAATCATGAATTGAATCATGAATCATGAATTGAATTATGAATCATCAATCGAATCATGAATTGAATCATGAATCATGAATTGAATTATGAATCATGAATCGAATCATGAATCATGTATTGAATCATGAATTGAATCATGAATCATGAATGATGAATTGAATCATGAATCATGAATTGAATCATGAATGATGAATTGAATCATGAGTCATGAATCATGAATTGAATCATGAATCATGAATCGAATCATGAATCATAAAATGAATCATGAATCATGAATTGAATCATGAATCATGAATTGAATCATGAATCATGAATTAAATCATGAATCATGAAAAGAATCATGAAATGAATCATGAATCATGAATTAAATCATGAATCATGAATCGAATCATGAATCATGGATTGAATCATGAATCATAAATTGAATCATGAATCATGAATCATAAATCAAGAATTGAATCATGAATCATGAATTGAATTATAAATCAAGAATTGAATCATGAATCATGAATCGAATCATGAATCATGAAATAAATCATGAATTGAATCATGAATTTAATCATGAAACATGAATCATGAATCGAATCATGAATCATGAAATAAATCATGAAATGAATCAAGATTCATGAACCATGAATTGAATCATGAAATAAATCATGAATCATGAATTGAATCATAAATCATGAATCATGAATTTAATCATGAATCATAATTCGAATCATGAATCATGAATCATGAATTGAATCATGAATCATGAATTGAATCATGAATCATGAAAAGAATCATGAAATGAATCATGAATCATGAATTAAATCATGAATCATGAATCGAATCATGAATCATGGATTGAATCATGAATCATAAATTGAATCATGAATCATGAAATAAATTGAATCATGAATCATGAAATGAATCATGAATTGAATCATGAATTCAAACATGAATCATGAATCGATGAATCATGAATTCAAACATGAATCATGAATCGAATCATGAATCATGAATTGAATTATGAATCATGAATTAAATCATGAATCATGAATCATAAATCAAGAATTGAATCATGAATCATGAATTGAATTATAAATCAAGAATTGAATCATGAATGATGAATTGAATCATGAACCATGAATCGAATCATGAATTGAATCATGAATCATGAATCGAATCATGAATTGAATCATGAATCATGAATCATATATCGAATTATGAATCATGAATCGAATCATGAATTTAATCATAAATCATGAATCATGAATTGAATCATGAATCATGAATCATGAATTGAATCATGAATAATGAATTGAATCATGAATCATGAATCATGAATTGAATCATGAATCAAGAATCGAATCATGAATTGAATCATGAATCATGAATCATGAATTGAATTATGAATCATGAATCGAATCATGAATCATGTATTGAATCATGAATTGAATCATGAGTCATGAATGATGAATTGAATCATGAATCATGAATTGAATCATGAATCATGAATTAAATCATGAGTCAGGAATCATGAATTGAATCATGAATCATGAATCATGAATTGAATCATAAAACATGAATCATGAATTTAATCATGAATCATATATCGAATTATGAATCATGAATCGAATCATGAATTTAATCATAAATCATGAATCATGAATTGAATCATGAATCATGAATCATGAATTGAATCATGAATAATGAATTGAATCATGAATCATGAATTGAATCATGAATCATGAATTGAATCATGAATCATGAATCGAATCATGAATTGATTCATGAATCATGAATCATGAATTGAATTATGAATCATGAATCGAATCATGAATCATGTATTGAATCATGAATTGAATCATGAATCATGAATGATGAATTGAATCATGAATCATGAATCGAATCATGAATTGAATCATGAATCATGAATCGAATCATGAATTGAATCATGAATCATGAATCATATATCGAATTATGAATCATGAATCGAATCATGAATTTAATCATAAATCATGAATCATGAATTGAATCATGAATCATGAATCATGAATTGAATCATGAATAATGAATTAAATCATGAATCATGAATCATGAATTGAATCATGAATAATGAATTGAATCATGAATCATGAATCATGAATTGAATCATGAATCATGAATTGAATCATGAATCATGAATTGAATCATGAATCATGAATCGAATCATGAATTGAATCATGAATCATGAATCATGAATTGAATTATGAATCATGAATCGAATCATGAATCATGTATTGAATCATGTATTGAATCATGAATCATGAATGATGAATTGAATCATGAATCATGAATCGAATCATGAATTGAATCATGAATCATGAATCGAATCATGAATTGAATCATGAATCATGAATCATATATCGAATTATGAATCATGAATCGAATCATGAATTTAATCATAAATCATGAATCATGAATTGAATCATGAATCATGAATCATGAATTAAATCATGAATAATGAATTGAATCATGAATCATGAATCATGAATTGAATCATGAATCATGAATTGAATTATGAATCATGAATCGAATCATGAATTGAATCATGAATCATGAATCATGAATTGAATTATGAATCATGAATCGAATCATGAATCATGTATTGAATCATGAATTGAATAATGAATCATGAAAAAATGATGAATTGAATCATGAATGACGAATTGAATCATGAATCATGAATTGAATCATGAGTCATGAATCATGAATTGAATCATGAATCATGAATTGAATAATGAATCATGAATGATGAATTGAATCATGAATGACGAATTGAATCATGAATCATGAATTGAATCATGAGTCATGAATCATGAATTGAATCATGAATCATGAATCGAATCATGAATTGAATCATGAATGATGAATTGAATCATGAATAATGAATTGAATCATGAATCATGAATCATAAAATGAATCATGAATCATGAATTGAATCATTAATCATGAATTGAATCATGAATCATGAATCATGAATTAAATCATGAATCATGAAAAGAATCATGAAATGAATCATGATTCATGAATTGAATCATGAATCATGAATTAAATCATGAATCATGAAAAGAATCATGAAATGAATCATGAATCATGAATTGAATCATGAATCATGAATCGAATCATGAATCATGGATTGAATCATGAATCATAAATTGAATCATGAATCATGAAATGAATCATGAATTGAATCATGAATTCAAACATGAATCATGAATCGAATCATGAATCATGAATTGAATTATGAATCATGAATTAAATCATGAATCATGAATCATAAATCAAGAATTGAATTATGAATCATGAATTGAATTATAAATCATGAATTAAATCATGAATCATGAATCATAAATCAAGAATTGAATCATGAATCATGAATCAAATCATGAATCATGTATTGAATCATGATTGAATCATGAATCATGAATGATGAATTGAATCATGAATCATGAATCGAATCATGAATTGAATCATGAATCATGAATCGAATCATGAATTGAATCATGAATCATGAATCATATATCGAATTACGAATCATGAATCGAATCATGAATTTAATCATAAATCATGAATCATGAATTGAATCATGAATCATGAATCATGAATTGAATCATGAATAATGAATTGAATCATGAATCATGAATCATGAATTGAATCATGAATCATGAATCGAATCATGAATTGAATCATGAATCATGTATCATGAATTGAATTATGAATCATGAATCGAATCATGAATCATGTATTGAATCATGAATTGAATCATGAGTCATGAATGATGAATTGAATCATGAATCATGAATTGAATCATGAATCATGAATTAAATCATGAGTCATGAATCATGAATTGAATCATGAATCATGAATCATGAATTGAATCATAAAACATGAATCATGAATTTAATCATGAATCATATATCGAATTATGAATCATGAATCAAATCATGAATTTAATCATAAATCATGAATCATGAATTGAATCATGAATCATGAATCATGAATTGAATCATGAATAATGAATTGAATCATGAATCATGAATCATGAATTGAATCATGAATCATGAATTGAATCATGAATCATGAATCGAATCATGAATTGAATAATGAATCATGAATCATGAATTGAATTATGAATCATGAATCGAATCATGAATCATGTATTGAATCATGAATTGAATCATGAATCATGAATGATGAATTGAATCATGAATCATGAATGATGAATTGAATCATGAATCATGAATCGAATCATGAATTGAATCATGAATCATGAATCGAATCATGAATTGAATCATGAATCATGAATCATATATCGAATTATGAATCATGAATCGAATCATGAATTTAATCATAAATCATGAATCATGAATTGAATCATGAATCATGAATCATGAATTGAATCATGAATAATGAATTAAATCATGAATCATGAATCATGAATTGAATCATGAATCATGAATTGAATTATGAATCATCAATCGAATCATGAATTGAATCATGAATCATGAATTGAATTATGAATCATGAATCGAATCATGAATCATGTATTGAATCATGAATTGAATCATGAATCATGAATGATGAATTGAATCATGAATCATGAATTGAATCATGAATCATGAATTGAATCATGAGTCATGAATCATGAATTGAATCATGAATCATGAATCGAATCATGAATCATGAATCATAAAATGAATCATGAATCATAAAATGAATCATGAATCATGAATTGAATCATGAATCATGAATTGAATCATGAATCATGAATTAAATCATGAATCATGAAAAGAATCATGAAATGAATCATGAATCATGAATTAAATCATGAATCATGAATCGAATCATGAATCATGGATTGAATCATGAATCATAAATTGAATCATGAATCATGAAATGAATCATGAATTGAATCATGAATTCAAACATGAATCATGAATCGAATCATGAATCATGAATTGAATTATGAATCATGAATTAAATCATGAATCATGAATCATAAATCAAGAATTGAATCATGAATCATGAATTGAATTATAAATCAAGAATTGAATCATGAATCATGAATCGAATCATGAATCATGAAATAAATCATGAATTGAATCATGAATTTAATCATGAATCATGAATCATGAATCGAATCATGAATCATGAAATAAATCATGAAATGAATCAAGATTCATGAACCATGAATTGAATCATGAAATAAATCATGAATCATGAATTGAATCATAAATCATGAATCATGAATTTAATCATGAATCATAATTCGAATCATGAATCATGAATCATGAATTGAATCATGAATCATGAATTGAATCATGAATCATGAAAAGAATCATGAAATGAATCATGAATCATGAATTAAATCATGAATCATGAATCGAATCATGAATCATGGATTGAATCATGAATCATAAATTGAATCATGAATCATGAAATGAATCATGAATTGAATCATGAATTCAAACATGAATCATGAATCGAATCATGAATCATGAATTGAATTATGAATCATGAATTAAATCATGAATCATGAATCATAAATCAAGAATTGAATCATGAATCATGAATTGAATTATAAATCAAGAATTGAATCATGAATGATGAATTGAATCATGAATCATGAATCGAATCATGAATTGAATCATGAATCATGAATCGAATCATGAATTGAATCATGAATCATGAATCATATATCGAATTATGAATCATGAATCGAATCATGAATTTAATCATAAATCATGAATCATGAATTGAATCATGAATCATGAATTGAATCATGAATAATGAATTAAATCATGAATCATGAATCATGAATTGAATCATGAATCATGAATTGAATTATGAATCATCAATCGAATCATGAATTGAATCATGAATCATGAATTGAATTATGAATCATGAATCGAATCATGAATCATGTATTGAATCATGAATTGAATCATGAATCATGAATGATGAATTGAATCATGAATCATGAATTGAATCATGAATGATGAATTGAATCATGAGTCATGAATCATGAATTGAATCATGAATCATGAATCGAATCATGAATCATAAAATGAATCATGAATCATGAATTGAATCATGAATCATGAATTAAATCATGAATCATGAAAAGAATCATGAAATGAATCATGAATCATGAATTAAATCATGAATCATGAATCGAATCATGAATCATGGATTGAATCATGAATCATAAATTGAATCATGAATCATGAAATGAATCATGAATTGAATCATGAATTCAAACATGAATCATGAATCGAATCATGAATCATGAATTAAATTATGAATCATGAATTAAATCATGAATCATGAATCATTAATCAAGAATTGAATCATGAATCATGAATTGAATTATAAATCAAGAATTGAATCATGAATCATGAATCGAATCATGAATCATGAAATAAATCATGAATTGAATCATGAATTTAATCATGAATCATGAATCATGAATCGAATCATGAATCATGAAATAAATCATGAAATGAATCAAGATTCATGAACCATGAATTGAATCATGAAATAAATCATGAATCATGAATTGAATCATAAATCATGAATCATGAATTGAATCATGAATCATAATTCGAATCATGAATCATGAATCATGAATTGAATCATGAATCATGAATTGAATCATGAATCATGAAAAGAATCATGAAATGAATCATGAATCATGAATTAAATCATGAATCATGAATCGAATCATGAATCATGGATTGAATCATGAATCATAAATTGAATCATGAATCATGAAATGAATCATGAATTGAATCATGAATTCAAACATGAATCATGAATCGAATCATGAATCATGAATTGAATTATGAATCATGAATTAAATCATGAATCATGAATCATAAATCAAGAATTGAATCATGAATCATGAATTGAATTATAAATCAAGAATTGAATCATGAATCATGAATCGAATCATGAATCATGAAATAAATCATGAATTGAATCATGAATTTAATCATGAATCATGAATCATGGATCGAATCATGAATCATGAAATAAATCATGAAATGAATCAAGATTCATTAACCATGAATTGAATCAAGATTCATGAACCATGAATTGAATCATGAAATAAATCATGAATCATGAATTGAATCATAAATCATGAATCGAATCATGAATCATGAATTGAATCATAAATCATGAATCGAATCATGAATTGAAACATGATTCATGAAATGAATCATGAATCATGTATTGAATCATGAATCACGAATTGAATCATGCATCATGAATTGAATCATGAATCATAAATCGAATCATGAATCATGAAATGAATCATAAAATGAATCATGAATCATGAATTGAATCATGAATCAAGAATTGAATCATGCATCATGAATTGAATCATGAATCATGAATCGAATCATGAATCATGTATTGAATCATGAATTGAATCATGAGTCATGAATCATGAATTGAATCATGAATCATGAATCGAATCATGAATTGAATCATGAATGATGAATTGAATCATGAATCATGAATTGAATCATGAATCATGAATTGAATCATGAATCATGAATTATGAATTAAATCATGAATCATGAAAAGAATCATGAAATGAATCATGAATCATTAATTAAATCATGAATCATGAATCGAATCATGAATCATGGATTGAATCATGAATCATAAATTGAATCATGAATCATGAAATGAATCATGAATTGAATCATGAATTCAAACATGAATCATGAATCGAATCATGAATCATGAATTGAATTATGAATCATGAATTAAATCATGAATCATGAATCGAATCATGAATCATGGATTGAATCATGAATCATAAATTGAATCATGAATCATGAAATGAATCATGAATTGAATCATGAATTCAAACATGAATCATGAATCGAATCATGAATCATGAATTGAATTATGAATCATGAATTAAATCATGAATCATGAATCATAAATCAAGAATTGAATCATGAATCATGAATTGAATTATAAATCAAGAATTGAATCATGAATCATGAATCGAATCATGAATCATGAAATAAATCATGAATTGAATCATGAATTTAATCATGAATCATGAATCATGAATCGAATCATGAATCATGAAATAAATCATGAAATGAATCAAGATTCATGAACCATGAATTGAATCATGAAATAAATCATGAATCATGAATTGAATCATAAATCATGAATCATGAATTTAATCATGAATCATAATTCGAATCATGAATCATGAATCATGAATTGAATCATGAATCATGAATTGAATCATGAATCATGAATCATGAATTAAATCATGAATCATGAAAAGAATCATGAAATGAATCATGAATCATGAATTAAATCATGAATCATGAATCGAATCATGAATCATGGATTGAATCATGAATCATAAATTGAATCATGAATCATGAAATGAATCATGAATTGAATCATGAATTCAAACATGAATCATGAATCGAATCATGAATCATGAATTGAATTATGAATCATGAATTAAATCATGAATCATGAATCATAAATCAAGAATTGAATCATGAATCATGAATTGAATTATAAATCAAAAATTGAATCATGAATCATGAATCGAATCTTGAATCATGAAATAAATCATGAATTGAATCATGAATTTAATCATGAATCATGAATCATGAATCGAATCATGAATCATGAAATAAATCATGAAATGAATCAAGATTCATTTACCATGAATTGAATCAAGATTCATGAACCATGAATTGAATCATGAAATAAATCATGAATCATGAATTGAATCATAAATCATGAATCATGAATTTAATCATGAATCATAATTCGAATCATGAATCATGAATCATGAATTGAATCATAAATCATGAATCGAATCATGAATCATGAATTGAATCATAAATCATGAATCGAATCATGAATTGAAACATAAATCATGAAATGAATCATGAATCATGTATTGAATCATGAATCACGAATTGAATCATGCATCATGAATTGAATCATGAATCATAAATCGAATCATGAATCATGAAATGAATCATAAAATGAATCATGAATCATGAATTGAATCATGAATCACGAATTGAATCATGCATCATGAATTGAATCATGAATCATAAATCGAATTATGAATCATGAAATGAATCATGAAATGAATCATGAATCATGAATTGAATCATAAATCCTGAATTGAATCATGAATTGAATTTTGAATCATGAATCATGAATCGAATCATGAATCATGAAATAAATAATGAATTGAATCATGAATTGAAACATGAATCATGAATCATGAATCGAATCATGAATCATGAAATAAATCATGAATTGAATCAAGATTCATGAAACATGAATTATATCATAAAATAAATCATGAATCATGAATTGAATCATAAATCATGAATCATAAATTTATTCATGAATCATGAATCGAATCATGAATTAAAAATTGAATCATGAATCATGAATCAAATCATGAATCATGAATTGAATCATGAATCATGAATCAAATCATGAATTGAATCATGAATCATGAATTGAATCATAAATTATGAATCATGAATTTAATCATGAATCATATATCGTATCATGAATCAAGAATCGAATCATGAATTGAATAATGAATCATGAATTGAATTATGAATTGAATCAAGAATTGAATCATGCATTGAATCATGAATCATGAATTGAATCATGAATTCAAACATGAATCATGAATCGAATCATGAATCATGAATTGAATTATGAATCAAGAATTGAATCATGAATCATGAATCGAATCATGAATCATGAAATAAATCATGAATTGAATCATGAATTTAATCATGAATCATGAATCATGAATCGAATCATGAATCATGAAATAAATCATGAAATGAATCAAGATTCATGAACCATGAATTGAATCATGAAATAAATCATGAATCATGAATTGAATCATAAATCATGAATCATGAATTGAATCATGAATCATAATTCGAATCATGAATCATGAATCATGAATTGAATAATGAATCATGAATTGAATCATGAATCATGAATCATGAATTAAATCATGAATTATGAAAAGAATCATTAAATGAATCATGAATCATGAATTAAATCATGAATCATGAATCGAATCATGAATCATGGATTGAATCATGAATCATAAATTGAATCATGAATCATGAAATGAATCATGAATTGAATCATGAATTGAATTATGAATCATGAATTAAATTATGAATCATGAATTAAATCATGAATCATGAATCATAAATCAAGAATTGAATCATGAATCATGAATTGAATTATAAATCAAAAATTGAATCATGAATCATGAATCGAATCATGAATCATGAAATAAATCATGAATTGAATCATGAATTTAATCATGAATCATGAATCATGAATCGAATCATGAATCATGAAATAAATCATGAAATGAATCAAGATTCATTTACCATGAATTGAATCAAGATTCATGAACCATGAATTGAATCATGAAATAAATCATGAATCATGAATTGAATCATAAATCATGAATCATGAATTTAATCATGAATCATAATTCGAATCATGAATCATGAATCATGAATTGAATCATAAATCATGAATCGAATCATGAATCATGAATTGAATCATAAATCATGAATCATGAATTTAATCATGAATCATAATTCGAATCATGAATCATGAATCATGAATTGAATCATAAATCATGAAATGAATCATGAATCATGTATTGAATCATGAATCACGAATTGAATCATGCATCATGAATTGAATCATGAATCATAAATCGAATCATGAATCATGAAATGAATCATAAAATGAATCATGAATCATGAATTGAATCATGAATCACGAATTGAATTATGAATTGAATCAAGAATTGAATCATGCATTGAATCATGAATCATGAATTGAATCATGAATCATGAATCGAATCATGAATTGAATCATGAATGATGAATTGAATCATGAATCATGAATTGAATCATGAATCATGAATCATAAAATGAATCATGAATCATGAATTGAATCATTAATCATGAATTGAATCATGAATCATGAATCATGAAAAGAATCATGAAATGAATCATGAATCATGAATTGAATCATGAATCATGAATCGAATCATGAATCATGGATTGAATTATGAATCATAAATTGAATCATGAATCATGAAATGAATCATGAATTGAATCATGAATTCAAACATGAATCATGAATCGAATCATGAATCATGAATTGATTTATGAATCATGAATTAAATCATGAATCATGAATCATAAATCAAGAATTGAATCATGAATCATGAATTGAATTAAAAATCATGAATTAAATCATGAATCATGAATCATAAATCAAGAATTGAATCATGAATCATGAATCGAATCATGAATCATGAAATAAATCATGAATTGAATCATGAATTTAATCATGAATCATGAATCATGAATCGAATCATGAATCATGAAATAAATCATGAATTGAATCATGAATTTAATCATGAATCATGAATCATGAATCGAATCATGAATCATGAAATAAATCATGAAATGAATCAAGATTCATGAACCATGAATTGAATCATGAAATAAATCATGAATCATGAATTGAATCATAAATCATGAATCATGAATTGAATCATAAATCATGAATCATGAATTTAATCATGAATCATAATTCGAATCATGAATCATGAATCATGAATTGAATCATGAATCATGAATCGAATCATGAATCATGAATTGAATCATAAATCATGAATCGAATCATGAATTGAAACATGAATCATGAAATGAATCATGAATCATGAATTGAATCATGAATCATGTATTGAATCATGAATCACGAATTGAATCATGCATCATGAATTGAATCATGAATCATAAATCGAATCATGAATCATGAAATGAATCATAAAATGAATCATGAATCATGAATTGAATCATGAATCACGAATTGAATCATGCATCATGAATTGAATCATGAATCATAAATCGAATTATGATTCATGAAATGAATCATGAAATGAATCATGAATCATGAATTGAATCATAAATCCTGAATTGAATCATGAATTGAATTTTGAATCATGAATCATGAATCGAATCATGAATCATGAAATAAATAATGAATTGAATCATGAATTGAATCATGAATCATGAATCGAATCATGAATCATGAAATAAATCATGAATTGAATCAAGATTCATGAACCATGAATTGAATCATAAAATAAATCATGAATCATGAATTGAATCATAAATCATGAATCATAAATTTAATCATGAATCATGAATCGAATCGTGAATTAAAAATTGAATCATGAATCATGAATCAAATCATGAATCATGAATTGAATCATGAATCATGAATCAAATCATGAATTGAATCATGAATCATGAATTGAATCATAAATTATGAATCATGAATTTAATCATGAATCATATATCGTATCATGAATCATGAATCGAATCATGAATTGAATCATGAATCATGAATTGAATTATGAATTGAATCAAGAATTGAATCATGCATTCAATCATGAATCATGAATTGAATCATGAATCATGAATCATGAATTGAATCATGAATTGAATCATGAATTGAATCATGAATTGAATCATGAATTAAATCATGAATCATGAAATGAATCATGAGTCATGAATTGACTCATGAATCATGAATTGAATCATGAATCATGAATCATGAAATGAATCATGAAATGAATCATGAATCATGAATTAAATCATGAATCACAAATTGAATCATGCATCATGAATTGAATCATGAATTATAAATCGAATCATGAATTATGAATCATGAATTAAATCATGAATCATGAATCATGAATTGAATCATAAATCATGAATTGAATCATGAATTGAATCATGAATCATGAATCGAATCATGAATCATGAAATAAATCATGAATTGAATCATAAATCATGAATTGAATCATGAATTGAATCATGAATCATGAATTGAATTATGAATTGAATCAAGAATTGAATCATGCATTGAATCATGAAACATGAATTGAATCATGAATCATGAATTGAATCATGAATTGAATCATGAATTATGAATCATAAATTGAATCATGAATTCAATCATGAATTAAATCATGAATCATGAAATGAATCATGATTTGAATCATGAATTATGAAATGAATCATGAATCATGTATTGAATCATGTATCATGAATTGAATCATGAATCATGAATCATAAATCAAGAATTGAATCATGAATCATGAATTGAATCATGAATCATGAAATGAATTATGAATTGAATCAAGAATTGAATCATGAATTGAAACATAAATCATGAATCGAATCATGATTCATGAATTGAATCATGAATCATGAATTGAATCATGAATCATGAATTGAATCATGAATTGAATCATGAATTATAAATCATAAGTTGAATCATGAATTGAATCATAAATTGAATCATGAATCATGAAATGAATCAAGAATCATGAATTGAATCATGAATCATGAATTGAATCATGAATCTTGAATTGAATCATGAATCATGAATTGAATCAGGAATCATGAATCATAAATTGAATCATGAATTGAATAATGAATCATTAATTGAATGATAAATGATGAATCAAATCATGAATCATGAATTGAATCATGAATCATGAATCAAATCATGAATTGAATCATGAATCATGAATTGAATCATAAATTATGAATCATGAATTTAATCATGAATCATATATCGTATCATGAATCATGAATCGAATCATGAATTGAATCATAAATCATGAATCATAAATTTAATCATGAATCATAAATCGAATCATGAATTAAAAATTGAATCATGAATCATGAATCAAATCATGAATCATGAATTGAATCATGAATCATGAATCAAATCATGAATTGAATCATGAATCATGAATTGAATCATAAATTATGAATCATGAATTTAATCATGAATCATATATCGTATCATGAATCATGAATCGAATCATGAATTGAATCATGAATCATGAATTGAATTATGAATTGAATCAAGAATTGAATCATGCATTGAATCATGAATCATGAATTCAATCATGAATCATGAATCGAATCATGAATTGAATCATGAATGATGAATTGAATCATGAATCATGAATTGAATCATGAATCATGAATCATAAAATGAATCATGAATCATGAATTGAATCATTAATCATGAATTGAATCATGAATCATGAATCGAATCATGAATCATGGATTGAATCATGAATCATAAATTGAATCATGAATCATGAAATGAATCATGAATTGAATCATGAATTCAAACATGAATCATGAATCGAATCATGAATCATGAATTGAATTATGAATCATGAATTAAATCATGAATCATGAATCATAAATCAAGAATTGAATCATAAATCATGAATTGAATCATGAATTGAATCATGAAACATGAATTGAATTATGAATTGAATCAAGAATTGAATCATGCATTGAATCATGAAACATGAATTGAATCATGAATCATGAATTAAATCATGAATCATGAATCATGAATTGAATCATGAATTGAATCATGAATTATGAATCATAAATTGAATCATGAATTCAATCATGAATTAAATCATGAATCATGAAATGAATCATGAATTGAATCATGAATCATGAAATGAATCATGAATCATGTATTGAATCATGTATCATGAATTGAATCATGAATCATGAATCATAAATCAAGAATTGAATCATGAATCATGAATTGAATCATGAATCATGAAATGAATTATGAATTGAATCAAGAATTGAATCATGAATTGAAACATAAATCATGAATCGAATCATGATTCATGAATTGAATCATGAATCATGAATTGAATCATGAATCATGAATTGAATCATGAATTGAATTATGAATTATAAATCATAAGTTGAATCATGAATTGAATCATAAATTGAATCATGAATCATGAAATGAATCAAGAATCATGAATTGAATCATGAATCATGAATTGAATCAGGAATCATGAATCATAAATTGAATCATGAATTGAATAATGAATCATTAATTGAATGATAAATGATGAATCATGAATCAAATCATGAATCATGAATTGAATCATGAATCATGAATTGAATCATGAATCATGAATCATTAATTGAATCATGAATTGAATCATGAATTATAAATCATAAGTTGAATCATGAATTGAATCATGAATTGAATCATGAATCATGAATCATGAAATGAATCATGAATTGAATCATGAATTTTGAATTGATTCATGAATCATGAATTGAATCATGAATCATGAATTGAATCATGAATCATAAATCGAATCATGAATCATGAATTGAATCATGAATCATGAATCATGAATCGAATAATGAATCATGAATTGAATCATGAATCATGAAATGAATCATGAATTGAATCATGAATTCAAACATGAATCATGAATCGAATCATGAATCATGAATCATGAATTGAATCATGTATTAAATCATGTATCATGAAATGAATCATGAATTGAATCATGAATCATGAAATGAATCATGAATCATGAATTCAATCATGTATCATGAATTGAATCATGAATCATGAATCATAAATCAAGAATTGAATCATGAATCATGAATTGAATCATGAATCATGAAATGAATTATGAATTGAATCAAGAATTGAATCATGAATTGAAACATAAATCATGAATCGAATCATGATTCATGAATTGAATCATAAATCATGAATTGAATCATGAATTATAAATCATAAGTTGAATCATGAATTGAATCATAAATTGAATCATGAATCATAAAATGAATCAAGAATCATGAATTGAATCATGAATCATGAATTGAATCATGAATCATGAATCTTGAATTGAATCATGAATCATGAATTGAATCAGGAATCATGAATCATAAATTGAATCATGAATTGAATAATGAATCATTAATTGAATGATAAATGATGAATCATGAATCAAATCATGAATCATGAATTGAATCATGAATCATGAATTGAATCATGAATCATGAATCATGAATTGAATCATGAATTGAATCATGAATTATAAATCATAAGTTGAATCATGAATTGAATCATGAATTGAATCATGAATCATGAATCAAATCATGAATTGAATCATGAATCATGAATTGAATCATTAATCATGAATTGAATTATGAATCATGAATCATGAATTGAATCATGAATCATGAATTGAATCATGAATAATGATTCATGAATTAAATCATGAATCATGAATTGAATTATGAATCATGAATCATGAATTAAATCATGAATCATGAATTGAATTATGAATCATAAAATGAATCATGAAATGAATCATGAATCATGAATTGAATCATGAATCATAAATTGAATCATGAATCATGAATCGAATCATGAATCATGAATTGAATCATGAATTGAATCATGAATCATGAATTGAATCATGAACCATGTAATGAATCATGAATCATGAATTGAATTATGAATTATAAATCGAATCATGAATCATGAATCATGAATCATGAATTGAATCATAAATCATGAATTGAATCATGAATTGAATCATGAATCGAATCATGAATCATGAAATAAATCATGAATTAAATCAAGATTCATGAACCATGAATTGAATCATGAAATAAATCATGAATCATGAATTTAATCATAAATCATGAATCATGAATTTAATCATGAATCATAATTCAAATCATGAATCATGAATCAAGAATTGAATCATGAATCATGAATCGAATCATGAATTTATGAATATACTCATGAATCATGAATCGAATCATGAATTGAATCATGTATCATGAATTAAATCATGAATCATGAATCATAAATCAAGAATTGAATCATGAATCATGAATTGAATCATGAATCATGAAATGAATCATGAATTGAATCATGAATTCAAACATGAATCATGAATCGAATCATGAATCATGAATTGAATTATGAATTGAATCAAGAATTGAATCATGAATTGAAACATAAATCATGAATCGAATCATGATTCATGAATTGAATCATGAATCATGAATTGAATCATGAATCATGGATCATGAATTGAATCATGAATTGAATCATGAATTATAAATCATAAGTTGAATCATGAATTGAATCATGAATTGAATCATGAATCATGAAATGAATCAAGAATCATGAATTGAATCATGAATCATGAATTGAATCATGAATTGAATCATGAATTGAATCATGAATCATAAATTGAATCATGAATTGAATCATGAATCATGAAAGGAATCATGAATCATGAATTGAATTGAATCATGAATTGAATCATGAAATGTATCATGAATCATGAATTGAATCATGAATTGATTCATAATTCATAAATCATGAATCATGAATTGAATCATGAATCATGAATTGAATCATGAATCATGAATCGAATCATGAATCATGAATCATAAATTTAATCATGAATCATGAATCGAATCATGAATTAAAAATTGAATCATGAATCATGAATCAAATCATGAATCATGAATTGAATCATGAATCATGAATCGAATCATGAATTGAATCATGAATCATGAATCATGAATTGAATCATAAATTATGAATCATGAATTTAATCATGAATCATATATCAAATCATGAATCATGAATGGAATCATGAATTGAATCATAATTCATGAATTGAATTATGAATTGAATCAAGAATTGAATCATGCATTGAATCATGAATCATGAATTGAATCATGAATCATGAATTGAATCATGAATCATGAATCATGATTTGAATCATGAATTGAATCATGAATTATGAATCATAAATTGAATCATGAATTGAATCATGAATTAAATCATGAATCATGAAATAAATCATGAATCATGAATTGACTCATGAATCGTGAATTAAATCATGAATCACAAATTGAATCATGCATCATGAATTGAACCATGAATTATAAATCGAATCATGAATCATGAATCATGAATCATGAATTGAATCATAAATCATGAATTGAATCATAAATTGAATCATGAATCATGAATCGAATCATGAATCATGAAATAAATCATGAATTGAATCATAAATCATGAATTGAATCATGAATTGAATCATGAATCATGAATTGAATTATGAATTGAATCAAGAATTGAATCATGCATTGAATCATGAATCATGAATTAAATCATGAATCATGAATTGAATCATGAATCATGAATCATGAATTGAATCATGAATTGAATCATGAATTATGAATCATAAATTCAATCATGAATTCAATCATGAATTCAATCATGAATCATGAAATGAATCATGAATCATGAATTCACTCATGAATCATGAATTGAATCATGAATCATGAATCATGAAATGAATCATGAAATGAATCATAAATCATGAATTAAATCATGAATCACAAATTGAATCATGCATCATGAATTGAATCATGAATTATAAATCGAATCATGAATCATGAATCATGAATTAAATCATTAATCATGAATCATGAATTGAATCATAAATCATGAATTGAATCATGAATTGAATCATGAATAATGAATTAAATCATGAATCATGAATAATGAATTAAATCATGAATCATGAATCACGAATCATGAATTGAATCATGAATTGATTCATAATTCATGAATCATGAATCATGAATTGAATCATGAATCATCAATTGAATCATGAATCATGAATCGAATCATGAATCATAAATCATGAATTGAATCATGAATTGAATCATGAATTATGAATCATAAATTGAATCATGAATTGAATCATGAATCATGAATTGAATCAGGAATCATGAATCATGAATTGAATCATGAATTGAATCATGAATTATGAATCATAAATTGAATCATGAATTGAATCATGAATCATGAATTGAATCAGGAATCATGAATCATGAATTGAATCATGAATCATGAATTGAATCATGCATCATTAATTGAATCATGAATTATAAATCAAATCATGAATCATGAATCATAAATCATGAATCATGAATCATGAATTGAATCATAAATCATGAATTGAATCATGAATTGAATCATGAATCATGATCATGAATCGAATCATGAATCATGATCATGAATCGAATCATGAATCATGAAATAAATCATGAATCATGAATTGAATCATGAATCACGAATTGAATCATGAATCATGAATTGAATCAGGAATCATGAATCATGAAATGAATCATGACTCATGAATTGAATCATGAATCATGATTCGTATTATGAATCATGAAATAAATCATGAATTGAATCAAGATTCATGAACCATGAATTGAATCATGAAATAAATCATGAATCATGAATTCAATCATAAATCATGAATCATGAATTTAATCATGAATCATAAATCGAATCATGAATCAAGAATTGAATCATGATTAATGAAACGAATCATGAATCATAAATTGAATTATGAATCATGAATCATGAATCGAATCATGAATTGAATCATGAATCATGAATCATGAATTGAATCATGAATCATGAATTGAATCAGGAATCATGAATTGAATCATGAATCATGAACCATGAATTGAATCTTGAAATAAATCATGAATCATGAATTCAATCATAAATCATGAATCATGAATTTAATCATGAATCATAAATCGAATCATGAATAAAGAATTGAATCATGATTAATGAAACGAATCATGAATCATAAATTGAATTATGAATCATGAATCATGAATCGAATCATGAATTGAATCATGAATCATGAATCATGAATTGAATCATGAATCATGAATTGAATCAGGAATCATGAATCATGAAATGAATCATGAATCATGAATTGAATCATGAATTATAAATCAAATCATGAATCATGAATCATAAATCATGCATCATGAATCATGAATTGAATCATAAATCATGAATTGAATCATGAATTGAATCATGAATCATGATCATGAATCGAATCATGAATCATGAAATAAATCATGAATCATGAATTGAATCATGAATCACGAATTGAATCATGAATCATGAATTGAATCAGCAATCATGAATCATGAAATGAATCATGAAATAAATCATGAATCATGAATTCAATCATAAATCATGAATCATGAATTTAATCATGAATCATAAATCGAATCATGAATAAAGAATTGAATCATGATTAATGAAACGAATCATGAATCATAAATTGAATTATGAATCATGAATCGAATCATGAATTGAATCATGAATCATGAATCATGAATTGAATCATGAATCATGAACCATGAATTGAATCTTGAAATAAATCATGAATCATGAATTCAATCATAAATCATGAATCATGAATTTAATCATTAATCATAAATCGAATCATGAATAAAGAATTGAATCATGATTAATGAAACGAATCATGAATCATAAATTGAATTATGAATCATGAATCATGAATCGAATCATGAATTGAATCATGAATCATGAATCATGAATTGAATCATGAATCATGAATTGAATCAGGAATCATGAATCATGAAATGAATCATGAATCATGAATTGAATCATGAATCACGAATTGAATCATGCATCATTAATTGAATCATGAATTATAAATCAAATCATGAATCATGAATCATAAATCATGAATCATGAATTGAATCATAAATCATGAATTGAATCATGAATTGAATCATGAATCATGATCATGAATCGAATCATGAATCATGAAATAAATCATGAATCATGAATTGAATCATGAATCACGAATTGAATCATGAATCATGAATTGAATCAGCAATCATGAATCATGAAATGAATCATGAAATAAATCATGAATCATGAATTCAATCATAAATCATGAATCATGAATTTAATCATGAATCATAAATCGAATCATGAATAAAGAATTGAATCATGATTAATGAAACGAATCATGAATCATAAATTGAATTATGAATCATGAATCGAATCATGAATTGAATCATGAATCATGAAACATGAATTGAATCATGAATCATGAATTGAATCAGGAATCATGAATCATGAAATGAATCATGAAATGAATCATGAATCATGAATTGAATCATGAATCACAAATTGAATCATGAATCATGAATCGAATCATGAATCATGAAATAAATCATAAATTGAATCAAGATTCATGAACCATAAATGTAATCATGAATCATGAATCGAATCATGAATCAAGAATTGAATCATGAATCATGAATCGAATCATGAATCATGAATTGAATAATGAATCATGAATCATGAATCGAATCATGAATTGAATCATGAATCATGAATTGAATCATAAAACATGAATCATGAATTTAATCATGAATCATATATCGAATTATGAATCATGAATCGAATCATGAATTTAATCATAAATCATGAATCATGAATTGAATCATGAATCATGAATCATGAATTGAATCATGAATAATGAATTGAATCATGAATCATGAATCATGAATTGAATCATGAATCATGAATCGAATCATGAATTGAATCATGAATCATGAATCATGAATTGAATTATGAATCATTAATCGAATCATGAATCATGTATTGAATCATGAATTGAATCATGAATCATGAATGATGAATTGAATCATGAATCATGAATTGAATCATGAATCATGAATTGAATCATGAGTCATGAATCATGAATTTAATCATGAATCATAATTCGAATCATGAATCATGAATCATGAATTGAATCATGAATCATGAATCGAATCATGAATCATGAATTGAATCATAAATCATGAATCGAATCATGAATTGAATCATGAATCATGAAATGAATCATGAATCACAAATTGAATCATGAATCATGAATTGAATCAGGAATCACGAATTGAATCATGCATCATGAATTGAATCATGAATCATAAATCGAATCATGAATCATGAAATGAATCATGAAATGAATCATGAATCATGAAATTAATCATGAATTGAATCAAGATTCATGAAACATGAATTGAATCATGAAATAAATCATGAATCATGAATTGAATCATAAATCATGAATCATAAATTTAATCATGAATCATGAATCGAATCATGAATTAAAAATTGAATCATGAATCATGAATCAAATCATGAATCATGAATTGAATCATGAATCATGAATCGAATCATGAATTGAATCATGAATCATGAATCATGAATTGAATCATAAATTATGAATCATGAATTTAATCATGAATCATATATCAAATCATGAATCATGAATGGAATCATGAATTGAATCATAATTCATGAATTGAATTATGAATTGAATCAAGAATTGAATCATGCATTGAATCATGAATCATGAATTAAATCATGAATCATGAATTGAATCATGAATTGAATCATGAATCATGAATTGAATTATGAATTGAATCAAGAATTGAATCATGCATTGAATCATGAATCATGAATTAAATCATGAATCATGAATTGAATCATGAATCATGAATCATGAATTGAATCATGAATTGAATCATGAATTATGAATCATAAATTCAATCATGAATTCAATCATGAATTCCATCATGAATCATGAAATGAATCATGAATCATGAATTCACTCATGAATCATGAATTGAATCATGAATCATGAATCATGAAATGAATCATGAAATGAATCATAAATCATGAATTAAATCATGAATCACAAATTGAATCATGCATCATGAATTGAATCATGAATTATAAATCGAATCATGAATCTTGAATCATGAATTAAATCATTAATCATGAATCATGAATTGAATCATAAATCATGAATTGAATCATGAATTGAATCATGAATCATGAATCGAATCATGAATCATGAATTGAATCATAAATCATAAATCATGGATCGAATCATGAATCATGAAATAAATCAGAAATTGAATCAAGATTCATGAACCATAAATGTAATCATGAATCATGATTCGAATCATGAATCAAGAATTGAATCATGAATCATGAATCGAATCATGAATCATGAATCGATTAATGAATCATGAATTAAATAATGAATCATGAATCATGAATCGAATCATGAAATGAATCATGAATCATAAATCATGAATTGAATGATATAACATGAATCATGAATTTAATCATGAATCATATATTGAATTATGACTCATGAATCGAATCATGAATTTAATCATAAATCATGAATCATGAATTGAATCATGAATCATGAATCATGAATTGAATCATGAATAATGAATTGAATCATGAATCATGAATCATGAATTGAATCATGAATCATGAATCGAATCATGAATTGAATCATGAATCATGAATCGTGAATTGAATTATGAATCATGAATCGAATCATGAATCATATATTGAATCATGAATTGAATCATGAATCATGAATGATGAATTGAATCATGAATGATGAATTGAATCATGAATCATGAATTGAATCATGAGTCATGAATCATGAATTGAATCATGAATCATGAATCATATATTGAATCATGAATGATGAATTGAATCATGAATGATAAATTGAATCATGAATCATGAATCATAAAATGAATCATGAATCATGAATTGAATCATTAATCATGAATTGAATCATGAATCATGAATTAAATCATGAATCATGAAAAGAATCATGAAATGAATCATGAATCATGAATTGAATCATGAATCATGGATTGAACCAAGAATCATAAGTTGAATCATGAATCATGAAATGAATCATGAATTGAATCATGAATTCAAACATGAATCATGAATTCAAACATGAATCATGAATCGAATCATGAATCATGAATTGAATTATGAATCATGAATTAAATCATGAATCATGAATCATAAATCAAGAATTGAATCATGAATCTTGAATCAAATCATGAATCATGAAATAAATCATGAATTGAATCAAGATCCATGAACCATGAATTGAATCATGAAATAAATCATGAATCATGAATTGAATCATAAATCATGAATCATAAATTTAATCATAAATCATGAATTGAATCATGAATTAAAAATTGAATCATGAATCATGAATCAAATCATGAATCATGAATTGAATCATGAATCATGAATCGAATCATGAATTGAATCATGAATCATGAATCATTAATTGAATCATAAATTATGAATCTTGAATTTAATCATGAATCATATATCGAATCATGAATCATGAATCGAATCATGAATTGAATCATAATTCATGAATTTAATTATGAATTGAATCAAGAATTGAATCTTGCATTGAATCATGAATCATGAATTGAATCATGAATTAAATAATGAATCATGAAATGAATCATGAATCATGAATTGACTCATGAATCGTGAATTGAATCATGAATCATGAATCATGAAATGAATCATGAAATGAATCATGAATCATGAATTAAATCATGAATCACAAATTGAATCATGCATCATGAATTGAACCATGAATTATAAATCGAATCATGAATCATGAATCATGAATTAAATCATGAATCATGAATCATGAATTGAATCATAAATCATGAATTGAATCATGAATTGAATCATGAATCATGAATCGAATCATGAATCATGAAATAAATCATGAATTGAATCATAAATCATGAATCATGAATCATGAATCATGAATTAAATCATGAATCATGAATCATGAATTAAATCATAAATCATGAATTGAATCATGAATTGAATCATGAATCATGAATCGAATCGTGAATCATGAAATAAATCATGAATTGAATCATAAATCATGAATTGAATCATGAATTGAATCATGAATCATGAATTGAATTATGAATTGAATCAAGAATTGAATCATGCATTGAATCATGAATCATGAATTAAATCATGAATCATGAATTGAATCATGAATCATGAATCATGAATTGAATCATGAATTGAATCATGAATTATGAATTATAAATTCAATCATGAATTCAATCATGAATTAAATCATGAATCATGAAATGAATCATGAATTCACTCATGAATCATGAATTGAATCATGAATCATGAAATGAATCATGAAATGAATCATGAATCATGAATTAAATCATGAATCACAAATTGAATCATGCATCATGAATTGAACCATGAATTATAAATCGAATCATGAATCATGAATCATGAATTAAATCATGAATCATGAATCATGAATTGAATCATAAATCATGAATTGAATCATGAATTGAATCATGAATCATGAATCGAATCATGAATCATGAAATAAATCATGAATTGAATCATAAATCATGAATTGAATCATGAATTGAATCATGAATCATGAATTGAATTATGAATTGAATCAAGAATTGAATCATGCATTGAATCATGAATCATGAATTGAATCATGAATCATGAATTGAATCATGAATCATGAATTGAATCATGAATTATGAATCATAAATTCAATCATGAATTCAATCATGAATTAAATCATGAATCATGAAATGAATCATGAATCATGAATTCACTCATGAATCATGAATTGAATCATGAATCATGAATCATAAAATGAATCATGAAATGAATCATGAATCATGAATTAAATCATGAATCACAAATTGAATCATGCAGCATGAATTGAATCTTGAATTATAAATCGAATCATGAATCATGAATCATGAATTAAATCATTAATCATGAATCATGAATTTAATCATAAATCATGAATCATGAATTGAATCATGAATCATGAATCATGAATTGAATCATGAATAATGAATTGAATCATGAATCATGAATCATGAATTGAATCATGAATCATGAATCGAATCATGAATTGAATCATGAATCATGAATCGTGAATTGAATTATGAATCATGAATCGAATCATGAATCATATATTGAATCATGAATTGAATCATGAATCATGAATGATGAATTGAATCATGAATGATGAATTGAATCATGAATCATGAATTGAATCATGAGTCATGAATCATGAATTGAATCATGAATCATGAATCGAATCATGAATTGAATCATGAATGATGAATTGAATCATGAATGATGAATTGAATCATGAATCATGAATCATAAAATGAATCATGAATCATGAATTGAATCATTAATCATGAATTGAATCATGAATCATGAATTAAATCATGAATCATGAAAAGAATCATGAAATGAATCATGAATCATGAATTGAATCATGAATCATGGATTGAACCAAGAATCATAAGTTGAATCATGAATCATGAAATGAATCATGAATTGAATCATGAATTCAAACATGAATCATGAATCGAATCATGAATCATGAATCGAATTATGAATCATGAATTAAATCATGAATCATGAATCATAAATCAAGAATTGAATCATGAATCTTGAATCAAATCATGAATCATGAAATAAATCATGAATTGAATCAAGATCCATGAAACATGAATTGAATCATGAAATAAATCATGAATCATGAATTGAATCATAAATCATGAATCATAAATTTAATCATAAATCATGAATTGAATCATGAATTAAAAATTGAATCATGAATCATGAATCAAATCATGAATCATGAATTGAATCATGAATCATGAATCGAATCATGAATTGAATCATGAATCATGAATCATTAATTGAATCATAAATTATGAATCATGAATTTAATCATGAATCATATATCGAATCATGAATCATGAATCATGAATCGAATCATGAATTGAATCATAATTCATGAATTTAATTATGAATTGAATCAAGAATTGAATCTTGCATTGAATCATGAATCATGAATTGAATCATGAATTAAATAATGAATCATGAAATGAATCATGAACTGACTCATGAATCGTGAATTGAATCATGAATCATGAATCATGAAATGAATCATGAAATGAATCATGAATCATGAATTAAATCATGAATCACAAATTGAATCATGCATCATGAATTGAACCATGAATTATAAATCGAATCATGAATCATGAATCATGAATCATGAATTAAATCATGAATCATGAATCATGAATTGAATCATAAATCATGAATTGAATCATGAATTGAATCATGAATCATGAATCGAATCATGAATCATGAAATAAATCATGAATTGAATCATAAATCATGAATCATGAATCATGAATCATGAATTAAATCATGAATCATGAATCATGAATTGAATCATAAATCATGAATTTAATCATGAATTGAATCATGAATCATAAATCGAATCATAAATCATGAAATAAATCATGAATTGAATCATAAATCATGAATTGAATCATGAATCATGAAATAAATCATGAATTGAATCATAAATCATGAATTGAATCATGAATTGAATCATGAATCATGAATTGAATTATGAATTGAATCAAGAATTGAATCATGCATTGAATCATGAATCATGAATTAAATCATGAATCATGAATTGAATCATAAATTGAATCATGAATTATGAATCATAAATTCAATCATGAATTCAATCATGAATTAAATCATGAATCATGAAATGAATCATGAATTCACTCATGAATCATGAATTGAATCAAGAATCATGAAATGAATCATGAAATGAATCATGAATCATGAATTAAATCATGAAACACAAATTGAATCATGCATCATGAATTGAACCATGAATTATAAATCGAATCATGAATCATGAATCATGAATTAAATCATGAATCATGAATCATGAATTGAATCATAAATCATGAACTGAATCATGAATTGAATCATGAATCATGAATCGAATCATGAATCATGAAATAAATCATGAATTGAATCATAAATCATGAATTGAATCATGAATTGAATCATGAATCATGAATTGAATTATGAATTGAATCAAGTATTGAATCATGCATTGAATCATGAATCATGAATTGAATCATGAATCATGAATTGAATCATGAATCATGAAATGAATCATGAATTATGAATCATAAATTCAATCATGAATTCAATCATGAATTAAATCATGAATCATGAAATGAATCATGAATCATGAATTCACTCATGAATCATGAATTGAATCATGAATCATGAAATGAATCATGAATCATGAATTAAATCATGAATCACAAATTGAATCATGCAGCATGAATTGAATCTTGAATTATAAATCGAATCATGAATCATGAATCATGAATTAAATCATTAATCATGAATCATGAATTGAATCATAAATCATGAATCATGAATTGAATCATGAATCATGAATCATGAATTGAATCATGAATAATGAATTGAATCATGAATCATGAATCATGAATTGAATCATGAATCATGAATCGAATCATGAATTGAATCATGAATCATGAATCGTGAATTGAATTATGAATCATGAATCGAATCATGAATCATGTATTGAATCATGAATTGAATCATGAATCATGAATGATGAATTGAATCATGAATGATGAATTGAATCATGAATCATGAATTGAATCATGAGTCATGAATCATGAATTGAATCATGAATCATGAATCGAATCATGAATTGAATCATGAATGATGAATTGAATCATGAATGATGAATTGAATCATGAATCATGAATCATAAAATGAATCATGAATCATGAATTGAATCATTAATCATGAATTGAATCATAAATCATGAATAATGAATTAAATCATGAATCATGAAAAGAATCATGAAATGAATCATGAATCATGAATTGAATCATGAATCATGAATCGAATCATGAATCATGGATTGAACCATGAATCATAAATTGAATCATGAATCATGAAATGAATCATGAATTGAATCATAAATTCAAACATGAATCATGAATCGAATCATGAATCATGAATTGAATTATGAATCATGAATTAAATCATGAATCATGAATCATAAATCAAGAATTGAATCATGAATCTTGAATCAAATCATGAATCATGAAATAAATCATGAATTAAATCAAGATTCATGAACCATGAATTGAATCATGAAATAAATCATGAATCATGAATTGAATCATAAATCATGAATCATAAATTTTATCATGAATCATGAATTGATTAATGAATTAAAAATTGAATCATGAATCATGAATCAAATCATGAATCATGAATTGAATCATGAATCATGAATCGAATCATGAATTGAATCATGAATCATGAATCATTAATTGAATCATAAATTATGAATCATGAATTTAATCATGAATCATATATCGAATCATGAATCATGAATCGAATCATGAATTGAATCATAATTCATGAATTTAATAATGAATTAAATCAAGAATTGAATCATGCATTGAATCATGAATCATGAATTGAATCATGAATTAAATAATGAATCATGAAATGAATCATGAATCATGAATTGACTCATGAATCGTGAATTGAATCATGAATCATGAATCATGAAATGAATCATGAAATGAATCATGAATCATGAATTAAATCATGAATCACAAATTGAATCATGCATCATGAATTGAATCATGAATTGAATCCTGAATCATGAATCGAATCATGAATCATGAAATAAATCATGAATTGAATCATAAATCATGAATCATGAATCATGAATCATGAATTAAATCATGAATCATGAATCATGAATTGAATCATAAATCATGAATTGAATCATGAATTGAATCATGAATACTGAATCGAATCATGAATCATGAATTGAATCATGAATTGAATCATGAATCATGAATCGAATCATGAATCATGAATTGAATCATGAATTGAATCATAAATCATGAATCATGAATCATGAATCATGAATTAAATCATGAATCATGAATCATGAATTGAATCATAAATCATGAATTGAATCATGAATTGAATCATGAATCATGAATCGAATCATGAATCATGAAATAAATCATGAATTGAATCATGAATTGAATCATGAATCATGAATTGAATTATGAATTGAATCAAGAATTGAATCATGCATTGAATCATGAATCATGAATTGAATCATGAATCATGAATTGAATCATGAATCATGAATTGAATCATGAATTATGAATCATAAATTCAATCATGAATTCAATCATGAATTAAATCATGAATCATGAAATGAATCATGAATCATGAATTCACTCATGAATCATGAATTGAATCATGAATCATGAATCATAAAATGAATCATGAAATGAATCATGAATCATGAATTAAATCATGAATCACAAATTGAATCATGCAGCATGAATTGAATCTTGAATTATAAATCGAATCATGAATCATGAATCATGAATTAAATCATTAATCATGAATCATGAATTTAATCATAAATCATGAATCATGAATTGAATCATGAATCATGAATCATGAATTGAATCATGAATAATGAATTGAATCATGAATCATGAATCATGAATTGAATCATGAATCATGAATCGAATCATGAATTGAATCATGAATCATGAATCGTGAATTGAATTATGAATCATGAATCGAATCATGAATCATATATTGAATCATGAATTGAATCATGAATCATGAATGATGAATTGAATCATGAATGATGAATTGAATCATGAATCATGAATTGAATCATGAGTCATGAATCATGAATTGAATCATGAATCATGAATCGAATCATGAATTGAATCATGAATGATGAATTGAATCATGAATGATGAATTGAATCATGAATCATGAATCATAAAATGAATCATGAATCATGAATTGAATCATTAATCATGAATTGAATCATGAATCATGAATTAAATCATGAATCATGAAAAGAATCATGAAATGAATCATGAATCATGAATTGAATCATGAATCATGGATTGAACCAAGAATCATAAGTTGAATCATGAATCATGAAATGAATCATGAATTGAATCATGAATTCAAACATGAATCATGAATCGAATCATGAATCATGAATCGAATTATGAATCATGAATTAAATCATGAATCATGAATCATAAATCAAGAATTGAATCATGAATCTTGAATCAAATCATGAATCATGAAATAAATCATGAATTGAATCAAGATCCATGAAACATGAATTGAATCATGAAATAAATCATGAATCATGAATTGAATCATAAATCATGAATCATAAATTTAATCATAAATCATGAATTGAATCATGAATTAAAAATTGAATCATGAATCATGAATCAAATCATGAATCATGAATTGAATCATGAATCATGAATCGAATCATGAATTGAATCATGAATCATGAATCATTAATTGAATCATAAATTATGAATCATGAATTTAATCATGAATCATATATCGAATCATGAATCATGAATCATGAATCGAATCATGAATTGAATCATAATTCATGAATTTAATTATGAATTGAATCAAGAATTGAATCTTGCATTGAATCATGAATCATGAATTGAATCATGAATTAAATAATGAATCATGAAATGAATCATGAACTGACTCATGAATCGTGAATTGAATCATGAATCATGAATCATGAAATGAATCATGAAATGAATCATGAATCATGAATTAAATCATGAATCACAAATTGAATCATGCATCATGAATTGAACCATGAATTATAAATCGAATCATGAATCATGAATCATGAATCATGAATTAAATCATGAATCATGAATCATGAATTGAATCATAAATCATGAATTTAATCATGAATTGAATCATGAATCATGAATCGAATCATAAATCATGAAATAAATCATGAATTGAATCATAAATCATGAATTGAATCATGAATCATGAAATAAATCATGAATTGAATCATAAATCATGAATTGAATCATGAATTGAATCATGAATCATGAATTGAATTATGAATTGAATCAAGAATTGAATCATGCATTGAATCATGAATCATGAATTAAATCATGAATCATGAATTGAATCATGAATCATGAATCATGAATTGAATCATGAATTGAATCATGAATTATGAATCATAAATTCAATCATGAATTCAATCATGAATTAAATCATGAATCATGAAATGAATCATGAATTCACTCATGAATCATGAATTGAATCAAGAATCATGAAATGAATCATGAAATGAATCATGAATCATGAATTAAATCATGAAACACAAATTGAATCATGCATCATGAATTGAACCATGAATTATAAATCGAATCATGAATCATGAATCATGAATTAAATCATGAATCATGAATCATGAATTGAATCATAAATCATGAACTGAATCATGAATTGAATCATGAATCATGAATCGAATCATGAATCATGAAATAAATCATGAATTGAATCATAAATCATGAATTGAATCATGAATTGAATCATGAATCATGAATTGAATTATGAATTGAATCAAGAATTGAATCATGCATTGAATCATGAATCATGAATTGAATCATGAATCATGAATTGAATCATGAATCATGAAATGAATCATGAATTATGAATCATAAATTCAATCATGAATTCAATCATGAATTAAATCATGAATCATGAAATGAATCATGAATCATGAATTCACTCATGAATCATGAATTGAATCATGAATCATGAATCATGAAATGAATCATGAAATGAATCATGAATCATGAATTAAATCATGAATCACAAATTGAATCATGCAGCATGAATTGAATCTTGAATTATAAATCGAATCATGAATCATGAATCATGAATTAAATCATTAATCATGAATCATGAATTGAATCATAAATCATGAATCATGAATTGAATCATGAATCATGAATCATGAATTGAATCATGAATAATGAATTGAATCATGAATCATGAATCATGAATTGAATCATGAATCATGAATCGAATCATGAATTGAATCATGAATCATGAATCGTGAATTGAATTATGAATCATGAATCGAATCATGAATCATGTATTGAATCATGAATTGAATCATGAATCATGAATGATGAATTGAATCATGAATGATGAATTGAATCATGAATCATGAATTGAATCATGAGTCATGAATCATGAATTGAATCATGAATCATGAATCGAATCATGAATTGAATCATGAATGATGAATTGAATCATGAATGATGAATTGAATCATGAATCATGAATCATAAAATGAATCATGAATCATGAATTGAATCATTAATCATGAATTGAATCATGAATCATGAATAATGAATTAAATCATGAATCATGAAAAGAATCATGAAATGAATCATGAATCATGAATTGAATCATGAATCATGAATCGAATCATGAATCATGGATTGAACCATGAATCATAAATTGAATCATGAATCATGAAATGAATCATGAATTGAATCATAAATTCAAACATGAATCATGAATCGAATCATGAATCATGAATTGAATTATGAATCATGAATTAAATCATGAATCATGAATCATAAATCAAGAATTGAATCATGAATCTTGAATCAAATCATGAATCATGAAATAAATCATGAATTAAATCAAGATTCATGAACCATGAATTGAATCATGAAATAAATCATGAATCATGAATTGAATCATAAATCATGAATCATAAATTTAATCATGAATCATGAATTGATTAATGAATTAAAAATTGAATCATGAATCATGAATCAAATCATGAATCATGAATTGAATCATGAATCATGAATCGAATCATGAATTGAATCATGAATCATGAATCATTAATTGAATCATAAATTATGAATCATGAATTTAATCATGAATCATATATCGAATCATGAATCATGAATCGAATCATGAATTGAATCATAATTCATGAATTTAATAATGAATTAAATCAAGAATTGAATCATGCATTGAATCATGAATCATGAATTGAATCATGAATTAAATAATGAATCATGAAATGAATCATGAATCATGAATTGACTCATGAATCGTGAATTGAATCATGAATCATGAATCATGAAATGAATCATGAAATGAATCATGAATCATGAATTAAATCATGAATCACAAATTGAATCATGCATCATGAATTGAATCATGAATTGAATCCTGAATCATGAATCGAATCATGAATCATGAAATAAATCATGAATTGAATCATAAATCATGAATCATGAATCATGAATCATGAATTAAATCATGAATCATGAATCATGAATTGAATCATAAATCATGAATTGAATCATGAATTGAATCATGAATCATGAATCGAATCATGAATCATGAATTGAATCATGAATTGAATCATGAATCATGAATCGAATCATGAATCATGAATTGAATCATGAATTGAATCATAAATCATGAATCATGAATCATGAATCATGAATTAAATCATGAATCATGAATCATGAATTGAATCATAAATCATGAATTGAATCATGAATTGAATCATGAATCATGAATCGAATCATGAATCATGAAATAAATCATGAATTGAATCATAAATCATGAATTGAATCATGAATTGAATCATGAATCATGAAGTGAATTATGAATTGAATCAAGAATTGAATCATGCATTGAATCATGAATCATGAATTAAATCATGAATCATGAATTGAATCATGAATCATGAATCATGAATTGAATCATGAATTGAATCATGAATTATGAATCATAAATTCAATCATGAATTCAATCATGAATTAAATCATGAATCATGAAATGAATCATGAATTCACTCATGAATCATGAATTGAATCATGAATCATGAAATGAATCATGAAATGAATCATGAATCATGAATTAAATCATGAATCACAAATTGAATCATGCATCATGAATTGAACCATGAATTATAAATCGAATCATGAATCATGAATCATGAATCATGAATTAAATCATGAATCATGAATCATGAATTAAATCATGAATCATGAAAAGAATCATGAAATGAATCATGAATCATGAATTGAATCATGAATCGAATCATGAATCATGGATTGAATCATGAATCATAAATTGAATCATGAATCATGTAATGAATCATGAATTGAATCATGAATCATGAATTGAATCATGAATTGAATCATGAATCATGAAGTGAATTATGAATTGAATCAAGAATTGAATCATGCATTGAATCATGAATCATGAATTAAATCATGAATCATGAATTGAATCATGAATCATGAATCATGAATTGAATCATGAATTGAATCATGAATTAAATCATGAATCATGAAATGAATCATGAATTCACTCATGAATCATGAATTGAATCATGAATCATGAAATGAATCATGAAATGAATCATGAATCATGAATTAAATCATGAATCACAAATTGAATCATGCATCATGAATTGAACCATGAATTATAAATCGAATCATGAATCATGAATCATGAATCATGAATTAAATCATGAATCATGAATCATGAATTAAATCATGAATCATGAAAAGAATCATGAAATGAATCATGAATCATGAATTGAATCATGAATCGAATCATGAATCATGGATTGAATCATGAATCATAAATTGAATCATGAATCATGAAATGAATCATGAATTGAATCATGAATCATGAAATGAATCATGAATTGAATCATGAATTCAAACATGAATCATGAATCGAATCATGAATCATGAATTGAATTATGAATCATGAATTAAATCATGAATCATGAATCATAAATCAAGAATTGAATCATGAATCATGAATCGAATCATGAATCATGAAATAAATCATGAATTGAATCATGAATTGAATCATGAATCATGAATCATGAATCGAATCATGAATCATGAATTGAATCATAAATCATGAATCATGAATTTAATCATGAATCAAAATTCGAATCATGAATCATGAATCATGAATTTAATCATGAATCATGAATCGAATCATGAATCATGAATTGAATCATAAATCATGAATCGAATCATGAATTGAATCATGAATTAAAACATGAATCATGAATCGAATCATGAATCATGAATTGAATTATGAATCATGAATTAAATCATGAATCATGAATCATAAATCAAGAATTGAATCGTGAATCTTGAATCGAATCATGAATCATGAAATAAATCATGAATTGAATCAAGATTCATGAACCATGAATTGAATCATGAAATAAATCATGAATCATGAATTGAATCATAAATCATGAATCATAAATTTAATCATGAATCATGAATTGAATCATGAATTAAAAATTGAATCATGAATCATGAATCAAATCATGAATCATGAATTGAATCATGAATCATGAATCGAATCATGAATTGAATCATGAATCATGAATCATTAATTGAATCATAAATTATGAATCATGAATTTAATCATGAATCATATATCGAATCATGAATCATGAATCATGAATCGAATCATGAATTGAATCATAATTCATGAATTGAATTATGAATTGAATCAAGAATTGAATCATGCATTGAATCATGAATCATGAATTGAATCATGAATTAAATCATGAATCATGAATTGACTCATGAATCGTGAATTGAATCATGAATCATGAATCATGAAATGAATCATGAAATGAATCATGAATCATGAATTAAATCATGAATCACAAATTAAATCATGCATCATGAATTGAACCATGAATTATAAATCGAATCATGAATCATGAATCATGAATTAAATCATGAATCATGAATCATGAATTGAATCATAAATCATGAATTGAATCATGAATTGAATCATGAATCATGAATCGAATCATGAATCATGAATTAAATCATGAATCATGAATCATGATTTGAATCATAAATCATGAATTGAATCATGAATTGAATCATGAATCATGAATCGAATCATGAATCATGAAATAAATCATGAATTGAATCATAAATCATGAATTGAATCATGAATCATGAAATAAATCATGAATTGAATCAAGAATTGAATCATGCATTGAATCATGAATCATGAATTGAATCATGAATCATGAATTGAATCATGAATCATGAATCATGAATTGAATCATGAATTGAATCATGAATTATGAATCATAAATTCAATCATGAATTCAATCATGAATAAAATCATGAATCATGAAATGAATCATGAATTCACTCATGAATCATGAATTGAATCATGAATCATGAAATGAATCATGAAATGAATCATGAATCATGAATTAAATCATGAATCATAAATTGAATCATGCATCATGAATTGAACCATGAATTATAAATCGAATCATGAATCATGAATCATGAATAATGAATTAAATCATAAATCATGAATTGAATCATGAATCGAATCATGAATCCTGAAATAAATCATGAATTGAATCATAAATCATGAATTGAATCATGAATTGAATCATGAATCATAAATTGAATTATGAATTGAATCAAGAATTGAATCATGCATTAAATCATGAATCATGAATTGAATCATGAATCATGAATTGAATCATGAATCATGAATTGAATCATGAATTGAATCATGAATTATGAATCATAAATTCAATCATGAATTCAATCATGAATTAAATCATGAATCATGAAATGAATCATGAATCATGAATTCACTCATGAATCATGAATTGAATCATGAATCATGAATCATGAAATGAATCATGAAATGAATCATGAATCATGAATTAAATCATGAATCACAAATTAAATCATGCATCATGAATTGAATCTTGAATTATAAATCGTATCATGAATCATGAATCATGAATTAAATCATTAATCATGAATCATGAATTGAATCATAAATCATGAATTAAATCATGAATTGAATCATGAATCATGAATCGAATCATGAATCATGAATTGAATCATAAATCATGAATCATGAATCGAATCATGAATCATGAAATAAATCATAAATTGAATCAAGATTCATGAACCATAAATGTAATCATGAATCATGAATCGAATCATGAATCAAGAATTGAATCATGAATCATGAATCGAATCATGAATCATGAATTGAATAATGAATCATGAATCATGAATTTAATCATGAATCATATATCGAATTATGAATCATGAATCGTGAATCGAATCATGAATTGAATCATGAATCATGAATCATGAATTGAATTATGAATCATGAATCAAATCATGAATCATGTATTGAATCATGAATTGAATCATGAATCATGAATGATGAATTGAATCATGAATCATGAATTGAATCATGAATCATGAATTGAATCATGAGTCATGAATTGAATCATGAGTCATGAATGATGAATTGAATCATGAATCATGAATCGAATCATGAATTGAATTATGAATGATGAATTGAATCATGACTCATGAATTGAATCATGAATCATGAATCATAAAATGAATCATGAATCATGAATTGAATCATTAATCATGAATTGAATCATGAATCATGAATCATGAATTAAATCATGAATCATGAAAAGAATCATGAAATAAATCATGAATCATAAAATGAATCATGAATCATGAATTGAATCATTAATCATGAATTGAATCATGAATCATGAATTAAATCATGAATCATGAAAAGAATCATGAAATGAATCATGAATCATGAATTGAATCATGAATCATGAATCGAATCATGAATCATGAATCGAATCATGAATCATGAATTGAATCATGAATTGAATCATGAATCATGAAATGAATCATGAATCACAAATTGAATCATGAATCATGAATTGAATCAGGAATTACGAATTGAATCATGCATCATGAATTGAATCATGAATCAGAAATCGAATCATGAATCATGAAATGAATCATGAAATGAATCATGAATCATGAATTGAATCAAAAAATCCTGAATTGAATCATGAATCGAATCATGAATCATGAAATAAATAATGAATTGAATCATGAATTGAATCATGAATCATGAATCATGAATCATGAATCGAATCATGAATCATGAAATAAATCATGAATTGATTCAAGATTCATGAACCATGAATTGAATCATGAAATAAATCATGAATCATGAATTAAATCATAAATCATGAATCATGAATTTAATCATGAATCATAATTCTAATCATGAATCATGAATCATGAATTGAATCATGAATCATGAATCGAATCATGAATCATGAATTGAATCATAAATCATGAATCGAATCATGAATTGAATCATGAATTCAAACATGAATCATGAATCGAATCATGAATCATGAATTGAATTATGAATCATGAATTAAATCATGAATCATGAATCATAAATCAAGAATTGAATCATGAATCTTGAATCGAATCATGAATCATGAAATAAATCATGAATTGAGTCATGAATTGAATCATGAATCATGAATCGAATCATGAATCATGAAATAAATCATGAATTGAATCAAGATTCATGAACCATGAATTGAATCATGAAATAAATCATGAATCATGAATTGAATCATAAATCATCAATCATGAATTTAATCATGAATCATAATTTGAATCATGAATCATGAATCATGAATTGAATCATGAATCATGAATCGAATCATGAATCATGAATTGAATCATGAATTGAATCATGAATCATGAAATGAATCATGAATCACAAATTGAATCATGAATCATGAATTGAATCAGGAATTACGAATTGAATCATGCATCATGAATTGAATCATGAATCAGAAATCGAATCATGAATCATGAAATGAATCATGAAATGAATCATGAATCATAAATTGAATCATAAATCCTGAATTGAATCATGAATCGAATCATGAATCATGAAATAAATAATGAATTGAATCATGAATTGAATCATGAATCATGAATCATGAATCATGAATCGAATCATGAATCATGAATTGAATCATGAATCATGAATCGAATCATGAATCATGAATTGAATCATGAATTGAATCATGAATCATGAAATGAATCATGAATCACAAAATTGAATCATGAATCATGAATTGAATCATGAATTGAATCATGAATCATGAAATGAATCATGAATCACAAATTGAATCATGAATCATGAATTGAATCAGGAATTACGAATTGAATCATGCATCATGAATTGAATCATGAATCAGAAATCGAATCATGAATCATGAAATGAATCATGAAATAAATCATGAATTGATTCAAGATTCATGAACCATGAATTGAATCATGAAATAAATCATGAATCATGAATTAAATCATAAATCATGAATCATGAATTTAATCATGAATCATAATTCGAATCATGAATCATGAATCATGAATTGAATCATGAATCATGAATCGAATCATGAATCATGAATTGAATCATAAATCATGAATCGAATCATGAATTGAATCATGAATTCAAACATGAATCATGAATCGAATCATGAATCATGAATTGAATTATGAATCATGAATTAAATCATGAATCATGAATCATAAATCAAGAATTGAATCATGAATCTTGAATCGAATCATGAATCATGAAATAAATCATGAATTGAGTCATGAATTGAATCATGAATCGAATCATGAATCATGAAATAAATCATGAATTGAATCAAGATTCATGAACCATGAATTGAATCATGAAATAAATCATGAATCATGAATTGAATCATAAATCATCAATCATGAATTTAATCATGAATCATAATTTGAATCATGAATCATGAATCATGAATTGAATCATGAATCATGAATCGAATCATGAATCATGAATTGAATCATGAATTGAATCATGAATCATGAAATGAATCATGAATCACAAATTGAATCATGAATCATGAATTGAATCAGGAATTACGAATTGAATCATGCATCATGAATTGAATCATGAATCAGAAATCGAATCATGAATCATGAAATGAATCATGAAATGAATCATGAATCATGAATTGAATCATAAATCCTGAATTGAATCATGAATCGAATCATGAATCATGAAATAAATAATGAATTGAATCATGAATTGAATCATGAATCATGAAATAAATCATGAATTGAATCATGAATTGAATCATGAATCATGAATCGAATCATGAATCATGAAATAAATCATGAATTGAATCAAGATTCATGAACCATGAATTGAATCATGAAATAAATCATGAATCATGAATTGAATCATAAATCATGAATCATGAATTTAATCATGAATCATAATTCGAATCATGAATCATGAATCATGAATTTAATCATGAATCATGAATCGAATCATGAATCATGAATTGAATCATAAATCATGAATCGAATCATGAATTGAATCATGAATTCAAACATGAATCATGAATCGAATCATGAATCATGAATTGAATTATGAATCATGAATTAAATCATGAATCATGAATCATAAATCAAGAATTGAATCATGAATCTTGAATCGAATCATGAATCATGAAATAAATCATGAATTGAATCAATATTCATGAACCATGAATTGAATCACGAAATAAATCATGAATCATGAATTGAATCATAAATCATGAATCATAAATTTAATCATGAATCATGAATTGAATCATGAATTAAAAATTGAATCATGAATCATGAATCAAATCATGAATCATGAATTGAATCATGAATCATGAATCGAATCATGAATTGAATCATGAATCATGAATCATTAATTGAATCATAAATTATGAATCATGAATTTAATCATGAATCATATATCGAATCATGAATCATGAATCATGAATCGAATCATGAATTGAATCATAATTCATGAATTGAATTATGAATTGAATCAAGAATTGAATCATGCATTGAATCATGAATCATGAATTGAATCATGAATTAAATCATGAATCATGAAATGAATCATGAATCATGAATTGACTCATGAATCGTGAATTGAATCATGAATCATGAATCATGAAATGAATCATGAAATGAATCATGAATCATGAATTAAATCATGAATCACAAATTAAATCATGCATCATGAATTGAACCATGAATTATAAATCGAATCATGAATCATGAATTAAATCATGAATCATGAATCATGAATTGAATCATAAATCATGAATTGAATCATGAATTGAATCATGAATCATGAATCGAATCATGAATCATGAAATAAATCATGAATTGAATCATAAATCATGAATCATGAATCATGAATCATGAATTAAATCATGAATCATGAATCATGATTTGAATCATAAATCATGAATTGAATCATGAATTGAATCATGAATCATGAATCATGAAATAAATCATGAATTGAATCATAAATCATGAATTGAATCATGAATCATGAATTGAATTATGAATTGAATCAAGAATTGAATCATGCATTGAATCATGAATCATGAATTGAATCATGAATCATGAATTGAATCATGAATCATGAATCATGAATTGAATCATGAATTGAATCATGAATTATGAATCATAAATTCAATCATGAATTCAATCATGAATTAAATCATGAATCATGAAATGAATCATGAATTCACTCATGAATCATGAATTGAATCATGAATCATGAATCATGAAATGAATCATGAAATGAATCATGAATCATGAATTAAATCAAGAATCACAAATTGAATCATGCATCATGAATTGAACCATGAATTATAAATCGAATCATGAATCATGAATCATGAATAATGAATTAAATTATGAATCATGAATCATGAATTGAATCATAAATCATGAATTGAATCATGAATTGAATCATGAATCATGAATCGAATCATGAATCATGAAATAAATCATGAATTGAATCATAAATCATGAATTGAATCATGAATTGAATCATGAATCATGAATTGAATTATGAATTGAATCAAGAATTGAATCATGCATTGAATCATGAATCATGAATTGAATCATGAATCATGAATTGAATCATGAATCATGAATTGAATCGTGAATTGAATCATGAATTATGAATCATAAATTCAATCATGAATTCAATCATGAATTAAATCATGAATCATGAAATGAATCATGAATCATGAATTCACTCATGAATCATGAATTGAATCATGAATCATGAATCATGAAATGAATCATGAAATGAATCATGAATCATGAATTAAATCATGAATCACAAATTGAATCATGCATCATGAATTGAATCTTGAATTATAAATCGAATCATGAATCATGAATTATGAATTAAATCATTAATCATGAATCATGAATTGAATCATAAATCATGAATTAAATCATGAATTGAATCATGAATCATGAATCGAATCATGAATCATGAATTGAATCATAAATCATGAATCATGAATCGAATCATGAATCATGAAATAAATCAGAAATTGAATCAAGATTCATGAACCATAAATGTAATCATGAATCATGAATCGAATCATGAATCAAGAATTGAATCATGAATCATGAATCAAATCATGAATCATGAATTGAATAATGAATCATGAATTGAATCATGAATCATGAATCATGAATTGAATCATAAAACATGAATCATGAATTTAATCATGAATCATATATCGAATTATGAATCATGAATCGTGAATCGAATCATGAATTGAATCATGAATCATGAATCATGAATTGAATTATGAATCATGAATCGAATCATGAATCATGTATTGAATCATGAATTGAATCATGAATCATGAATGATGAATTGAATCATGAATCATGAATTGAATCATGATTCATGAATTGAATCATGAGTCATGAATTGAATCATGAGTCATGAATGATGAATTGAATCATGAATCATGAATCGAATCATGAATTGAATCATGAATGATGAATTGAATCATGAATCATGAATTGAATCATGAATCATGAATCATAAAATGAATCATGAATCATGAATTGAATCATTAATCATTAATTGAATCATGAATCATGAATCATGAATTAAATCATGAATCATGAAAAGAATCATGAAATGAATCATGAATCATGAATTGAATCATGAATCATGAATCAAATCATGAATCATGGATTGAATCATGAATCATAAATTGAATCATGAATTGAATCATGAATTGAACCATGAATTCAAACATGAATCATGAATCATAAAATGAATCATGAATCATGAATTGAATCATTAATCATGAATTGAATCATGAATCATGAATCATGAATTAAATCATGAATCATGAAAAGAATCATGAAATGAATCATGAATCATGAATTGAATCATGAATCATGAATCGAATCATGAATCATGAATCGAATCATGAATCATGAATTGAATCATGAATCATGAAATGAATCATGAATCACAAATTGAATCATGAATCATGAATTGAATCAGGAATTACGAATTGAATCATGCATCATGAATTGAATCATGAATCAGAAATCGAATCATGAATCATGAAATGAATCATGAAATGAATCATGAATCATGAATCGAATCATGAATCATGAAATAAATCATGAATTGATTCAAGATTCATGAACCATGCATTGAATCATGAAATAAATCATGAATCATGAATTAAATCATAAATCATGAATCATGAATTTAATCATGAATCATAATTCGAATCATGAATCATGAATCATGAATTGAATCATGAATCATGAATCGAATCATGAATCATGAATTGAATCATAAATCATGAATCGAATCATGAATTGAATCATGAATTCAAACATGAATCATGAATCGAATCATGAATCATGAATTGAATTATGAATCATGAATTGAATCATGAATTGAATCATGAATTATGAATCATAAATTCAATCATGAATTCAATCATGAATTAAATCATGAATCATGAAATGAATCATGAATCATGAATTCACTCATGAATCATGAATTGAATCATGAATCATGAATCATGAAATGAATCATGAAATGAATCATGAATCATGAATTAAATCATGAATCACAAATTGAATCATGCATCATGAATTGAATCTTGAATTATAAATCGAATCATGAATCATGAATTATGAATTAAATCATTAATCATGAATCATGAATTGAATCATAAATCATGAATTAAATCATGAATTGAATCATGAATCATGAATCGAATCATGAATCATGAATTGAATCATAAATCATGAATCATGAATCGAATCATGAATCATGAAATAAATCATAAATTGAATCAAGATTCATGAACCATAAATGTAATCATGAATCATGAATCGAATCATGAATCAAGAATTGAATCATGAATCATGAATCAAATCATGAATCATGAATTGAATAATGAATCATGAATCATGAATCGAATCATGAATTGAATCATGAATCATGAATCATGAATTGAATCATAAAACATGAATCATGAATTTAATCATGAATCATATATCGAATTATGAATCATGAATCGTGAATCGAATCATGAATTGAATCATGAATCATGAATCATGAATTGAATTATGAATCATGAATCGAATCATGAATCATGTATTGAATCATGAATTGAATCATGAATCATGAATGATGAATTGAATCATGAATCATGAATTGAATCATGATTCATGAATTGAATCATGAGTCATGAATTGAATCATGAGTCATGAATGATGAATTGAATCATGAATCATGAATCGAATCATGAATTGAATCATGAATGATGAATTGAATCATGAATCATGAATTGAATCACGAATCATGAATCATAAAATGAATCATGAATCATGAATTGAATCATTAATCATTAATTGAATCATGAATCATGAATCATGAATTAAATCATGAATCATGAAAAGAATCATGAAATGAATCATGAATCATGAATTGAATCATGAATCATGAATCGAATCATGAATCATGGATTGAATCATGAATCATAAATTGAATCATGAATTGAATCATGAATTGAACCATGAATTCAAACATGAATCATGAATCATAAAATGAATCATGAATCATGAATTGAATCATTAATCATGAATTGAATCATGAATCATGAATCATGAATTAAATCATGAATCATGAAAAGAATCATGAAATGAATCATGAATCATGAATTGAATCATGAATCATGAATCGAATCATGAATCATGAATCGAATCATGAATCATGAATTGAATCATGAATCATGAAATGAATCATGAATCACAAATTGAATCATGAATCATGAATTGAATCAGGAATTACGAATTGAATCATGCATCATGAATTGAATCATGAATCAGAAATCGAATCATGAATCATGAAATGAATCATGAAATGAATCATGAATCATGAATCGAATCATGAATCATGAAATAAATCATGAATTGATTCAAGATTCATGAACCATGCATTGAATCATGAAATAAATCATGAATCATGAATTAAATCATAAATCATGAATCATGAATTTAATCATGAATCATGAATCGAATCATGAATCATGAATTGAATCATAAATCATGAATCGAATCATGAATTGAATCATGAATTCAAACATGAATCATGAATCGAATCATGAATCATGAATTGAATTATGAATCATGAATTAAATCATGAATCATGAATCATAAATCAAGAATTGAATCATGAATCTTGAATCGAATCATGAATCATGAAATAAATCATGAATTGAGTCATGAATTGAATCATGAATCATTAATCGAATCATGAATCATGAAATAAATCATGAATTGAATCAAGATTCATGAACCATGAATTGAATCATGAAATAAATCATGAATCATGAATTGAATCATAAATCATCAATCATGAATTTAATCATGAATCATAATTTGAATCATGAATCATGAATCATGAATTGAATCATGAATCATGAATCGAATCATGAATCATGAATTGAATCATGAATTGAATCATGAATCATGAAATGAATCATGAATCACAAATTGAATCATGAATCATGAATTGAATCAGGAATTACGAATTGAATAATGCATCATGAATTGAATCATGAATCAGAAATCGAATCATGAATCATGAAATGAATCATGAAATGAATCATGAAATGAATCATGAATCATGAATTGAATCATAAATCCTGAATTGAATCATGAATCGAATCATGAATCATGAAATAAATAATGAATTGAATCATGAATTGAATCATGAATCATGAATCATGAATCATGAATCATGAATCGAATCATGAATCATGAAATAAATCATGAATTGATTCAAGATTCATGAACCATGAATTGAATCATGAAATAAATCATGAATCATGAATTAAATCATAAATCATGAATCATGAATTTAATCATGAATCATAATTCGAATCATGAATCATGAATCATGAATTGAATCATGAATCATGAAATGAATCATGAATCATGAATTAAATCATGAATCACAAATTGAATCATGCATCATGAATTGAACCATGAATTATAAATCGAATCATGAATCATGAATCATGAATCATGAATTAAATCATGAATCATGAATCATGAATTAAATCATGAATCATGAAAAGAATCATGAAATGAATCATGAATCATGAATTGAATCATGAATCGAATCATGAATCATGGATTGAATCATGAATCATAAATTGAATCATGAATCATGAAATGAATCATGAATTGAATCATGAATCATGAAATGAATCATGAATTGAATCATGAATTCAAACATGAATCATGAATCGAATCATGAATCATGAATTGAATTATGAATCATGAATTAAATCATGAATCATGAATCATAAATCAAGAATTGAATCATGAATCATGAATCGAATCATGAATCATGAAATAAATCATGAATTGAATCATGAATTGAATCATGAATCATGAATCATGAATCGAATCATGAATCATGAAATAAATCATGAATTGAATCAAGATTCATGAACCATGAATTGAATCATGAAATAAATCATGAATCATGAATTGAATCATAAATCATGAATCATGAATTTAATCATGAATCATAATTCGAATCATGAATCATGAATCATGAATTCAATCATGAATCATGAATCGAATCATGAATCATGAATTGAATCATAAATCATGAATCGAATCATGAATTGAATCATGAATTAAAACATGAATCATGAATCGAATCATGAATCATGAATTGAATTATGAATCATGAATTAAATCATGAATCATGAATCATAAATCAAGAATTGAATTGTGAATCTTGAATCGAATCATGAATCATGAAATAAATTAATGAATTGAATCAAGATTCATGAACCATGAATTGAATCATGAAATAAATCATGAATCATGAATTGAATCATAAATCATGAATCATAAATTTAATCATGAATCATGAATTGAATCATGAATTAAAAATTGAATCATGAATCATGAATCAAATCATGAATCATGAATTGAATCATGAATCATGAATCGAATCATGAATTGAATCATGAATCATGAATCATTAATTGAATCATAAATTATGAATCATGAATTTAATCATGAATCATATATCGAATCATGAATCATGAATCATGAATCGAATCATGAATTGAATCATAATTCATGAATTGAATTATGAATTGAATCAAGAATTGAATCATGCATTGAATCATGAATCATGAATTGAATCATGAATTAAATCATGAATCATGAATTGACTCATGAATCGTGAATTGAATCATGAATCATGAATCATGAAATGAATCATGAAATGAATCATGAATCATGAATTAATCATGAATCACAAATTAAATCATGCATCATGAATTGAACCATGAATTATAAATCGAATCATGAATCATGAATCATGAATTAAATCATGAATCATGAATCATGAATTGAATCATAAATCATGAATTGAATCATGAATTGAATCATGAATCATGAATCGAATCATGAATCATGAAATAAATCATGAATTGAATCATAAATCATAAATCATGAATCATGAATCATGAATTAAATCATGAATCATGAATCATGATTTGAATCATAAATCATGAATTGAATCATGAATTGAATCATGAATCATGAATCGAATCATGAATCATGAAATAAATCATGAATTGAATCATAAATCATGAATTGAATCATGAATCATGAAATAAATCATGAATTGAATCAAGAATTGAATCATGCATTGAATCATGAATCATGAATTGAATCATGAATAATGAATTGAATCATGAATCATGAATCATGAAATGAATCATGAATCATGAATTAAATCATGAATCACAAATTAAATCATGCATCATGAATTGAATCTTGAATTATAAATCGTATCATGAATCATGAATCATGAATTAAATCATTAATCATGAATCATGAATTGAATCATAAATCATGAATTAAATCATGAATTGAATCATGAATCATGAATCGAATCATGAATCATGAATTGAATCATAAATCATGAATCATGAATCGAATCATGAATCATGAAATAAATCATAAATTGAATCAAGATTCATGAACCATAAATGTAATCATGAATCATGAATCGAATCATGAATCAAGAATTGAATCATGAATCATGAATCGAATCATGAATCATGAATTGAATAATGAATCATGAATCATGAATTTAATCATGAATCATATATCGAATTATGAATCATGAATCGTGAATCGAATCATGAATTGAATCATGAATCATGAATCATGAATTGAATTATGAATCATGAATCGAATCATGAATCATGTATTGAATCATGAATTGAATCATGAATCATGAATGATAAATTGAATCATGAATCATGAATTGAATCATGAATCATGAATTGAATCATGAGTCATGAATTGAATCATGAGTCATGAATGATGAATTGAATCATGAATCATGAATCGAATCATGAATTGAATTATGAATGATGAATTGAATCATGACTCATGAATTGAATCATGAATCATGAATCATAAAATGAATCATGAATCATGAATTGAATCATTAATCATGAATTGAATCATGAATCATGAATCATGAATTAAATCATGAATCATGAAAAGAATCATGAAATAAATCATGAATCATGAATTGAATCATGAATCATGAATCGAATCATGAATCATGGATTGAATCATGAATCATAAATTGAATCATGAATTGAATCATGAATTCAAACATGAATCATGAATCATAAAATGAATCATGAATCATGAATTGAATCATTAATCATGAATTGAATCATGAATCATGAATTAAATCATGAATCATGAAAAGAATCATGAAATGAATCATGAATCATGAATTGAATCATGAATCATGAATCGAATCATGAATCATGAATCGAATCATGAATCATGAATTGAATCATGAATTGAATCATGAATCATGAAATGAATCATGAATCACAAATTGAATCATGAATCATGAATTGAATCAGGAATTACGAATTGAATCATACATCATGAATTGAATCATGAATCAGAAATCGAATCATGAATCATGAAATGAATCATGAAATGAATCATGAATCATGAATTGAATCAAAAAATCCTGAATTGAATCATGAATCGAATCATGAATCATGAAATAAATAATGAATTGAATCATGAATTGAATCATGAATCATGAATCATGAATCATGAATCGAATCATGAATCATGAAATAAATCATGAATTGATTCAAGATTCATGAACCATGAATTGAATCATGAAATAAATCATGAATCATGAATTAAATCATAAATCATGAATCATGAATTTAATCATGAATCATAATTCGAATCATGAATCATGAATCATGAATTGAATCATGAATCATGAATCGAATCATGAATCATGAATTGAATCATAAATCATGAATCGAATCATGAATTGAATCATGAATTCAAACATGAATCATGAATCGAATCATGAATCATGAATTGAATTATGAATCATGAATTAAATCATGAATCATGAATCATAAATCAAGAATTGAATCATGAATCTTGAATCGAATCATGAATCATGAAATAAATCATGAATTGAGTCATGAATTGAATCATGAATCGAATCATGAATCATGAAATAAATCATGAATTGAATCAAGATTCATGAACCATGAATTGAATCATGAAATAAATCATGAATCATGAATTGAATTATAAATCATCAATCATGAATTTAATCATGAATCATAATTTGAATCATGAATCATGAATTGAATCATGAATCATGAATCGAATCATGAATCATGAATTGAATCATGAATTGAATCATGAATCATGAAATGAATCATGAATCACAAAATTGAATCATGAATCATGAATTGAATCATGAATTTAATCATGAATCATGAAATGAATCATGAATCACAAATTGAATCATGAATCATGAATTGAATCAGGAATTACGAATTGAATCATGCATCATGAATTGAATCATGAATCAGAAATCGAATCATGAATCATGAAATGAATCATGAAATAAATCATGAATTGATTCAAGATTCATGAACCATGAATTGAATCATGAAATAAATCATGAATCATGAATTAAATCATAAATCATGAATCATGAATTTAATCATGAATCATAATTCGAATCATGAATCATGAATCATGAATTGAATCATGAATCATGAATCGAATCATGAATCATGAATTGAATCATAAATCATGAATCGAATCATGAATTGAATCATGAATTCAAACATGAATCATGAATCGAATCATGAATCATGAATTGAATTATGAATCATGAATTAAATCATGAATCATGAATCATAAATCAAGAATTGAATCATGAATCTTGAATCGAATCATGAATCATGAAATAAATCATGAATTGAGTCATGAATTGAATCATGAATCGAATCATGAATCATGAAATAAATCATGAATTGAATCAAGATTCATGAACCATGAATTGAATCATGAAATAAATCATGAATCATGAATTGAATCATAAATCATCAATCATGAATTTAATCATGAATCATAATTTGAATCATGAATCATGAATCATGAATTGAATCATGAATCATGAATCGAATCATGAATCATGAATTGAATCATGAATTGAATCATGAATCATGAAATGAATCATGAATCACAAATTGAATCATGAATCATGAATTGAATCAGGAATTACGAATTGAATCATGCATCATGAATTGAATCATGAATCAGAAATCGAATCATGAATCATGAAATGAATCATGAAATGAATCATGAATCATGAATTGAATCATAAATCCTGAATTGAATCATGAATCGAATCATGAATCATGAAATAAATAATGAATTGAATCATGAATTGAATCATGAATCATGAATCATGAATCATGAATCATGAATCGAATCTTGAATCATGAAATAAATCATGAATTGAATCATGAATTGAATCATGAATCATGAATCATGAATCATGAATCATGAATCGAATCATGAATCATGAAATAAATCATGAATTGAATCAAGATTCATGAACCATGAATTGAATCATGAAATAAATCATGAATCATGAATTGAATCATAAATCATGAATCATGAATTTAATCATGAATCATAATTCGAATCATGAATCATGAATCATGAATTTAATCATGAATCATGAATCGAATCATGAATCATGAATTGAATCATAAATCATGAATCGAATCATGAATTGAATCATGAATTCAAACATGAATCATGAATCGAATCATGAATAATGAATTGAATTATGAATCATGAATTAAATCATGAATCATGAATCATAAATCAAGAATTGAATCATGAATCTTGAATCGAATCATGAATCATGATATAAATCATGAATTGAATCAATATTCATGAACCATGAATTGAATCACGAAATAAATCATGAATCATGAATTGAATCATAAATCATGAATCATAAATTTAATCATGAATCATGAATTGAATCATGAATTAAAAATTGAATCATGAATCATGAATCAAATCATGAATCATGAATTGAATCATGAATCATGAATCGAATCATGAATTGAATCATGAATCATGAATCATTAATTGAATCATAAATTATGAATCATGAATTTAATCATGAATCATATATCGAATCATGAATCATGAATCATGAATCGAATCATGAATTGAATCATAATTCATGAATTGAATTATGAATTGAATCAAGAATTGAATCATGCATTGAATCATGAATCATGAATTGAATCATGAATTAAATCATGAATCATGAAATGAATCATGAATCATGAATTGACTCATGAATCGTGAATTGAATCATGAATCATGAATCATGAAATGAATCATGAAATGAATCATGAATCATGAATTAAATCATGAATCACAAATTAAATCATGCATCATGAATTGAACCATGAATTATAAATCGAATCATGAATCATGAATTAAATCATGAATCATGAATCATGAATTGAATCATAAATCATGAATTGAATCATGAATTGAATCATGAATCATGAATCGAATCATGAATCATGAAATAAATCATGAATTGAATCATAAATCATGAATCATGAATCATGAATCATGAATTAAATCATGAATCATGAATCATGATTTGAATCATAAATCAAGAATTGAATCATGAATTGAATCATGAATCATGAATCATGAAATAAATCATGAATTGAATCATAAATCATGAATTGAATCATGAATCATGAATTGAATTATGAATTGAATCAAGAATTGAATCATGATTTGAATCATAAATCATGAATTGAATCATGAATTGAATCATGAATCATGAATCATGAAATAAATCATGAATTGAATCATAAATCATGAATTGAATCATGAATCATGAATTGAATTATGAATTGAATCAAGAATTGAATCATGCATTGAATCATGAATCATGAATTGAATCATGAATCATGAATTGAATCATGAATCATGAATCATGAATTGAATCATGAATTGAATCATGAATTATGAATCATAAATTCAATCATGAATTCAATCATGAATTAAATCATGAATCATGAAATGAATCATGAATTCACTCATGAATCATGAATTGAATCATGAATCATGAATCATGAAATGAATCATGAAATGAATCATGAATCATGAATTAAATCATGAATCACAAATTGAATCATGCATCATGAATTGAACCATGAATTATAAATCGAATCATGAATCATGAATCATGAATAATGAATTAAATTATGAATCATGAATCATGAATTGAATCATAAATCATGAATTGAATCATGAATTGAATCATGAATCATGAATCGAATCATGAATCATGAAATAAATCATGAATTGAATCATAAATCATGAATTGAATCATGAATTGAATCATGAATCATGAATTGAATTATGAATTGAATCAAGAATTGAATCATGCATTGAATCATGAATCATGAATTGAATCATGAATCATGAATTGAATCATGAATCATGAATTGAATCATGAATTGAATCATGAATTATGAATCATAAATTCAATCATGAATTCAATCATGAATTAAATCATGAATCATGAAATGAATCATGAATCATGAATTGAATCATGAATCATGAATTGAATCATGAATCATGAAATGAATCATGAATTATGAATCATAAATTCAATCATGAATTCAATCATGAATTAAATCATGAATCATGAAATGAATCATGAATCATGAATTCACTCATGAATCATGAATTGAATCATGAATCATGAATCATGAAATGAATCATGAAATGAATCATGAATCATGAATTAAATCATGAATCACAAATTGAATCATGCATCATGAATTGAATCTTGAATTATAAATCGAATCATGAATCATGAATTATGAATTAAATCATTAATCATGAATCATGAATTGAATCATAAATCATGAATTAAATCATGAATTGAATCATGAATCATGAATCGAATCATGAATCATGAATTGAATCATAAATCATGAATCATGAATCGAATCATGAATCATGAAATAAATCATAAATTGAATCAAGATTCATGAACCATAAATGTAATCATGAATCATGAATCGAATCATGAATCAAGAATTGAATCATGAATCATGAATCAAATCATGAATCATGAATTGAATAATGAATCATGAATCATGAATCGAATCATGAATTGAATCATGAATCATGAATCATGAATTGAATCATAAAACATGAATCATGAATTTAATCATGAATCATATATCGAATTATGAATCATGAATCGTGAATCGAATCATGAATTGAATCATGAATCATGAATCATGAATTGAATTATGAATCATGAATCGAATCATGAATCATGTATTGAATCATGAATTGAATCATGAATCATGAATGATGAATTGAATCATGAATCATGAATTGAATCATGATTCATGAATTGAATCATGAGTCATGAATTGAATCATGAGTCATGAATGATGAATTGAATCATGAATCATGAATCGAATCATGAATTGAATCATGAATGATGAATTGAATCATGAATCATGAATTGAATCATGAATCATGAATCATAAAATGAATCATGAATCATGAATTGAATCATTAATCATTAATTGAATCATGAATCATGAATCATGAATTAAATCATGAATCATGAAAAGAATCATGAAATGAATCATGAATCATGAATTGAATCATGAATCATGAATCGAATCATGAATCATGGATTGAATCATGAATCATAAATTGAATCATGAATTGAATCATGAATTGAACCATGAATTCAAACATGAATCATGAATCATAAAATGAATCATGAATCATGAATTGAATCATTAATCATGAATTGAATCATGAATCATGAATCATGAATTAAATCATGAATCATGAAAAGAATCATGAAATGAATCATGAATCATGAATTGAATCATGAATCATGAATCGAATCATGAATCATGAATCGAATCATGAATCATGAATTGAATCATGAATCATGAAATGAATCATGAATCACAAATTGAATCATGAATCATGAATTGAATCAGGAATTACGAATTGAATCATGCTTCATGAATTGAATCATGAATCAGAAATCGAATCATGAATCATGAAATGAATCATGAAATGAATCATGAATCATGAATCGAATCATGAATCATGAAATAAATCATGAATTGATTCAAGATTCATGAACCATGCATTGAATCATGAAATAAATCATGAATCATGAATTAAATCATAAATCATGAATCATGAATTTAATCATGAATCATAATTCGAATCATGAATCATGAATCATGAATTGAATCATGAATCATGAATCGAATCATGAATCATGAATTGAATCATAAATCATGAATCGAATCATGAATTGAATCATGAATTCAAACATGAATCATGAATCGAATCATGAATCATGAATTGAATTATGAATCATGAATTAAATCATGAATCATGAATCATAAATCAAGAATTGAATCATGAATCTTGAATCGAATCATGAATCATGAAATAAATCATGAATTGAGTCATGAATTGAATCATGAATCATTAATCGAATCATGAATCATGAAATAAATCATGAATTGAATCAAGATTCATGAACCATGAATTGAATCATGAAATAAATCATGAATCATGAATTGAATCATAAATCATCAATCATGAATTTAATCATGAATCATAATTTGAATCATGAATCATGAATCATGAATTGAATCATGAATCATGAATCGAATCATGAATCATGAATTGAATCATGAATTGAATCATGAATCATGAAATGAATCATGAATCACAAATTGAATCATGAATCATGAATTGAATCAGGAATTACGAATTGAATCATGCATCATGAATTGAATCATGAATCAGAAATCGAATCATGAATCATGAAATGAATCATGAAATGAATCATGAAATGAATCATGAATCATGAATTGAATCATAAATCCTGAATTGAATCATGAATCGAATCATGAATCATGAAATAAATAATGAATTGAATCATGAATTGAATCATGAATCATGAATCATGAATCATGAATCATGAATCGAATCATGAATCATGAAATAAATCATGAATTGATTCAAGATTCATGAACCATGAATTGAATCATGAAATAAATCATGAATCATGAATTAAATCATAAATCATGAATCATGAATTTAATCATGAATCATAATTCGAATCATGAATCATGAATCATGAATTGAATCATGAATCATGAATCGAATCATGAATCATGAATTGAATCATAAATTATGAATCGAATCATGAATTGAATCATGAATTCAAACATGAATCATGAATCGAATCATGAATCATGAATTTAATTATGAATCATGAATTAAATCATGAATCATGAATCATAAATCAAGAATTGAATCATGAATCTTGAATCGAATCATGAATCATGAAATAAATCATGAATTGAGTCATGAATTGAATCATGAATCATGAATCGAATCATGAATCATGAAATAAATCATGAATTGAATCAAGATTCATGAACCATGAATTGAATCATGAAATAAATCATGAATCATGAATTGAATCATAAATCATCAATCATGAATTTAATCATGAATCATAATTTGAATCATGAATCATGAATCATGAATTGAATCATGAATCATGAATCGAATCATGAATCATGAATTGAATCATGAATTGAATCATGAATCATGAAATGAATCATGAATCACAAATTGAATCATGAATCATGAATTGAATCAGGAATTACGAATTGAATCATGCATCATGAATTGAATCATGAATCAGAAATCGAATCATGAATCATGAAATGAATCATGAAATGAATCATGAATCATGAATTGAATCATAAATCCTGAATTGAATCATGAATCGAATCATGAATCATGAAATAAATAATGAATTGAATCATGAATTGAATCATGAATCATGAATCATGAATCATGAATCATGAATCGAATCATGAATCATGAAATAAATCATGAATTGATTCAAGATTCATGAACCATGAATTGAATCATGAAATAAATCATGAATCATGAATTAAATCATAAATCATGAATCATGAATTTAATCATGAAGCATAATTCGAATCATGAATCATGAATCATGAATTGAATCATGAATCATGAATCGAATCATGAATCATGAATTGAATCATAAATCATGAATCGAATCATGAATTGAATCATGAATTCAAACATGAATCATGGATCGAATCATGAATCATGAATTGAATTATGAATCATGAATTAAATCATGAATCATGAATCATAAATCAAGAATTGAATCATGAATCTTGAATCGAATCATGAATCATGAAATAAATCATGAATTGAGTCATGAATTGAATCATGAATCATGAATCGAATCATGAATCATGAAATAAATCATGAATTGAATCAAGATGCATGAACCATGAATTGAATCATGAAATAAATCATGAATCATGAATTGAATCATAAATCATCAATCATGAATTTAATCATGAATCATAATTTGAATCATGAATCATGAATCATGAATTGAATCATGAATCATGAATCGAATCATGAATCATGAATTGAATCATGAATTGAATCATGAATCATGAAATGAATCATGAATCACAAATTGAATCATGAATCATGAATTGAATCAGGAATTAAGAATTGAATCATGCATCATGAATTGAATCATGAATCAGAAATCGAATCATGAATCATGAAATGAATCATGAAATGAATCATGAATCATGAATTGAATCATAAATCCTGAATTGAATCATGAATCGAATCATGAATCATGAAATAAATAATGAATTGAATCATGAATTGAATCATGAATCATGAATCATGAATCATGAATCGAATCATGAATCATGAAATAAATCATGAATTGATTCAAGATTCATGAACCATGAATTGAATCATGAAATAAATCATGAATCATGAATTAAATCATAAATCATGAATCATGAATTTAATCATGAATCATAATTCGAATCATGAATCATGAATCATGAAATGAATCATGAATCATGAATCGAATCATGAATCATGAATTGAATCATAAATCATGAATCGAATCATGAATTGAATCATGAATTCAAACATGAATCATGAATCGAATCATGAATCATGAATTGAATTATGAATCATGAATTAAATCATGAATCATGAATCATAAATCAAGAACTGAATCATGAATCTTGAATCGAATCATGAATCATGAAATAAATCATGAATTGAGTCATGAATTGAATCATGAATCATGAATCATGAAATAAATCATGAATTGAATCAAGATTCATGAACCATGAATTGAATCATGAAATAAATCATGAATCATGAATTGAATCATAAATCATCAATCATGAATTTAATCATGAATCATAATTTGAATCATGAATCATGAATCATGAATTGAATCATGAATCATGAATCGAATCATGAATCATGAATTGAATCATGAATTAAATCATGAATCATGAAATGAATCATGAATCACAAATTGAATCATGAATCATGAATTGAATCAGGAATTACGAATTGAATCATGCATCATGAATTGAATCATGAATCAGAAATCGAATCATGAATCATGAAATGAATCATGAAATGAATCATGAATCATGAATTGAATCATAAATCATGAATTGAATCATGAATCGAATCATGAATCATGAAATAAATAATGAATTGAATCATGAATTGAATCATGAATCATGAATCATGAATCGAATCATGAATCATGAAATAAATCATGAATTGATTCAAGATTCATGAACCATGAATTTAATCATGAAATAAATCATGAATCATGAATTAAATCATAAATCATGAATCATAAATTTAATCATGAATCATGAATCGAATCATGAATTAAAAATTGAATCATGAATCATGAATCAAATCATGAATCATGAATTGAATCATGAATCATGAATCGAATCATGAATTGAATCATGAATCATAAATCATGAAGTGAATCATAAATTATGAATCATGAATTTAATCATGAATCATATATCGAATCATGAATCATGAATCGAATCATGAATTGAATCATATTTCATGAATTGAATTCTGAATTGAATCAAGAATTGAATCATGCATTGAATCATGAATCATGAATTGAATCATGAATTGAATCATGAATTATGAATCATAAATTGAATCATGAATTGAATCATGAATTAAATCATGAATCATGAAATGAATCATGAATCATGAATTGACTCATGAAACGTGAATTGAATCATGAATCATGAATCATGAAATGAATCATGAAATGAATCATGAATTATGAATTAAATCATGAATCACAAATTGAATCATGCATCATGAATTGAACCATGAATTATAAATCGAATCATGAATCATGAATCATGAATCATGAATCATGAATCATGAATTAAATCATGAATCATGAATCATGAATTGAATCATAAATCATGAATTGAATCATTAATTGAATCATGAATCATGAATCGAATCATGAATCATGAAATAAATCATGAATTGAATCATAAATCATGAATTGAATCATGAATTGAATCATGAATCATGAATTGAATTATGAATTGAATCAAGAATTGAATCATGCATTGAATCATGAATCATGAATTGAATCATGAATCATGAATTGAATCATGAATCATGAATCATGAATTGAATCATGAATTGAATCATGAGTTGAATCATGAATTATGAATCATAAATTCAAACATGAATTCAATCATGAATTAAATCATGAATCATGAAATGAATCATGAATCATGAATTCACTCATGAATCATGAATTGAATCATGAATCATGAAATGAATCATGAAATGAATCATGAATCATGAATTAAATAATGAATCACAAATTGAATCATGCATCATGAATTGAATCATGAATTATAAATCGAATCATGAATCATGAATCATGAATCATGAATTAAATCATTAATTATGAATCATGAATTGAATCATAAATCATGAATTGAATCATGAATTGAATCATGAATCATGAATCGAATCATGAATCATGAATTGAATCATAAATCATGAATCATGAATCGAATCATGAATCATGAAATAAATCATAAATTGAATCATGAATTAAATCATGAATCATGAATCGAATCATGAATCATGAAATAAATCATGAATTGAATCAAGATTCATGAACCATGAATTGAATCATGAAATAAATCATGAATCATGAATTGAATCATAAATCATGAATCATGAATTTAATCATGAATCATAATTCGAATCATGAATCATGAATCATTAATTGAATTATGAATTGAATCAAGAATTGAATCATGCATTGAATCATGAATCATGAATCATGAATTGAATCATGAATCATGAATTAAATCATGAATCATGAATCATGAATTGAATCATGAATTGAATCATGAATTATGAATCATAAATTCAATCATGAATTCAATCATGAATTAAATCATGAATCATGAAATGAATCATGAATAATGAATTCACTCATGAATCATGAATTGAATCATGAATCATGAATCATGAAATGAATCATGAAATGAATCATGAATCATGAATTAAATCATGAATCACAAATTGAATCATGCATAATGAATTGAATCATGAATTATAAATCGAATCATGAATCATGAATCATGAATCATGAATTAAATCATTAATCATGAATCATGAATTGAATCATAAATCATGAATTGAATCATGAATTGAATCATGAATCATGAATCGAATCATGAATCATGAATTGAATCATAAATCATGAATCATGAATCGAATCATGAATCATGAAATAAATCATAAATTGAATCATGAATTGAATCATGAATCATGAATCGAATCATGAATCATGAAATAAATCATGAATTGAATCAAGATTCATGAACCATGAATTGAATCATGAAATAAATCATGAATCATGAATTGAATCATAAATCATGAATCATGAATTTAATCATGAATCATAATTCGAATCATGAATCATGAATCATGAATTGAATTATGAATTGAATCAAGAATTAAATCATGCATTGAATCATGAATCATGAATCATGAATTGAATCATGAATCATAAATTAAATCATGAATCATGAATCATGAATTGAATCATGAATTGAATCATGAATTGAATAATGAATCATGAATCATGAATCGAATCATGAATTGAATCATGAATCATGAATCATGAATTGAATCATAAAACATGAATCATGAATTTAATAATGAATCATATATCGAATTATGAATCATGAATCGAATCATGAATTTAATCATAAATCATGAATCATGAATCGAATCATGAATTGAATCATGAATCATGAATCATGAATTGAATTATCAATCATGAATCGAATCATGAATCATGGATTGAATCATGAATCATGAATGATGAATTGAATCATGAATCATGAATTGAATCATGAGTCATGAATTGAATCATGAATCATGAATGATGAATTGAATCATGAATCATGAATCGAATCATGAATTGAATCATGAATGATGAATTGAATCATGAATCATGAATTGAATCATGAATCATGAATTGAATCATGAATCATGAATCATAAAAAGAATCATGAATCATGAATTGAATCATTAATTAAGAATTGAATCATGAATCATGAATCATGAATTAAATCATGAATCATGAAAAGAATCATGAAATGAATCATGAATCATGAATTGAATCATGAATCATGAATCGAATCATGAATGATGGATTGAATCATGAATCATAAATTGAATCATGAATCATGAAATGAATCATGAATTGAATCATGAATTCAAACATGAATCATGAATCGAATCATGAATCATGAATTGAATTATGAATCATGAATTAAATCATGAATCATGAATCATAAATCAAGAATTGAATCATGAATCATGAATCGAATCATGAATCATGAAATAAATCATGAATTGAATCATGAATTGAATCATGAATTGAATCATGAATCATGAATCGAATCATGAATCATGAAATAAATCATGAATTGAATCAAGATTCATGAACCATGAATTGAATCATGAAATAAATCATGAATCATGAATTGAATCATAAATCATGAATCATGAATTTAATCATGAATCATAATTCGAATCATGAATCATGAATCATGAATTGAATCATGAATCATGAATCGAATCATGAATCATGAATTGAATCATAAATCATGAATCGAATCATGAATTAAATCATGAATCATGAAATGAATCATGAATCACAAATTGAATTATGAATCATGAATTGAATCAGGAATCACGAATTGAATCATGCATCATGAATTGAATCATGAATCATAAATCGAATCATGAATCATGAAATGAATCATGAAATGAATCATGAATCATGAATTGAATCATAAATCCTGAATTGAATCATGAATCGAATCAAGAATCATGAAATAAATAATGAATTAAATCATGAATTGAATCATGAATCATGAAGCATGAAGCATGAATCGAATCATGAATCATGAAATTAATCATGAATTGAATCAAGATTCATGAACCATGAATTGAATCATGAAATAAATCATGAATCATGAATTGAATCATAAATCATGAATCATAAATTTAATCATGAATCATGAATCGAATCATGAATTAAAAATTGAATCATGAATCATGAATCAAATCATGAATCATGAATTGAATAATGAATCATGAATCGAATCATGAATTGAATCATGAATCATGAATCATGAATCATGAATTGAATCATAAATTATGAATCATGAATTTAATCATGAATCATATATCAAATCATGAATCATGAATCATGAATCGAATCATGAATTGAATCATAATTCATGAATTGAATTATGAATTGAATCAAAAATTGAATCATGCATTGAATCATGAATCATGAATTGAATCATGAATCATGAATTGAATCATGAATCATGAATCATGAATTGAATCATAAATTGAATCATGAATTGAATCATGAATTAAATCATGAATCATGAAATGAATCATGAATCATGAATTGACTCATGAATCGTGAATTGAATCATGAATCATGAATCATGAAATGAATCATGAAATGAATCATGAATCATGAATTAAATCATGAATCACAAATTGAATCATGCATCATGAATTGAATCATGAATTATAAATCGAATCATGAATCATGAATCATGAATTAAATCATTAATCATGAATCATGAATTGAATCATAAATCATGAATTGAATCATGAATTGAATCATGAATCATGAATCGAATCATGAATCATGAATTTAATCATAAATCATGAATCATGAATCGAATCATGAATCATGAAATAAATCAAAAATTGAATCAAGATTCATGAACCATAAATGTAATCATGAATCATGAATCGAATCATGAATCAAGAATTGAATCATGAATCATGAATCGAATCATGAATCATGAATTGAATAATGAATCATGAATCATGAATCGAATCATGAATTGAATCATGAATCATGAATCATGAATTGAATCATAAAACATGAATCATGAATTTAATCATGAATCATATATCGAATTATGAATCATGAATCGAATCATGAATTTAATCATAAATCATGAATCATGAATCGAATCATGAATTGAATCATGAATCATGAATCATGAATTGAATTATGAATCATGAATCGAATCATGAATCATGTATTGAATCATGAATTGAATCATGAATCATGAATCATGAATTGAATCATGAATCATGAATTGAATCATGAATCATGAATTGAATCATGAGTCATTAATTGAATCATGAGTCATGAATGATGAATTGAATCATGAATCATGAATCGAATCATGAATTGAATCATGAATGATGAATTGTATCATGAATGATGAATTGAATCATGAATCATGAATCATAAAATGAATCATGAATTGAATCATTAATCATGAATTGAATCATGAATCATGAATCGAATCATGAATCATGGATTGAATCATGAATCATAAATTGAATCATGAATCATGAAATGAATCATGAATTGAATCATGAATTCAAACATGAATCATGAATCGAATCATGAATCATGAATTGAATTATGAATCATGAATTAAATCATGAATCATGAATCATAAATCAAGAATTGAATCATGAATCATGAATCGAATCATGATTTATGAAATAAATCAAGAATTGAATCATGAATTGAATCATGAATCAAGAATCATGAATCGAATCATGAATCATGAAATAAATCATGAATTGAATCAAGATTCATGAACCATGAATTGAATCATGAAATAAATCATGAATCTTGAATTGAATCATAAATCATGAATCATGAATTTAATCATGAATCATAATTCGAATCATGAATCATGAATCATGAATTGAATCATGAATCATGAATCATAAATTGAATCATAAATCATGAATCGAATCATGAATTGAATCATGAATTCAAACATGAATCATGAATCGAATCATGAATCATGAATTGAATTATGAATCATGAATTAAATCATGAATCATGAATCATAAATCAAGAATTGAATCATGAATCTTGAATCGAATCATGAATCATGAAATAAATCATGAATTGAATCAAGATTCATGAACCATGAATTGAATCATGAAATAAATCATGAATCATGAATTGAATCATAAATCATGAATCATGAATTTAATCATGAATCATAATTTGAATCATGAATCATGAATCATGAATTGAATCATGAATCATGAATCATGAATTGAATCATGAATCATGAATCGAATCATAAATCATGAATCGAATCATGAATTGAATCATGAATCATGAAATGAATCATGAATCACAAATTGAATCATGAATCATGAATTGAATCAGGAATTACGAATTGAATCATGCATAATGAATTGAATCATGAATCAGAAATCTAATCATGAATCATGAAATGAATCATGAAATGAATCATGAATCATGAATTGAATTACAAATCCTGAATTGAATCATGAATCGAATCATGAATTAAATCATGAATCATGAATTGAATCATGAATCATGAATCATGAAATGAATCATGAAATGAATCATGAATCATGAATTAAATCATGAATCACAAATTGAATCATGCATAATGAATTGAATCATGAATTATAAATCGAATCATGAATCATGAATCATGAATCATGAATTAAATCATTAATCATGAATCATGAATTGAATCATAAATCATGAATTGAATCATGAATTGAATCATGAATCGAATCATGAATCATGAATTGAATCATAAATCATGAATCATGAATCGAATCATGAATCATGAAATAAATCATAAATTGAATCATGAATTGAATCATGAATCATGAATCGAATCATGAATCATGAAATAAATCATGAATTGAATCAAGATTCATGAACCATGAATTGAATCATGAAATAAATCATGAATCATGAATTGAATCATAAATCATGAATCATGAATTTAATCACGAATCATAATTCGAATCATGAATCATGAATCATGAATTGAATTATGAATTGAATCAAGAATTAAATCATGCATTGAATCATGAATCATGAATCATGAATTGAATCATGAATCATAAATTAAATCATGAATCATGAATCATGAATTGAATCATGAATTGAATCATGAATCATGAAATGAATCATGAATCATGAATTCACTAATGAATCATGAATTGAATCATGAATCATGAATCATGAAATGAATCATGAAATGAATCATGAATCATGAATTGAATCATGAATTATAAATCGAATCATGAATCATGAATCATGAATCATGAATTAAATCATAAATCATGAATCATGAATCGAATCATGAATAATGAAATAAATCATAAATTGAATCAAGATTCATGAACCATAAATGTAATCATGAATCATGAATCGAATCATGAATCATGAATTGAATAATGAATCATGAATCATGAATCGAATCATGAATTGAATCATGAATCATGAATCATGAATTGAATCATAAAACATGAATCATGAATTTAATAATGAATCATATATCGAATTATGAATCATGAATCGAATCATGAATTTAATCATAAATCATGAATCATGAAATAAATAATGAATTAAATCATGAATTGAATCATGAATCATGAAGCATGAATCGAATCATGAATCATGAAATTAATCATGAATTGAATCAAGATTCATGAACCATGAATTGAATCATGAAATAAATCATGAATCATGAATTGAATCATAAATCATGAATCATAAATTTAATCATGAATCATGAATCGAATCATGAATTAAAAATTGAATCATGAATCATGAATCAAATCATGAATCATGAATTGAATCATGAATCATGAATCGAATCATGAATTGAATCATGAATCATGAATCATGAATCATGAATTGAATCATAAATTATGAATCATGAATTTAATCATGAATCATATATCGAATCGTGAATCATGAATCATGAATCGAATCATGAATTGAATCATAATTCATGAATTGAATTATGAATTGAATCAAGAATTGAATCATGCATTGAATCATGAATCATGAATTGAATCATGAATCATGAATTGAATCATGAATCATGAATTGAATCATAAATTGAATCATGAATTGAATCATGAATTAAATCATGAATCATGAAATGAATCATGAATCATGAATTGACTCATGATACGTGAATTGAATCATGAATCATGAATCATGAAATGAATCATGAAATGAATCATGAATCATGAATTAAATCATGAATCACAAATTGAATCATGCATCATGAATTGAATCATGAATTATAAATCGAATCATGAATCATGAATCATGAATTAAATCATTAATCATGAATTGAATCATAAATCATGAATTGAATCATGAATTGAATCATGAATCATGAATCGAATCATGAATCATGAATTTAATCATAAATCATGAATCATGAATCGAATCATGAATCATGAAATAAATCAAAAATTGAATCAAGATTCATGAACCATAAATGTAATCATGAATCATGAATCGAATCATGAATCAAGAATTGAATCATGAATCATGAATCGAATCATGAATCATGAATTGAATAATGAATCATGAATCATGAATCGAATCATGAATTGAATCAAGAATCATGAATCATGAATTGAATCATAAAACATGAATCATGAATTTAATCATGAATCATATATCGAATTATGAATCATGAATCGAATCATGAATTTAATCATAAATCATGAATCATGAATCGAATCATGAATTGAATCATGAATCATGAATCATGAATTGAATTATGAATCATGAATCGAATCATGAATCATGTATTGAATCATGAATTGAATCATGAATCATGAATGATGAATTGAATCATGAATCATGAATTGAATCATGAATCATGAATTGAATCATGAGTCATTAATTGAATCATGAGTCATGAATGATGAATTGAATCATGAATCATGAATCGAATCATGAATTGAATCATGAATGATGAATTGTATCATGAATGATGAATTGAATCATGAATCATGAATCATAAAATGAATCATGAATTGAATCATTAATCATGAATTGAATCATGAATCATGAATCATGAATTAAATCATGAATCATGAAAAGAATCATGAAATGAATCATGAATCATGAATTGAATCATGAATCATGAATCGAATCATGAATCATGGATTGAATCATGAATCATAAATTGAATCATGAATCATGAAATGAATCATGAATTGAATCATGAATTCAAACATGAATCATGAATCGAATCATGAATCATGAATTGAATTATGAATCATGAATTAAATCATGAATCATGAATCATAAATCAAGAATTGAATCATGAATCATGAATCGAATCATGATTTATGAAATAAATCATGAATTGAATCAAGATTCATGAACCATGAATTGAATCATGAAATAAATCATGAATCATGAATTGAATCATAAATCATTAATCATGAATTTAATCATGAATCATAATTTGAATCATGAATCATGAATCATGAATTGAATCATGAATCATGAATCGAATCATAAATCATGAATCGAATCATGAATTGAATCATGAATCATGAAATGAATCATGAATCACAAATTGAATCATGAATCATGAATTGAATCAGGAATTACGAATTGAATCATGCATAATGAATTGAATCATGAATTGAATCATGAATCATGAATCATGAATCATGAATCGAATCATGAATCATGAAATAAATCATGAATTGAATCAAGATTCATAAACCATGAATTGAATCATGAAATAAATCATGAATCATGAATTGAATCATAAATCATGAATCATAAATTTAATCATGAATCGAATCATGAATTAAAAATTGAATCATGAATCATGAATCAAATCATGAATCATGAATTGAATCATGAATCATGAATCGAATCATGAATTGAATCATGAATCATAAATCATGAATTGAATCATAAATTATGAATCATGAATTTAATCATGAATCATATATCGAATCATGAATCATGAATCGAATCATGAATTGAATCATAATTCATGAATTGAATTATGAATTGAATCAAGAATTGAATCATGCATTGAATCATGAATCATGAATTGAATCATGAATCATGAATTGAATCATGAATCATGAATCATGAACTGAATCATGAATTGAATCATGAATTATGAATCATAAATTGAATCATGAATTGAATCATGAATTAAATCATGAATCATGAAATGAATCATGAATCATGAATTGACTCATGAATCGTGAATTGAATCATGAATCATGAATCATGAAATGAATCATGAAATGAATCATGAATCATGAATTAAATCATGAATCACAAATTGAATCATGCATCATGAATTGAACCATGAATTATAAATCGAATCATGAATCATGAATCATGTATCATGAATTAAATCATGAATCATGAATCATGAATTGAATCATAAATCATGAATTGAATCATGAATTGAATCATGAATCATGAATCGAATCATGAATCATGAAATAAATCATGAATTGAATCATAAATCATGAATTGAATCATGAATTGAATCATGAATCATGAATTGAATTATGAATTGAATCAAGAATTGAATCATGCATTGAATCATGAATCATGAATTGAATCATGAATCATGAATTGAATCATGAATCATGAATTGAATCATGAATCATGAATTGAATCATGAATTGAATCATGAATTATGAATCATAAATTCAATCATGAATTCAATCATGAATTAAATCATGAATCATGAAATGAATCATGAATCATGAATTCACTCATGAATCATGAATTGAATCATGAATCATGAATCATGAAATGAATCATGAATTGAATCATAAATCATGAATTAAATCATGAATTGAATCATGAATCATAAATCGAATCATGAATCATGAATTGAATCATAAATCATATATCATGAATCGAATCATGAATCATGAAATAAATCATAAATTGAATCAAGATTCATGAACCATAAATGTAATCATGAATCATGAATCGAATCATGAATCATGAATCGAATCATGAATTGAATCATGAATCATGAATCATGAATTGAATCATAAAACATGAATCATGAATTTAATCATGAATCATATATCGAATTATGAATCATGAATCGTGAATCGAATCATGAACTGAATCATGAATCATGAATTAAATTATGAATCATGAATCGAATCATGAATCATGTATTGAATCATGAATTGAATCATGAATGATGAATTGAATCATGAATCATGAATTGAATCATGAATCATGAATTGAATCATGAGTCATGAATTGAATCATGAGTCATGAATGATGAATTGAATCATGAATCATGAATCGAATCATGAATTGAATCATGAATGATGAATTGAATCATGAATCATGAATTGAATCATGAATCATGAATCATAAAATGAATCATGAATCATGAATTGAATCATTAATCATGAATTGAATCATGAATCATGAATCATGAATTAAATCATGAATCATGAAAAAATCATGAAATGAATCATGAATCATGAATTGAATCATGAATCATGAATCGAATCATGAATCATGGATTGAATCATGAATCATAAATTGAATCATGAATCATGAAATGAATCATGAATTGAATCATGAATTCAAACATGAATCATGAATCGAATCATTAATCATGAATTGAATTATGAATCATGAATTGAATCATGAATTCAAACATGAATCATGAATCGAATCATGAATCATGAATTGAATTATGAATCATGAATTAAATCATGAATTGAATCATGAATTGAATCATGAATCATGAATCATGAATCGAATCATGAATTGAATCATGAATCATGAATCATGAATTGAATCATAAAACATGAATCATGAATTTAATCATGAATCATATATCGAATTATGAATCATGAATCGTGAATCGAATCATGAATTGAATCATGAATCATGAATCATGAAATAAATCATGAATCATGAATTGAATCATAAATCATGAATCATGAATTTAATCATGAATCATAATTTGAATCATGAATCATGAATCATGAATTGAATCATGAATCATGAATCGAATCATGAATCATGAATTGAATCATGAATTGAATCATGAATCATGAAATGAATCATGAATCACAAATTGAATCATGAATCATGAATTGAATCAGGAATTACGAATTGAATCATGCATCATGAATTGAATCATGAATCAGAAATCGAATCATGAATCATGAAATGAATCATGAAATGAATCATGAATCATGAATTGAATCATAAATCCTGAATTGAATCATGAATCGAATCATGAATCATGAAATAAATAATGAATTGAATCATGAATTGAATCATGAATCATGAATCATGAATCATGAATCATGAATCGAATCATGAATCATTAAATAAATCATGAATTGATTCAAGATTCATGAACCATGAATTGAATCATGAAATAAATCATGAATCATGAATTGAATCATAAATCATGAATCATAAATTTAATCATGAATCATGAATCGAATCATGAATTAAAAATTGAATCATGAATCATGAATCAAATCATGAATCATGAATTGAATCATGAATCATGAATCGAATCATGAATTGAATCATGAATCATAAATCATGAATTGAATCATAAATTATGAATCATGAATTTAATCATGAATCATATATCGAATCATGAATCATGAATCGAATCATGAATTGAATCATGAATTATGAATCATAAATTGAATCATGAATTAAATCATGAATCATGAAATGAATCATGAATCATGAATCGAATCATGAATCATGGATTGAATCATGAAACATAAATTGAATCATGAATCATGAAATGAATCATGAATTGAATCATGAATTCAAACATGAATCATGAATCGAATCATGAATCATGAATTGAATTATGAATCATGAATTAAATCATGAATCATGAATCATAAATCAAGAATTGAATCATGAATCATGAATCGAATCATGATTTATAAAATATATCATGAATTGAATCATGAATTGAATCATAAATCATGAATCATGAATCGAATCATGAATCATGAAATTAATCATGAATTGAATCAAGATTCATGAACCATGAATTGAATCATGAAATAAATCATGAATCATGAATTGAATCATAAATCATGAATCATAAATTTAATCATGAATCATGAATCGAATCATGAATTAAAAATTGAATCATGAATCATGAATCAAATCATGAATCATGAATTGAATCATGAATCATGAATCGAATCATGAATTGAATCATAAATTATGAATCATGAATTTAATCATGAATCATATATCGAATCATGAATCATGAATCGAATCATGAATTGAATCATAATTCATGAATTGAATTATGAATTGAATCAAGAATTGAATCATGCATTGAATCATGAATCATGAATTGAATCATGCATCATGAATTGAATCATGAATTATAAATCGAATCATGAATCATGAATCATGAATCATGAATTAAATCATTAATCATGAATCATGAATTAAATCATGAATCACAAATTGAATCGTGCATCATGAATTGAATCATGAATTATAAATCGAATCATGAATCATGAATCATGAATTAAATCATTAATCATGAATCATGAATTGAATCATAAATCATGAATTGAATCATGAATTGAATTATGAATCATGAATCGAATCATGAATCATGAAATAAATCATAAATTGAATCAAGATTCATGAACCATAAATGTAATCATGAATCATGAATCGAATCATGAATCAAGAATTGAATCATGAATTATGAATCGAATCATGAATCATGAATTGAATAATGAATCATGAATCATGAATCGAATCATGAATTGAATCATGAATCATGAATCATGAATTGAATCATAAAACATGAATCATTAATTTAATCATGAATTATATATCGAATTATGAATCATGAATCGAATCATGAATTTAATCATAAATCATGAATCATGAATCGAATCATGAATTGAATCATGAATCATGAATGATGAATTGAATCATGAATGATGAATTGAATCATGAATCATGAATTGAATCATGAGTCATTAATTGAATCATGAGTCATGAATAATGAATTGAATCATGAATCATGAATCGAATCATGAATTGAATCATGAATGATGAATTGAATCATGAATCATGAATTGAATCATGAATCATGAATCATAAAATGAATCATAAATCATGAATTGAATCATTAATCATGAATTGAATCATGAATCATATATCGAATTATGAATCATGAATCGTGAATCGAATCATGAATTGAATCATGAATCATGAATCATGAATTAAATTATGAATCATGAATCGAATCATGAATCATGTATTGAATCATGAATTGAATCATGAATGATGAATTGAATCATGAATCATGAATTGAATCATGAATCATGAATTGAATCATGAGTCATGAATTGAATCATGAGTCATGAATGATGAATTGAATCATGAATCATGAATCGAATCATGAATTGAATCATGAATGATGAATTGAATCATGAATCATGAATTGAATCATGAATCATGAATCATAAAATGAATCATGAATCATGAATTGAATCATTAATCATGAATTGAATCATGAATCATGAATTAAATCATGAATCATGAAAAGAATCATGAAATGAATCATGAATCATGAATTGAATCATGAATCATGAATCGAATCATGAATCATGGATTGAATCATGAAACATAAATTGAATCATGAATCATGAAATGAATCATGAATTGAATCATGAATTCAAACATGAATCATGAATCGAATCATGAATCATGAATTGAATTATGAATCATGAATTAAATCATGAATCATGAATCATAAATCAAGAATTGAATCATGAATCATGAATCGAATCATGATTTATGAAATAAATCATGAATTGAATCATGAATTGAATCATGAATCATGAATCATGAATCGAATCATGAAATAAATCATGAATCATGAATTGAATCATAAATCATGAATCATAAATTTAATCATGAATCATGAATCGAATCATGAATTAAAAATTGAATCATGAATCATGAATCAAATCATGAATCATGAATCATGAATCGAATCATGAATTGAATCATGAATCATAAATCATGAATTGAATCATAAATTATGAATCATGAATTTAATCATGAATCATATATCGAATCATGAATCATGAATCATGAATCGAATCATGAATTGAATCATAATTCATGAATTGAATTATGAATTGAATCAAGAATTGAATTATGCATTGAATCATGAATCATGAATTAAATCATGAATTGAATCATGAATTATGAATCATAAATTGAATCATGAATTGAATCATGAATTAAATCATGAATCATGAAATGAATCATGAATCATGAATCATGAAATGAATCATGAATCATGAATCATGAAATGAATCATGAATCATGAATGATGAATTGAATCATTAATCATGAATTGAATCATGAATCATGAATTGAATCATGAGTCATGAATTGAATCATGAATTATGAATCATAAATTGAATCATGAATTGAATCATGAATTAAATCATGAATTATGAAATGAATCATGAATCATGAATCATGAAATGAATCATGAATCATGAATCATGAAATGAATCATGAATCATGAATGATGAATTGAATCATTAATCATGAATTGAATCATGAATCATGAATTGAATCATGAGTCATGAATTGAATCATGAATCATGAATGATGAATTGAATCATGAATCATGAATCGAATCATGAATTGAATCATGAATGATGAATTGAATCATTAATCATGAATTGAATCATGAATCATGAATCATGAATCATGAATCATGAATCATGAATTGAATCATTAATCATGAATTGAATCATGAATCATGAATCATGAATTAAATCATGAATCATGAAAAGAATCATGAAATGAATCATGAATCATAAATTGAATCATGAATCATGAAATGAATCATGAATTGAATCATGAATTCAAACATGAATCATGAATCGAATCATGAATCATGAATTGAATTATGAATCATGAATTAAATCATGAATCATGAATCATAAATCAAGAATTGAATCATGAATCATGAATCAAATCATGAATCATGAAATAAATCATGAATTGAATCAAGATTCATGAACCATGAATTGAATCATGAAATAAATCATGAATCATGAATTGAATCATAAATCATGAATCATGAATTTAATCATGAATCATAATTCGAATCATGAATCATGAATCATGAATTGAATCATGAATCATGAATTGAATCATAAATCATGAATCGAATCATGAATTGAATCATGAATCATGAAATGAATCATGAATCACAAATTGAATTATAAATCATGAATTGAATCAGGAATCACGAATTGAATCATGCATCATGAATTGAATCATGAATCATAAATCGAATCATGAATCATGAAATGAATCATGAAATGAATCATGAATCATGAATTGAATCATAAATCCTGAATTGAATCATGAATCGAATCATGAAATTAATAATGAATTGAATCATGAATTGAATCATGAATCATGAATCATGAATCGAATCATGAATCATGAAATTAATCATGAATTGAATCAAGATTCATGAACCATGAATTGAATCATGAAATAAATCATGAATCATGAATTGAATCATAAATCATGAATCATAAATTTAATCATGAATCATGAATCGAATCATGAATTAAAAATTGAATCATGAATCATGAATCAAATCATGAATCATGAATTGAATCATGAATCATGAATCGAATCATGAATTGAATCATGAATCATGAATCATGAATTGAATCATAAATTATGAATCATGAATTTAATCATGAATCATATATCGAATCATGAATCATGAATCATGAATCGAATCATGAATTGAATCATAATTCATGAATTGAATTATTAATTGAATCAAGAATTGAATCATGAATCATGAATTGAATCATGAATCATGAATCATGAATTGAATCATAAATTGAATCATGAATTGAATCATGAATTAAATCATGAATCATGAAATGAATCATGAATCATGAATTGACTCATGAATCGTGAATTGAATCATGAATCATGAATCATGAAATGAATCATGAAATGAATCATGAATCATGAATTAAATCATGAATCACAAATTGAATCGTGCATCATGAATTGAATCATGAATTATAAATCGAATCATGAATCATGAATCATGAATTAAATCATTAATCATGAATCATGAATTGAATCATAAATCATGAATTGAATCATGAATCATTAATCGAATCATGAATCATGAATTGAATCATAAATCATGAATCATTAATCGAATCATGAATCATGAAATAAATCATAAATTGAATCAAGATTCATGAACCATAAATGTAATCATGAATCATGAATCGAATCATTAATCATGAATTGAATAATGAATCATGAATCATGAATCGAATCATGAATTGAATCATGAATCATGAATCATGAATTGAATCATAAAACATGAATCATGAATTTAATCATGAATCATATATCGAATTATGAATCATGAATCGAATCATGAATTTAATCATAAATCATGAATCATGAATCGAATCATGAATTGAATCATGAATCATGAATGATGAATTGAATCATGAATCATGAATTGAATCATGAATCATGAATTGAATCATGAGTCATTAATTGAATCATGAGTCATGAATGATGAATTGAATCATGAATCATGAATCGAATCATGAATTGAATCATGAATGATGAATTGAATCATGAATCATGAATTGAATCATGAATCATGAATCATAAAATGAATCATGAATCATGAATTGAATCATTAAACATGAATTGAATCATGAATCATGAATCATGAATTAAATCATGAATCATGAAAAGAATCATGAATTGAATCATGAATCATGAATTGAATCATGAATCATGAATCGAATCATGAATCATGGATTGAATCATGAATCATAAATTGAATCATGAATCATGAAATGAATCATGAATTGAATCATGAATTCAAACATGAATCATGAATCGAATCATGAATCATGAATTGAATTATGAATCATGAATTGAATCATGAATTCAAACATGAATCATGAATCGACTCATGAATCATGAATTGAATTATGAATCATGAATTAAATCATGAATCATGAATCATAAATCAAGAATTGAATCATGAATCATGAATCAAATCATGATTTATGAAATAAATCATGAATTGAATCATGAATTGAATCATGAATCATGAATCGAATCATGAATCATGAAATAAATCATGAATCATGAAATAAATCATGAATTGAATCAAGATTCATGAACCATTAATTGAATCATGAAATAAATCATGAATCATGAATTGAATCATAAATCATGAATCATGAATTTAATCATGAATTATAATTCGAATCATGAATCATGAATCATGAATTGAATCATGAATCATGAATCGAATCATGAATCATGAATCATGAATCGAATCATGAATCATGAATCATGAATCGAATCATGAATTGAATCATGAATCATGAATTGAATCATGAATCATAAAATGAATCATGAAATGAATCATGAGTCATGAATTGAATCATGAATCATAAATTGAATCATGAATCATGAATCATGAATCGAATCATGAATCATGAATTGAATCATGAATCATGAATTGAATCATGAACCATGTAATGAATCATGAATCATGAATCATGAATTGAATCATGAATTGAATCATGAATCATGAATTGAATCATGAACCATGTAATGAATCATGAATTGAATCATGAATTGAATTATGAATTGAATCAAGAATTGAATCATGCATTGAATCATGAATCATGAATTGAATCATGAATCATGAATTGAATCATGAATCATTAATTGAATCTTGAATCATGAATCATGAATTGAATCATGAATTGAATCATGAATTATGAATCATAAATTGAATCATGAATTTAATCATGAATTAAATCATGAATCATGAAATGAATCATGAATCATGAATTGACTCATGAATCATGAATTGAATCATGAATCATGAATCATGAAATGAATCATGAAATGAATCATGAATCATGAATTAAATCATGAATCACAAATTGAATCATGCATCACGAATTGAATCATGAATTATAAATCGAATCATGAATCATGAATCATGAATCATGAATTAAATCATGAATCATGAATTATGAATTGAATCATAAATCATGAATTGAATCATGAATTGAATCATGAAATAAATCATGAATCATGAATTGAATCATAAATCATGAATCATGAATTTAATCATGAATCATAATTCAAATCATGAATCATGAATCAAGAATTGAATAATGAATCATGAATCGAATCATGAATTTATGAATTGACTAATGAATCGAATCATGAATTGAATCATGAATCATGAAATGAATCATGAATCATGAATTGAATTATGTATCATGAATTGAATCATGAATCATGAATCATTAATCAAGAATTGAATCATGAATCATAAATTGAATCATGAATCATGAAATGAATCATGAATTGAATCATGAATTCAAACATGAATCATGAATCGAATCATGAATCATGAATTGAATTATGAATTGAATCAAGAATTGAATCATGAATTCAAACATAAATCATGAATCGAATCATGATTCATGAATTGAATCATGAATCATGAATTGAATCATGAATCATGAATCATGAATTGAATCATGAATTGAATCATGAATTATAAATCATAAGTTGAATCATGAATTGAATCATGAATTGAATCATGAATCATGAAATGAATCAAGAATCATGAATTGAATCATGAATCATGAATTGAATCATGAATCATGAATCTTGAATTGAATCATGAATCATAAAATGAATCATGAATTGAATCATGAATTGAATCATAAATCATGAAAGGAATCATGAATCATGAATTGAATAGTGAATCATGAATTGAATCAGGAATCATGCATCATAAATTGAATCATGAATTGAATCATGAATCATGAATTGAATGATGAATCATGAATCATGAATCAAATCATGAATCATGAATTGAATCATGAATCATGAATTGAATCATGAATCATGAATCATGAATTGAATCATGAATTGAATCATGAATTATAAATCATAAGTTGAATCATGAATTGAATCATTAATTGAATCATGAATCATGAATCATGAAATGAATCATGAATCGAATCATGAATTTTGAATTGAATCATGAATCATGAAATGAATCATGAAATGAATCATGAACTGAATCATGAATCATGAATTGAATCATGAATCATAAATCGAATCATGCATCATGAATTGAATCATGAATCATGAATCATGAGTCGAATCATGAATCATGAATTGAATCATGAATCATGAAATGAATCATGAATTGAATCATGAATTCAAACATGAATCATGAATCGAATCATGAATTATGAATTGAATTATGAATTGAATCAAGAATTGAATCAATAATTGAAACATAAATCATGAATCGAATCATGATTCATGAATTGAATCATGAATCATGAATTGAATCATGAATCATGAATCATGAATTGAATCATGAATTAAATCATGAATTATAAATCATAGGTTGAATCATGAATTGAATCATGAATCATGAAATGAATCATGAATCATGAATTAAATCATGAATCTTGAATTGAATCATGAATCATAAATTGAATCATGAATTGAATCATGAATTGAATCATGAATCATGAAAGGAATCATGAATCATGAATTGAATCATGAATCATGAATTGAATCAGGAATCATGAATCATAAATTGAATCATGAATTGAATCATGAATCATGAATTGAATCATGAATGATGAATTATGAATTGAATCATGAATCATGAATTGAATCAGGAATCATGAATTGAATCATGAATCATGAATCATGAATTGAATCATGAATTGAATCATGAATTGAATCATGAATTATAAATCATAAGTTGAATCATGAAATGAATCATGAATTGAATCATGAATTTTGAATTCAATCATGAATCATGAAATGAATCATGAAATGAATCATGAGTCATGAATTGAATCATGAATCATAAATTGAATCATGAATCATGAATCATGAATCGAATCATGAATCATGAATTGAATCATGAATCATGAATTGAATCATGAACCATGTAATGAATCATGAATCATGAATCATGAATCGAATCATGAATCATGAATTGAATCATGAATTGAATCATGAATCATGAATTGAATCATGAACCATGTAATGAATCATGAATTGAATCATGAATTGAATTATGAATTGAATCAAGAATTGAATCATGCATTGAATCATGAATCATGAATTGAATCATGAATCATGAATTGAATCATGAATCATTAATTGAATCTTGAATCATGAATCATGAATTGAATCATGAATTGAATCATGAATTATGAATCATAAATTGAATCATGAATTTAATCATGAATTAAATCATGAATCATGAAATGAATCATGAATCATGAATTGACTCATGAATCATGAATTGAATCATGAATCATGAATCATGAAATGAATCATGAAATGAATCATGAATCATGAATTAAATCATGAATCACAAATTGAATCATGCATCACGAATTGAATCATGAATTATAAATCGAATCATGAATCATGAATCATGAATCATGAATTAAATCATGAATCATGAATTATGAATTGAATCATAAATCATGAATTGAATCATGAATTGAATCATGAAATAAATCATGAATCATGAATTGAATCATAAATCATGAATCATGAATTTAATCATGAATCATAATTCAAATCATGAATCATGAATCAAGAATTGAATAATGAATCATGAATCGAATCATGAATTTATGAATTGACTCATGAATCGAATCATGAATTGAATCATGAATCATGAAATGAATCATGAATCATGAATTGAATTATGTATCATGAATTGAATCATGAATCATGAATCATTAATCAAGAATTGAATCATGAATCATAAATTGAATCATGAATCATGAAATGAATCATGAATTGAATCATGAATTCAAACATGAATCATGAATCGAATCATGAATCATGAATTGAATTATGAATTGAATCAAGAATTGAATCATGAATTCAAACATAAATCATGAATCGAATCATGATTCATGAATTGAATCATGAATCATGAATTGAATCATGAATCATGAATCATGAATTGAATCATGAATTGAATCATGAATTATAAATCATAAGTTGAATCATGAATTGAATCATGAATCATGAAATGAATCAAGAATCATGAATTGAATCATGAATCATGAATTGAATCATGATTCATGAATCTT